>NW_024423786.1:36138796-36540852 GCF_017311325.1 Ursus maritimus
CTTGATTCAGCACAGCTCTGAATGCTTTGGCTCACTGGGTAATTTAAATATTTATATTCCCATGCTAATGTGAATGAATAAATAAATAATAGCTAATATTTTTGAAAGGCTTCCTATGTCCCAGGCCCCAGTATAGCCACTTTACATGTATGAACTCATGTAATTCTCATCACAAGCCCAGGAGATGGGCTATTAACAACCTCATTTTACAGATGAAAAAACCAAGACGCTGAGGAGTTAAAGGACTTGCCCAAAACCACACTATTATCTAGTCGCTGAGACAGTAAGACCCGAGAAAGGCTAGAATAAGAGATTTCAGCTCCAGATCAGCCACATGTGATAAGACCCAATTATGTCAAGAACACGCTATTGTGGGGCTTTAATCCCCATGGCCTCATATGTAAAACACTTCCATCTAAAGGCACTGAGCAGGCATTCTGGAAGCGGTTCCCTGCATGTATTTCATTTTTTAAAAAGCCTTGCTGATGCCCCAGTCCAGAGCCTTGCCACCTCACACCCCGAGATCACTAACTAGATGCCCTACCTCCCTTCCTCCTTCCATAATAACCCATCCTGTGCTCAAAAAAAACCCATGCCACTTCCCTAACCAAAATAAAGCTGGTTCCTCCTTCCTTCCACATCCAAGCTAAAATCGTCCGACTAGCTTTCACCCTTATCACCTCGCACCATTCACCTTCACCGTGGTCAGCAGCCTCATTAGGCTAACACGCTGTGCTCATTTCTGACTCTCTGCTCTGACTCGTGTTTACTCGCTGACCTGAAATCCTGCCTTGCTGACCTCTAACTAAACCCTGCCTACTTAACAAGTCCCCAGCAAAGTCCTTTCCTCCTCCCAGAAGCCTTCTTTGATTTCTCCAGCCACTGTAAACACACGTCCGCCCACCCCTGCCTCCACCTCCCCATCCCTAAAGGCCTACAGCACCTGGTTATCCCTTTGATTACATATCCTCTTGTGCCCTGTTTGATTGTACCTTGGCTATGAAGCCTGTGTCTCCAACCACGGTGCAGGTCCTTAAGCAAGGATCACCTCTTTAGCCCCCTGCTCCCACTGCCAAGTGTTCTGTTCACAGCAGGCACCAAATACTCCTGATTAATCTGCACTGGATCCTAAAAGCCCACAGATAACACTAGAAATAGCTAATATTTACAAAAATCCCAAAAGTTTATGGCAGGACACTTGGCCCTTCGATGGTTTAAAAAATACACACACACACACACACACACACACACATACACACACACACGGAAAATTGGGTCCTTGGGACTCCAGGAATCCTAATTAAAATAACTAAACAGATCCTAAAGGCTATATGCAGAATATACATATAAACAAACTGCGAAGTTGGGTCTCAGTGTCTCTGCATTCTCAGGCCTTCATGCTCAGATGTAAGCCCTGGCCCTCTAACCACCAGACAAGTAGATAAAGGGGGTCGGGACACATGTTCCAGGTAAAGGAATGGTATGCACAAAGTTAGGCTGGAAAGTCCACAACATGTGAAGAAATCAGTAAGGTGGTTAGGCTGGGACCTGGGGGTACTTCAGAGATGGTGATATATAGTGAGGCTGCAGAGACAGGATGGGATGGGATGATGGAAAGCCCCAAACATCTGTCTCACCAGTCTGGGTGTCGTCCTGTGGTCCAGTGGTTCTCAAGCCTTTTGGTCTCAGGACCCCTTTATACTCTTAAAAATTATGGTACACCTTGGGGCACCTCGGGGCTCTGGGATCAAGCCCCACATTGAGCCCCACTGTAGGGCTCCATGCTCAGCCGGGAGTCTGCTTCAGGATTCTCTCTCTCCCTCGCCCCCCTCCCCCGCTTGTTCCCTCTCTCTCTCTCTCTAATAAATAAATCTTAAAGACAAATTATGGTACACCCCAACAAGTTTTGCTCAGATTTTATCAATCAGTATTTACCATACGCAAAATTTGAACTGAGAACATTTAAAAATGATTTATCGTTCACTTTAAAATAGTAATAAGCCCATTACATGTTAACATTTTTTTAAGAAAAGTAACTATGATTCCCAAAACAAAACAGTGAGAAGAATAGCATTGCTTTACATTTCTGCAAATCTCTTTCCTGTCTGGCTGAAAAGAAGACCCCTGGATTCTCATACATTCAATCTATGGTGACAGGATGTTGGGTTGAAGTATATGAAAAATATTCAGCCTCATACAGATATCTAGTTGGAAAAGGGAGAACCATTTTAATAGCCTTTTCAGATAACTGTAGATATTCTCCTTTGCTATGACATTAAACTTGGCTTTTAAAGGTTAGTTGAAATGTGGAATTTGAAACCATAGCAGTGAAACTTCTCATATTGTTACATTAAAATCTATCAGTTTATATTGTACTTTGAATGGATCTTGTTAGATCCATAATTTGGTAACATGCATTGGTCATTTGGAAAATATTAGTTCGCTGAGTTACATAGACTTTCCAAATGTTGACACATTTCATTATACAGTATTAAAAAAAACCCACATCCATTGTTATCACCACCAATCTCATCAGAAAGTCTTTAAATATTGGGAAGCTGTCAAGCTCTCAGTGGTAGATAGAAGTTTTTCAAAGTTCTAATTTTCACTTGAAAGCTCAAATTTTATAATTGGCACAAATACTGTCAAGTTTTTTCTTTGAGGTGACTGGCTCACTTCATTCATTTTCAGGAAAATAGCTGCCAAAGACTTAGGTATGAATAACCAAAATTTGTCAGTAAAAGTGGTGTTCCATGAAAAAGCAGCCCATTCAGCTCCCCACCTCAAACCATCACAAAGTAAGACAACCATTGTATGCAGCAGAGACGTTTTATGCATATGTCCTAGTTTGTCACTTGGAATATTAAGAAGACATTTACACAAGGGTTGAGATTAATAATTTTCACTGCTTCATCAAGAAGATTCTTAAGTAAAATTGGCAACGTTTTTACTGTGAGTACACGACAGACATTGTGCATAAGGCAATGTCCACCAGCACACTTTGATGTCACTGCCTTGATTCATGTTAAGACACCAGCAGTTTGAACTACTGTTGAATTTGCACATATCAACACACTAGAAAAGGCAAATAAGTCGTAGTGTTACTATGAAAATAGATCTGACCTCAGAGACCCCTTGAAAGGGTCTTAAGTTCCCACAGGTAGGGTTACTAGATAATCTACAAGATGCTCAGATATTTCTCAGGACCTATTTATACTAAAAAATTGTCATTTATTTGAAATTTAAACTTAGTTGGGTGTCCTCTATTTTGATTTGCTACAACTGGCAATCTTACCTCTGGGGGTCCGTAGACCACCCCTTAAAAATAGCTACTATGGGGCCATTTGGGGGCAGAGAAGTAATATCAGAGTTGTGCTGGATGAAAATAGCTCTAAACACAGTAGGCAAAATGGATCAGAGGGCGGGAAGATTTGTGGGCACAGGATACTCTGATGTTACTTCGTAAGTGCAGTCATAGAGAGGGGCAATGCTATGCTAAGCTTGGGCAAGAAAAACAGAAAACCTGCCAAAAGCAGCTCCCAGCCTGGTGGGGGTCCCTCTCCCCTACCTAGCCACCCTCCTTCCAACACCCTCCCCCTTTCAGGACTTCTTGCCTGTAACTGACTTAGCCCCCACCCAGCACAATTGAAAGGTCTGACTTCTTGCTTTGGAGAAATGGAAAGTAGAGGCCAGCTGGGCTTTATCCTTCATCAACTCACTCTTCCCTTGAAAAGCAGGATTTATATTACACATCAAACTAAGTCATTCCCATTCCTTTAACTGGTTCATTCCCATCCCCCTTGACCCAAATCTTAAATCTTATCTCTGACTCTTGGATGCACTAATTCCTCTCGATTTCCCCGGTTGGGAAATCCTGGCAGAGTCCACTGTACAGTCAACACCCCATTATCCATGCTGACTGAGGGAAGCAATGAAGGGGGCAAGCTTGAAGTTTCCCACCTGTGAAATAAATTGGGTTATAAAACATGATCTCTAAAGGCTCTTACCATTCTACTATGGCATATTGGACAGCCTAGACTTCGGAGTCAGATCGAGAAGGGGCTCAAATCCTGGCCTCGCAGGCCACCAGTTACATTATTTGGGGAAGTCCCTCACTCTCCTGGGGTAAAACAGGCATAACATCACCCATCTGACTGATTTACTGCAAAGATTTAAAACAATATTGTACAGGGGTGCCTGGGTGGCTCAGTCGTTAAGCATTTGCCTTCGGCTCAGGGCGTGATCCCAGAGTCCTGGGATCGAGCCCCGCATCAGGCTCCTCCGCTGGGAGCCTGGTTCTTTCTCTCCCACTCCCTCTGCTTGTGTTCCCTCTCTCGCTGGCTGTCTCTATCTCTGTCAAATAAATAAATAAAATCTTTAAAAATAAATAAAATAAAACAATATTGTAGAGCCTCTGACGCATACTATCAAGTTGAATCATATGCCTTATATGAATTCAAGTAGAGGCAGTTACAGAGAGAGAGAGGAAGAGAGGGCACCATTTAAATAATGCTACCGGGAGTCTGTCCTTCCTCTGCTTGGTCTTAGTTCTTACCTCTATGCTTGACTTTAACTCCTTACCCTATTAATATCAACCCTCCGTAGTGGCTCTTCTTTTTGTTAACAGCATCCTGTCATCCAATATAGTCCCCAAGCAACAGAACACGGTTGGGTTTTTTTTTAAATAATCTTTGTGTTTTGCTGAATTTTAATTTCTGGTACACGCTTTAGTACACACGATTCAACCGTGCCTATTCATAGCTCCATAACTCCAAATCAGATCAAGTAGAAGGACGGAGATAACAATAAAATGGTCTTTACATACATGCACGGAAGCGCAGCCCCACGGTACACGCTCCGTGTAGGACTGAACACACACACACGCCCAACACGCAGTATAGTCAACAGTGTTGCACAGCTGCCTCCAGGTTAAAAGCACTAGCGAACCACTGGAAATAAAACTGGTCGATTCACACACCGTGATGGAAAACATAACACAAGTCTGCATCCGAACCAACCACGGGAGCAAATGTATGAGAGCGGGAAGTTGTCTGGGAGATCCAGAGTCCGTAAGCGTCAGAAATGTTATGGTTCAAACATGATCGTTTCCTCTCGGTTTCTTCAGAGAATCTGTTTACATATTCAATTCATGAAACAAAAACTCGAGTTGAAACGGCCCCAGTACCCGCCAGACCTGGCGCCCCTGCATAGGCAGACCAGCTTCCCTTTCTTACTTTAAGGAAAAAATCTCTACGTCACAAATCCTTGGTACTGACATAAGTCTCTTCAACCTTTAAATCAATGCGTTTGGGGACTATTAAGTAGGAAATAATAAAAACATCAAGAATCTTCGCTTTATCAATTTTACTAATAAAACCCTTAGAAATAAGCAGCACAACTCTGGAGTGCTTTGTACCCTCTAAAGTTCCCTATTGCTAACAAAGTAGAGAGTGCTTAGCCAATTTAGGAATATTTTCTACCTGTTCGACAAAAACGCAATGTGAAAATGCAGGAACCTCTGCTTAGCTTCATGATCACGGTCATAAATGGGTGCTAAACATCGGAATTGGACCTTGGCTTTCAAATTGAGATAAAATAGCCAGATCTTTACATATCCAAGGTTATTACAACAAACATGCAGAAAAAAATATGCCACTTAAAAGGTTCCAATTTGAGAGGCTTTTATAAATGAAAAGGAACATTGCAGGAGCCAAAAATACTTATTTGAAGAAGACTCATTATACCAACTTAGATAAGTCACTAAGGATTATCTGTTTCGTGTTCTAATAACCAGCTTGGCACTGTGTTGCATCCAAAAATATGGACCTTCCCGTTTCTCAGTTTTTATCTTTTTTTTTTTTTTAGGTTGCTATTTTTAATTTGTGTTTACAATACACTGAAGACATCTTTGTCAATCATGTATTGAGCAAAATAATCACCATGGCAGGGAGACACACATGGTAGTCTTTATTGTCAACATGTCTTATAAAACTGAATAAATATTTGTTAGTGTTCCATTTTGATAAATACAAGAAACACATGGGGCTGAAAGGGAAACATATCAAGAGCTCCATAATTTTTCAAATACTGACACTACTCTAATGGTAAATAACAAGAATGCCAGGGTGGATGGGAGGGTTTTTGCAAACACACTAATCAGAAACAGACCAGACCTTTGATGTGGCCCAGCATCCGAGCAGCTAACAGACAGAACACTGGATATCTTTTCCCATGAAGCTAAATGCCTGAGTGATATAAAAGGTCTCTCGGTTTCTTAACTTTCTACCCAAAGTCTGCTCCTCTTCCATTCCCTCTTCCCTTCCCTTTTCCCTTCCCTCCCCTTCCCTTCGACAGGCCTCTCCTTGGCTTCCTTTTCCAGCCCCTGCCTGACTAGGCTCCTCTCATCCCTCAGAAACCTTTCTTCTTGGAAGGTTCTTCCCCCCAGCCCCTTCATTTTCCCTGTCTAAATATTTCTCCATGAATCTCCAGAATACCCCGATTATTCCAGGTTAGAACCAGAGAAAGGGCAGCAAGTGACAGGCTTGACTCCCGGCTCTGCTGATCACCGCCCCTGAAGGGCAGGGCGAACTTCAGCATCCGGAGTCTTTCTGAACGTGCTTCTCCGTCCTGAAGGACCTACCTCATGAGGTCACAAGCAATCGGAGGGCCACGGGAGACTGGTCTGGGAAGGCACTGTACAAAGTACAAAGCCCAAGACCCATGGCTTGCCAGTGTACTTCCCACAGCCGCAGCAGGAGCACTGCCTGAGAACCTGCTAGAAATGCAAATTCTTCAGCTCTCCCCAGACCTACTGAATCACAAACTCTGACGTGGGGCCCAGCACTCTGTATTTTAAGAAGTCCTTCAAGTGATTCTGATTCACACGTACGCTTGAGAACGTGGCACTGTACAGATGAACTGATTTTCCTGAGATTTCTTCTGGTTGTAGATTTCTACGATTCTGGGTAGATTCTGCCAGTGTGAGAAATGCGAACACCCCTGTATCGTGTGAGGAACACGACAGCTCATGCTCCTCTGTCCTCTTCTTGATTCTCACAGAACCTGGCAAAGTAATGCAGCTGGGCCCATTTTAGGGAATCCCACAGCATGGATAATGTGGATCATACAACTTATGCCGTCTTTGAGAGCTGAGAAATACTGAATCACAAGGCCAGCCCAACAACTTGATAGAAGTCTGTGCGCTAGTGTCAAGGATACCAGAAATATCGAATTCTACACATTTCCACCCAGTGCACTGATGCCAGAAATGCCATCATTATAGCTTAAAGCTTTAGTCCAATACCTGAAAGCCAGTATCCCTGGAAATATCACACCGAGCCCTTTACTTCTCAAGTAAGGGAGGGAGAAGGAAGAGAACTTGAGTGTCTTGTTCTCAGGAAGGGGGATGCCCGCCCTACTTGGGGAAGCACACCCTAGAGAGGAGATCTAGGGTCACTACGGTTAGCAATTTTGCTAACTTCATGGTTTTGCCAAAGGCCAGGTGTGCATACGGAACCAGGTGCAGATCCCAGGTGTGTAGAAAACCTTAAGGACTGACTTGGGGGGTCTCAGGCTGAAGGAGGGAAAATGGGTAGACCAGCACAGAGACAGAACCCAATGGGCTGATTCCTACTCTTTGGTGCCCCTGGAAAGATAGAAAACCTCCCGAACTATCAAGGAAATGGGTAGTCCCATTTCCTTTGGTCTTCTCCTTCCTTCTCTGTGTATTCATTCTATTGCTCACATGCAATATTGCATTTACTCATGGCATCTCAATGAGGAAGAGAAAACCCCTCACTTCACTGAGAAAGAAACGAGCAAGGCTACTAACAATACGGAGCAGAGCTGACTTAGATTTGAACCCCATCTTTCTGACCCCAAGCCTACTTCTTTTGTCTCAGTGTGTAATTTCAGGCTGGTTCGCAGCCTCCTGCCAGGACCCTTGGGGAGGGGGATGCTCGGGGTCCGGAGCCCTGGTGCAGAACGTGAATCCCAGGCCGCCAACATCAGAGCAGGTCCCCGATCTGCTCCCACGGTGTACCTCCTGCCTGCTTTTTAGAGCACAGAGCTTAACGACTCCACAGATGGGCCACTCTGTCAGCCATGGAAAAGAGATTCTGCTACACAGAATCGTACTCTGAAAATATCACTGTGGAAGTGTGTAGCTGAGTCACAGATTTGGCAGGGGAACTTCACACGCAGGCTAGGCTCTTCTGGGAATGAACTCCACGGGCTCTGCAAGGTGGCCCAGGGCACAGTCCTTCCCCGAGTCTAGGCAGAGGGTTGCTGAGGTCAAGTTGGAAAGACATTCCTTGCCCTATCGCTGAGGTCAGGGCACGTGGTGCACACACAGAAGTTTGGCCTAACTTCTCTAAAACTCCTTCTGCACTACCATCCTAATATATACACAACAAAAGCCTTTTATTTTGTTATCTGGTCACCTGTACCATTTGTGTGACTCGAGGTCCCCTCTCTGTGATGATGGATTACAAATCCAGTCCTGCCCTTTGTAACCTAGTCTCCGATCCCTCCCCACCAAGGCTGCCAGATGTGCTCACCATCGAATCTAAGGGGAAATGTCTTAAAGCAAACGGAGCTCTCATTATCCTGGACAAACCAGCTCCCCACAGCAACTTCTAGTACGACCATTCTTCAACCATCAACACTCAACGTTGGCGAAGGCGTCTTCCCCTTCATTCCGCGTGTTTGTTCGCCATCACTGACGCCTGTTTGCTGAGTACTTTCTTCACACTGCTGCCTGGCTGGCCCTTATTAAATCCTTCACTGTGCTGTTCTCCAACCCCACACAGCATCCGTGCTTTACAGCCATGAAAACAGCACTTCTCAGCCCTGGCTACAGGGAACAGAGCTTCTTAAAACTTCCATTATCGGGGCATCTGGGGCAACTGGCTCAATCAGTTAAGCATCTGCCTTCGGCTCAGGTCATGATCCCAGGGTCCTGAGATGGAGCCCAGCGTTGGGCTCCTTGCTCAGCAGGGAGTCTGCTTCTCCTTCTCCCCCCCCAACCCCGTCTCCCTGCTCATGCTCGTGCTCTCTCTCTCGCTCTCTCTCGCGCACGATTGCTTTCTCTCTCAAGTAAATAAATAAAATCTTTTTTAAAAATTTAAAAAACTTTCAATGTCCAAGCCCCATCCCCAGAAAATTCTGGTTTGGGGTGGGGGTGGGGCCTGGGCAGGGAGCCCAGTCATCAGTATGACTGAGAACCATTATCCTAAATGACAGTACTTTTCACACATTAAGGTGCACAGGAATCTCCTTTGGATCTTGTTAAAATGAATATTCGCATTCAGGAGGGTTGGGATGGGCCTGAGATGCTGTGTTCCTAACAAGCCCTCAGGCAATAAGCATGCTCCTAGATCACAGACCACACTCTGGGTCTCCAGGCCCAGGCCACAGGAGCACTGGCATTGCCCGGGGGCAGTGATGAGTGCAAGCCTTCCCCCCTTTCCCAGGCTTCCAGCTCTCACCAGACCTGCTCCCGACTCCCCCCAGCTCACGGGGGCCAGCCTTGCCATCTGGTTTCCTCAGAAAGCCTGACTCCTCTCTCTCTGCCTTGTGAAGTCTTACCCCTCTGCCCGTTTCCAGCCTAGGCCCTCTCCTGCCCTTTACTCTTTCCTCAACCACCCCAGGGTTTATTCACCCTTTTCCCCTCTGTTTCACATAACTCTCATCTCGGGACCAACCCTCCCATCGCACAGTAAACTCAAGAGCAGGAAGAGAAGCGGACGGGGAGAGATATGGAACTGGGGCCGCCTTGTTGACACATTGTGACTGCTGGCAAGTCACTTTCCCTTTCTAAAAAATGCCCCAAATGGCCAAAGTCCATCTGCTAAAGGCTGAATTAGAGCAGTGGTCTTTTTTCTAAAATCACTCATTCTATCTTTGAAACCGCCTCAGAAACTTGGTCCAACAGAAGGGTTCTCCAGACGTGCGAGACGAACGGCGGGACGCAAAACACAGACATGTCATCAGCAGAAGCTATTCCTCACCAAAGGGGAGCCTTAGCCCTAGAGGAGCTCTCGAGATCCCAGGTCCAGCTGTCCCTTCCCCCAACATTTCATTAACAAGGAAGCTGAGGCCTCAGGAAAAGAACAGCCTCCTCACATGTCCAATTGGTTAGTAGCCGATTTAGGACCAGACTCCAGATTCCTGCATTGGTTTGGCTTTGTGGACCCAGGAACCATACAGCACTCCTTTCGGAACGAGCAGCTTTTGATCCTTCTAGATGCAACATCCATCTTCCTCCGTGGCTAGAGGAGCCAGCATTGCATTAAGCAAAAACCGTGCCAGTGCACTGCAATTAGCTGGGTGGACAGACCTCAGGAAACATCAGGAATGGCAAGACGTTACAAGTTGGCAATCTGCAGGGTGGGACACCCTGCCCCTAGCTGAATCCTCCCGCCCTCTGTAAGAGGTCAGGCCCTACGGTTCAGCATGACTCCTGGCTTCGAGGTGCCCTGTCAGCTGGCTTATCCTAAGCTTCCAGCATCCCTCCCTGCCAGGACATCCCGCTCAAACCTGCTGTTTCTCACACATACCTTATGCCATTGCTGATGCTTAAACCACCAGATCGCTCCTAGGCCCGGGAACCCGCGTGGGTGAGCTTCAATCTGCTACCTGACCTTTGACATCCTGACGTTCAGAACTGAACCAGGCAACTTCTCAGTCTGAGCGGGGTTCCAGGCCTCACAATGGTTCCACCCTTTCAGGAACTGGGGCCACGGTCTTTCCAGGATAAAGAAGTTTTTCTTTTTCTCTGTTGGCTTCCTAATGCCACCTCAGGTGAAGCTCTACTGTGTGGAGCCCAGACAATTGTCAAGCTGTGGCCAGAGATGTTTAATTGGATTTTAAAAGATGAGAAAGCAGCAGGGAGCTGATTGTCAGGCCTCTGACAAGGCCCAGCAGCATAGGTGGCCTGGCAGCACGGGGGAGGGGTGTCCTGCCCAGTGTCGATTACTGTCTCCACCTGGGGGCAGGGAGGGCTGAGGAAAGGAGGGGACGTGTGGCAGGGGCCGTAGAGCCTTCTGTAAACTCTGTACCACGTTGCCCCATCTTCTGCTTTTACTCCCAGAACTGGGCTCTCTCAGAAGGCAACCAAGATTTCCCTTTTTAACTCATCCCTCCTCATAAGAAAAACTTCTCTCAGCAGTAATATCAATAATTTATTTTTCTATTTTTCCTTAAAGATTTATTTATTTATTAGAGAGAGAGGGAGAGAGAGAGAGCGAGGGGGAGGGGCAGAGGGAGAGGGACAAGCAGACTCCCCACTGAGGGCAGAGCCCGACATGAGGCTCCATCTCAGGACCCCGAGATCGTGACCTGAGCTGAAATCAAGAGTCAGATGCTCAACCGACTGAGCCACCCAGGCTCCCCTACTTTTATATTTTTAATAACATTTTTCCATTTCCAGGCTACCTTTTAAGGCTCGCTGAGTGTCTGAGGTAGGTGGTCAGGGACAATATGATCACCCCCAGTTTATAAAGGAGCAAACTAGATTAACTCAGCTGAGACATGAATTTGCCCAAGGTTATACAACTGGTAAATAGTTGAGCCAGAACTGGAGATCAGTTGTCACCGATGAAAAAGTAGATAAAAGCCATTTCATACACGACATGTATACAATTACAATTCTGCATCTTAATACTAATTCCCAAAGAAGAAAGCTCCCTTTGTTGTGACAGTGCAGGGAGAGCAGCCTGTGCCCTAAAGGCTAATTACTGACGGAGGTTCCCACATACACCCTTCATCCTTGGATTGACAGAGATGTCACCCAGAAACACAGACATTTCCAGGACGCACGAGGACGCATCAGGATGTGTGCTACACTGCTCCTAGGCACCGAGGAGTTGACCCGCCCGTGAGAAGGCTCGTGGCTAAGGAGGAGGACGCATGGATGTTACTCTGAGACGGAGTGTATAGTGTGGCCCAGATTTCTAGATTCATCTCTGGGATGAAGAGGGCTCTGGCAGATCGGATCTGCCACTGGATATGTGAAGTGATTCTTTTACATTATTTTTTTCTCAGGAAGACCTTAGAAGAAAACCATGGGAATAAACATATTCTCCTAATGCTGAACTTTAAGACTTCCACCTCCACAACACACACACACACACACACACGCCAGTTTCGAAGGCTTGAGGGACGATCCTTTTCCTGAAACCATGGACAGCATTCACCCTTTCAGCTTTGCCTGTGAAAAGATTTTCACCTTTCTGTCAGTATGATCATTGCTGGGAAGCCATGGCGTACAGCTCGAGCCCTGGAAGAAAACCGGCTGAGCAGAGGCCAAGGGCAGTGGTTCAGAGAAGATAGGAATATTGAAGTTTGTTTCTCAGACAGCAACTAAGCCGAAACAGCCAGAAACACTGACACTTTTCAGAGAGCTTTGCGTGCCCAACGCACCCGGATTTCAACATGAATTTTGGGAATGTAGCCCCTATAAATTCATGATGTTGAGAAAACGCAAAAGAGACACTATCCTAGCCCAAAAATGTACAATCTAAACATGCTTAAGAATGACTCAAGAAACTTCAGGTTTCAAGAGGACAGAGTTATTTCCACCCCCATTCCCTTTCTAGAAATTAGCTCTAAAAATAATAAGGGAAAAAAATCCATCTTTGCTGAAACTCAAAGACGTCTGTAACCCTGAGCCACAATACATGAAGAGAGAAAACACATGACGAAAAGGTAATGACTTAGAGCAGAATAAAGGAAAAATTTAGTACCTCCAGGGAGAGATTCCCACAGGAAGCAAACCAATTCAACACCCCTCAACACACAGAAAGTCACAGGAGTCGGGGCCCCGGGTGCTGTAAAGAGCCGCGGTGGAGCCTCTAGTCTGACTACAGTAGAGCAGCTTGGTCAAGATGTCCCACCTACAGGGGCACCTGGGTGGCACAGCGGTTAAGCATCTGCCTTCGGCGTTATGGGATCGAGGAGCCCCACATCAGGCTCCTCCACTATGAGCCTGCTTCTTCCTCTCCCACTCCCCCTGCTTGTGTTCCCTCTCTCGCTGGCTGTCTCTATCTCTGTCAAATAAATAAATAAAATCTTTAAAAAAAAAAAAAAGATGTCCCACCTACAAATAACGGTTATAAAATCAAAACCAAAAAAACTTTTTTAACTCTGAAAGCATTGGGTATTGACCTAAAGGAAGCAGGAACTAGAGGGCAGGTAACCCTTAAAAGATGGGAACTGCACTGGGTGAGAGTTGATGTTTGTGGCTTTCTGCCCGAGGGCAGTCCCTTACCTGGGCTGGCACAGGGCTGTCGACTCGCTGCCTTGAACAGTTAGAGACAGACTAGGTTACCAGAGAGGTTGGAAAATTATAAGGGAAATCCCAGAAAAGAGGGCTCCACGGAGGGGATGATCCCCCAAATCTGAGTGTGCACACTACACAAATCCTCTGTTGACTTCTGTGCTGACATTTCATGAGGGTGACTCCAAGAAACCCAGCAAAAACCTGAGCTAGAAGAACTTGGTGCAAATTTCAGCCGTTGCCCACCTCAGGGGAGACAGAGTTTGGGGTTTGAGTCCAGGTAAGTTAACTTATGTCAAGACCAAAATCAACAGTTTTTGGATGACAAAACTAAATCCAGAGTCTGAAAAAAGAAATTATCATGCACAATGTTCTGCACACCATCAAAAAGTGTTAAATGCAAAGAACTGAAATATGTGATGCCTAATCAAGGGGATGAAGAAGGACTTGGTAGAAACCAATTCCAAACACAGATGTTGGAATTAGTGGACAAGACTTTTCATTATAAATATATCCAGGGACTTACATAAAAACATAGATATAACGCATGAAGCAAACTCTCAGCAAAGAAATCAAAAGTATAAAAAAATGAAAAGTCTAGAACTAAAAAATAAAAGAGAAATTTTAAAATTCATTAGATGGGCTTAAGAAAAAAAATTCGAGGGGTACCTGGGTAGTTCAGTCGGTTAAGCATCCGACTATTGATCTCAGCTCAGGTCTTAATCTCGGAGTCATGAGTTCAAGCCCTGCATTGGGCTCCGTCTTGGTGTGGAACTTACTTTAAAAAGTAAGTTACTTATATATATGTAAGTATATATAAGTAAGGAAAGTATATATATATAAGTAAGTATATATACATATATATATATATATGTAAGGAAAGTATATATATATATGTAAGGAAAGACTCCATGAACTTTAAGATTGATTGGTAGTAATTTATTCAATCCAAAATACAGAGATAAAAGACTAAAGAAAATAGAAGATGCTCAGAAATTCATGGTTCCATACGAAACAGGCTAACATAACTGCTAGAGAGGAGAGAAAAAATGAGACAAAAATAACGTTTGGAGAAACAAGGGTTAAAATTTTCCCAAATTTGGTGAAAAATATCCAAGAAGCTCAGAAAAATGCAAGCAGATGAACACCAAGAAAAACCACACCTATGTACATTTTGAAAACTGTAGAGAGCCAAAGATAAAATCTCAAAAGCTGCCAAAGAAAAACAGCATATTACATACAGACTGAAGAACAACCAAATAAATGGCAGATGACCTCTGATCAGAAAAATGAAGTACAGAAGATAGCGGAAGAGTGTCTTTAAAGTGTTAAGGGGGTCAGGGGAATCAGAGGAGGAGCCGAACCATGAGAGACTATGGACTCCAGGGAACAAACTGAGGGTTTCAGAGGGGAGGGTGGGGGGATGGGTTAGCCCGGTGATGGATATCAAGGAGGACACGTATTGCAATGAGCGCTGGGTGTTATACGCAAATAATGAACCATGGAACACTACATTAAAAACTAATGATGTACTGTGTGGTGACAAACATAATAAAAAAAATAATAATGAAGTGTTAAAAGAAAAAATCATTCAAGTCGGATTTCTATATCCTTCAAAAAGGAAGGTGAAATTAAGTCATTTTCAGATAAATGAAAACTTAGAGAATTACAACCTCGCTATAAGAAATGCAAAATGAAGTTCTCTGGGCTAAGGAGAAGTTCCTCAGACATTAGATGGACCCTAAATTACCATCGGAAATGGTACATATGCAAGTAAATGCAAATTACTATACTTTTTCTCTTCTCTTAATTTATTTAAAGATATAGGACTATTTAAAATTTATGTTATAAAACTATATTGTAGGGTTTGTAATGCATATAGAGTGAAAATACATGAAACTAATAGCAAGAAGAAAAGAGATAAGTAGACTATACCTTTGCAAGTTTCCTATATTTTATATGAAGTAGTGCGATATTAATTGTAAGCTGACTGAGATAAATTTAAAACATGTATTATAGTCCCTAGAGCAATGGATAAAAATATGCGGACATATAACTAAAAGGAATTAAAATGGAATATAAAAACCTATTAAGTCAACTCCCCAAAATGGAAAAAAAGTAGAAACCAAGGAACAAAAATCACATCAGATGAATAGAAAATGAAGGAAAAAAGGGAGCTATGTAGGGGCGCCTGGGTGACACAGCGGTTGGGCGTCTGCCTTCGGCTCAGGGAGTGATCCCGGCGTTCTGGGATCGAGCCCCACATCAGGCTCCTCTGCTGTGAGCCTGCTTCTTCCTCTCCCACTCCCCCTGCTTGTGTTCCCTCTCTCGCTGGCTGTCTCTATCTCTGTCAAATAAATAAATAAATAATCTTTAAAAAAAAAAAGGGGGGGGGAGCTATGTAGATTAAGTAAATACAATAATCAAAAGAAATAGGTTTTTCAGACTGGATAAGAACGCATGATCCAACTATATGTCATCTACAAAAGGCTAAAAAGCATTACCAAGATAAACTGAATTATGTCAATTCTCCCCAGATTGATCTATTTAATGCAATACAATCCAAATAATAATAATTATTATTATCATTATTTTGAGATTGACAAGCTGATTCCAAAATTTATATATGTAAGTGCCAAGGATGTGGATTAGTCAAAACAAAAATAGTTTTTAAAAACCCACAATTTGGAGGACTTACTCTACCTGACTTCAAAATCTATCATAAAGCTAGAATAATCAAGACAGTTGGGGCGCCTGGGTGGCTCAGTTGTTAAGCGTCTGCCTTCGGCTCGGGGCGTGATCCCGGCGTTCTGGGATTGAGCCCCATGTCAGGCTCCTCCGCTATGAGCCTGCTTCTTCCTCTCCCACTCCCCCTGCTTGTGTTCCCTCTCTCACTGGCTGTCTCTGTCTCTCTGTCAAATAAATAAATAAAATCTTTAAAAAAAAAAGAATAATCAAGACAGTAGATATTGGCATGAGAATAGAGAAATAGTTCCATGGAAAAGGGGGAAGAGAGTGCAGAAACTGACTCATACTTACACAGTCAACTGACTCTCAACAAATTTGCCAAAGCCGTTCAATTAGAAAGGAAAATTCTTTTCAGTGAATAGTACTAGAACTACTAGATATCTACGTAAAACTTTAAAAAGTACCTTAATCTCCAACCTCACACTATAAAAAAAAAAAAAGATTCAAGATGGATCAGAAACCAAAATATAAAAAGTTAAAACTGTAAAGATTTTAGAAATAAACATAGGATTTTATCTTTGCAAACTGGGGTTAGGCAGAGATCTCTTAGAGATGACACAGAAAGCAATATTCATAAAAAGAAAAAAGGAACATATCAGGCTTCATCAGATTAAAACCTTTGTTCATTAAAAAGGGCATTAAGAAAACGAATAGGCAAGCCACAAATTGGGGGGAAATACTAACAAAACATAACTGAAAAGGGGCTTATATCCAAAATGAAGAATTCCTACAATTCAACAAACTTTAAAAAGACTGTCAACACCAAGTCTCGGCAAGGATATGGATTAACCACAGCTGTCATGCAATACTGCTTTTACAGAGCAGAAATCCACAGAGAGAAATCTCCTTGAGAACCAGGTATCTGGGTAGGAAAATCTGAACTGTACTGACAGGTTGCTGGTGTCTCGGTGTGGACAAGCCTGACAGAGAACTCCAGGGGGACCTAGTCATCCTGGGAGCCCCACAGTTTTGTAAGCTTTATCTCCAGAAGCTCTACCAGGTCCTCCAGTGAATATCAGAGAAAAATCCCCTTGTGCTTCTGCAAAAGGGGAGGGGAAAAGGAACAATTCTGAAATAAGCCAGAGCATTCTGTTCTTAAAAAGGCCTGCCCCCAGGGGAAATCAAGCAATCAATCTAGCTTACAACCACATCAGAAAGAAGAAAACATTTAGGAATAAATTTAACCAAGGAGGTAAAAGACTTATACACTGAAAACTATAAGACATTGATGGAAGAACTTGAAGAAAATACAAATAGAAAAATATTCCATGCTTATGAGTTGGAAAACTTAATATATTGTTGAAATGTCCATACTACCAAAGCAATCCAAAGATTCAGTGCAATCCCTATCAGAATTCCAATGACATTTTTCACAGAACTAGAACAAATAATTCTAAAGTTTGTATGGGGTCACAAAAGACCCTGAATAGCAAAAGCAATCTTGAGAAAGAACAACAAAGCTAGAGGTATCACACTCTCTGATTTCAAACTACATTACAAAGCTATAATAATCAAAACATTATGGTATTAGCATAAAAACAGACACTCGAGTCAAAGGAACATAACAGAGAGCCCAGAAATAAACCCACACATATATGATCAATTAATTTATGACAAAGGAGGCAAGAATATAAAATGGAGAAAAACAGTCTCTTCAATAAATACAGTTGAGAAAACTGGACAGCAACATGCAAAAGAATGAAACTGGGCCACTAACTTACATCACATACAAAAATTAATTTGAAATGGATTAAACACTTGAATGTAAGACATGAAATCATAAAACCCCAAGAAGAAAATATAGGCAGTTAAGCTCCCTGGCATCCATCGTAGCAATGCTTTTGTTTGTTTGTTGTTTGTTTGTTTGTTTGTTTGTTTTTGGATCTGATTCCAAAGGCAAGGGTGAAAGAGCAAAAATAAGGAAAGGGGACTATATCAAACTAAAAAGCTTCTGCACAGCAAAGGAAGCCAGCTATTAAATGAAAGACAACCTACTGAATAGGAGAAGGTATTTGAAAATCACATTCTGATAAGGGGTTAATATTCAAAATATATAAAGTACCATACAACTCAATAACAAAAAAAAGTCAAACAATCCAATTTAAAAAAAAATGGGCAGAGAATCTGAACAGACCTCTTTCCAAAAAAGACATCCAGATGGCCAACAGACACATGAAAAGATGTTCCACATCATTAATCATCAGGAAAATGCAAATCAAAACCACAATGAGACATCATATCGTACATGTTAGAATGACTATTATCAAAAAGACAAGAAATAACAAGTGTTGGCAAGGATGTGAAGAAAAAATAACCCTTGTGCACTGTTGGTGGGAATGTAAATTGGTGCATCCACTGTGGAAAATAGTACCAGGATCCTCAAAAAATTAAAAATAGAACTATTATATGATCCAGCAATTCCATTACTGGGTATCTACCTATTTGAAGAAAACAAAAAAACTAATTTGAAAAGACATATACACCCATAAGTTCATTGCTGCATTATTCACAATAGCCAAGATATGGAAGCAACCGAAGTGTTCATCAATGGATAAATGGATAAAGAATGTGTTATATATAATGAAATATTAACTGACCATAAAAAAGAATGAAATCTTGCCATTTGTAACAATATGGATGGAGCTTGAGGGTATTATGCTAAGTGAAATAAGTCAGACAGAGAAAGACAAATGCTACATGATTCCACTTACACGTCAAATCTAAAAAACAAAACAAACAAAACCTAGATTCACAGATACAGAAAACAGATTGGTAGTTGACAAAGGGGAGGAAGGTTGGGAGGGTGAGTAATGGGTGAAGGGTATCAAAAAACTTCCAGTTATAAAATAAATAAGTCATGGGGATGTAACGTACAGCATGGGGAATATAGTCACTAATATTGTATTAACTCTGTATGTTGACAGATGGTAACCAGACTTAGTGTGGTGATCATTTGCAATGTATACAAATATCAAATCACTATGTTTTAGACCTAAAACTCATATAACATTGTACGTCAATTATACCTCAATAAAATGAAATAAAAAACAATGAATACTCTAGACAAAAAAAAAGCAAATGGATAGACTTTGTCATAGCACAACCAGAAATAACAAAACTAGAGCCCCAAAGCTCATATATTAGAAAAATAATAAAACATGTATGTGAAAAATTCATGGCTTTAAAAAACAATGAATATTATAAAATAATAAGAATTACTTGTAAAATGCAACTAAATTAACGATGACTGAATGTATATATTAAAATATAACAAGTATTAAGAATTATGATCTACTCAAGCCCTCCAAGAACTTATAAAAAGAACAAAAGACTAAACTCAAATGGAAAGAAGGAAATATTGAAGGCAATATAAATTAATGAAATAGAAAACAAAGAAATGATAAAGAATAGTATCAAACACAGACCATGTTTCTTAAAAATATTAATAAAATAGACAAATCTCTGAAATGGTTGGTCAACACACACACAAAAAAGAGAAGAGATAAATTAGCAATATTAGCAATGATAAATTTATTATTTAGGTAATGCTAACCAGTAATAAACTTCAAAATGTGAGTGACATAACAAAATAAAACTTTATTTCTCACTCATCTAACAGTTGAATGTGGACATGTTGAATGTCCACTCATTAATTTAGGGAATCAGGTTTACTCCATCTTGGAGCTCTCACATCTGATGGGGCTTAAGAATCTTCTTCATTTAAAATATAAAAAAATTTTTAAAAAAGTAAATGGATGGGAAAAAAATGTACCACATTAATACTAATTTTTAAAAAGCTAGATTAATTCCAGACAGAGCAAACTTCAGAGCAAGAAAAGATATCAGGGAGGGTGTCTGGGTGGCTCAGTTGGTTAAGCATCTACCTTTGGCTCAGATCATGATTTCAGGGTCCTCGGATCAAGCTCCACATTAGGCTCCCTGCTCAGTGGGAGTCTGCTTCTCCCTCTCCCTCTTCTCCTTCCCCCAGCTCATGCTCGTGCACTCACTTGCTCTCTCTCTCAAATAAATAAATAAATAAAAATCTTTAATTAAAAAAAAAGGAAAGCTATTAGGGTTAAAAAAGAGAATTATATAATGATTAAAGGGTCAATTCTCCAAAAACATAACAATCATTAATGTGTATGTGCCTGACAACAGAGCATTGAATGCATGAGGCAAAAACTGATCAAACTGCAAGGATAAATCCACTTATCATAGCTGGAGACTTCAACATCCTTCTCTCGGAAATGGACAGATGCAGCAGGCCAAAAATCTGTGAGGACATAGCTGGATTCAACACCATCAATCAACTAATGTAATGGACATCTAAAGTCTACTTACTTCATCCAACAACATCAGAACACACATTCTTCTCAAGGCCACATGGAACATTTACCAAGATAAACCACATTCTGGACCGTAAAGCACATCTTTAATTTAAACAGAAAGAAATTATACAATGCCTGCTCTCAGACCACAATGGAATTAAACCAGAAATCAATAGCAGAAAAATAGATGGAAAATCCCAAAATACTTGAAGATTAAACAACATACTTCTACATCATATGCGGATTAAAGAAGTCTCAAGAAAAGTTTTCAAATATTTTAACTAAATGAAAGTGAAAACACAACTTATCAAAATTTATGGGATAAAGTGAAAACAGTACTTATAGGGAAATTTGTAGCATTGAATGTATATATTAGGAAAGAAGAAAGATCCAAGATCAGTCACCTACGCTTCCATTTTTGGAAACTAGAAAAAGAAAAAAAAAATTAGGATTGCCTGCCTGGCTCAGTCAGTAAAGCATGTGACTCTTGATCTTGGGTCATGAGTTTGAGCCCTACACGGGGGTAGAGTTTACTTAAAAAAGAAAAAAGAAAAAATTAAATCCAAAGTAAGCAGAAATAAACATAAAAATAAGAGCAGAAATCAATGAAATCAAAAACAGGAAACCAATAGAGAAAATCAACAAAACCAAAAGCTTCTTCTTAGAAAAGATCAATAAAATTGATAAGCCTCTATTCAGGCTAATTAAGAAAAAAAGAGAGAGAACACAAATTACTAACATTAGAATGAAACAGGGAACATTACTATAGATCCCATGGACATTAAAAAGATAATAAAGGAATAGTATGAACAACTCTATGCCCACAGATTTGATAACCAAGATGAAATGACCAATTTCTTGAAAGACACAATGTGCCAAAACCCACACAAGAAGAAATAAGCTGTCTGGATAGGCTTACATCTACTTCTAAAATTGAATCAATAATTAACAATATTCCAAAATAGAAAGCACTAGATCCAGATGGGTTCACTGGTGAATTCCACTAAACATTTAAGAAAGAAATTATATCAATTCTCCACAATCTCTTTCAGAAGATAGAAGCAGAGGGAATACTTCTTAACTTATTCTATGAAACCAGCATTACCCTAATACTAAAACCAAAGACATTAAAAAAAAGAAAACTAAAGATCAATATCTCTCATGAAAATATATGCAAAATCCTAAATAATATATTAGCATACTGAATTCAACAATGCATAAAGGAATTATACTCCACGACCAAGTAGAATTTATCGCACAAATGCAAGGCTGGTTCAATGTTTAAAAATCAGTTAATGTAATCCATCACATTAACAGGCTAAAGAAGAAATATAATTTGATAATATCAGTAAATGCCAAAAAAAGCATTTGATAAAATGCACGAACACCCATTCATGATTTTTTTTAAAGATTTTATTTATTTATTTGACAGAGATAGAGACAACCACCGAGAGAGGGAACACAAGCAAGGGGAGTGGGAGAGGAAGAAGCAGGCTCCCAGCGGAGGAGCCTGATGTGGGGCTTGATCCCAGAACGCTGGGATCACGCCCTGAGCTGAAGGCAGACGCTTAACGACTGAGCCACCCAGGCGCCCCCATTCATGATTTTTTAAAAAGCTCTCAGTAAACTGGAAATAGAGAACTTCCTCTACTTGATAAAGAACGCCTACAAAAAACCAACAGCTAACATTCTTAATGAAACTAGAAGCTTTCCCACTAAGATCAGGAACAAGACAAGGATATCTCCTCACATCACTTCTTTTCAACATTGTACTGGTAGTCCTAGCTAATGCAATAAGACAAGAAAAAGAAATAAAAGGTATAAAGATTGAGAAGAAAGAAGTAAAACTGTCTTTGGTCAAAGATGACATGATTGCCTATGTGGAAAATTCAAAAGAATCAGGGGGAAAAAAACTACTGGAAATAATGTCATTATAGCAAGGCTTCAGGAGACAAAGTTAATATACAAAATTCAATCACTTTCCTATAGAGCAGCAATAAATAAGTGGAATTTGAAATTGAAAATAGAGCACCATTTACATTACACCCCCCAAAAATGATTTAGCTATACTGAGTCTAACAATATATGCACAAGATCTATATGAAGAAAACTACAGAACTCTGATGAATAAAGTCAAAGACTTAAATAAATGTAGAGAGATTTCATATTCATGAGAGGAAGAGAATACTGTCAAGATGTCAGTTATTCCCAACTTGATCTGTAGATTCAATGCAACCTCAATCAAAATCCTTGCAAGCTATATTGTGGATATCAACACATGTCCTGAAATGTATATGCAAAAGCAAAAGACCCAGAATAGACAACACAATATTGAAGGAGAAAAGCAAAGTCAGAAGACTGACACTATCCGACTTAAAGACTTATTATAAAACTACAATAATCAAGAAAGTTTGGTATTGGTGAAAAAATAAACAAATAGATCAATGGAACAGAATAAAGAGCCCAGAAATAGGTCCACATAAATACAGTCAACTGATCTTTGACAAAGGAACAAAGGCAATACAAAGGAGCAAAATAGTCTCTTCAACAAATGGTACTAGAACAACTGGACATCCCCACATAAAAAATCGAATCTACACACAGATCTTACACCCTTCACAAAAAATTAATTCAATGTGGATCATAGACCTAAATGTAAAACGCAAAAAAATATGAAACTCCCAGAAGATAACATAGGAAAAACTTAGGTTAACCTGTGCATGGTAATTAATTTTTTGATACAACACTAAATGCATGAACTATGAAAGAAATAATTGGTAGACTGGACTGCCTCGAAATGAGAAACTTACGCTCTGTGAAAGACAATGTCAAGAGAATGAGAAGACAAACCATAGCCTGGGAGAAAATACTTGCAAAAGATAAATCTCGTCAAAGACTCTTATCTAAAATATAAAAAGAACTAGGGGTGCCTGGGTGGCTCAGTCGGTTAAGCATCCGACTCTTGATTTCAGCTCAGGTCATGATCTCAGGGTTGTGAGATCAAGCCCCAAGCACTCTCTCTTTCTCTCAAAAAAAAAAAAAAATCTATCTATATCTATATAGGTATAGATATAGATATAGATCTTAAAATTCAACAACAAGAAAACAAAGAACCTGATTAAAAAGTGGGCCTAAGACCTTAACAAATACCTCACCAAAGGAGACATACAAATGACAAGTCTTAAAAAGACCATGCTCTATATTATATGCCAACAGGGAATTGCACATTAAAGCAAGATATCACTACACACCTATTCTAATGGCCAAAATCTGGAACACTGATGCTACCAAATACAGGCAAGGATGTGGAGTAATGGGAATTTTCATTCATTCGTTGTTGGTACGAATGCAAAACGGTACAGCCACTTTGGAAGGTAGTTTGGCGGTTTCTTAGAAAACTAAACATACTCTATCCATACAATCCAGCAATCACACTCCATGGCATTCACCCCAAAGAGTTGAAAATTTATGTTCACACAAAAGCCTGCACACAGATATTTATAGCAAATTTATTTATAATTGCCAAAACTTGGAAGCAACTAAGATGTTTTTCAGTAGACGAATGGATAAATAAACTGTGGGACACCCAGACATTGGAATAGTATTCAGAAATAAAAAGAATGAGTTATCAAGCCACGAAAAGACATGGGGGAAACTTAAATGCATATTACAAGTGACAGAAGCCGATCTACCAAGGTTACACACTGCACAAGTCCAGCTATGTGACATTTGGGCCAGCTCCCGCTACTCTACCTCCATCCACTGGCTGACCGCAATTGTGTGAGACACCCAGAGCAAGAGCCAGCTCCTCAAGCCTTTCCAAATTCCCGGCCCAAGTTGCTACGGGAGAAAACAAAATTACTGTAGTTAGTTTAAGCCACTAAGTTTTGTGATTATTTGTTACATGGTGATAGATAACTGGAACATTGACAATCAAGTTAACCAAAATTTGAGATAGAACTAGAGTGGATTATGGGACAAAGAGAGGGGAGAGAAAGAAGAATACAAGTTTTGATCTACCAGGGTGCCTGGGTGGGCTCAGTCAGTTAAGTGTCCAACTGTGGATCTCAGCTCAGGTCTTGATCTCGGGTCGTGAGTTCAAGCCCCGCGGTGGGCTCCACGCTGGGTGTGGAGCCTACTTAAAAAAAAATTTTTCATCTACCAATTTTTAAAGTTAGTAGATAAGATATAAAATTGATAAATGAGGAGATAGTATACAGACATAAAATATTTATAAATATGGAGGATAATACTGAGGAGGGAAAACAGTTAAACAGTTAAGAAGTGGTTATTTCTGGGGAGCAGATTAGAATGTGTGGCTGGCAGGGACTACTGTTTTTATAAGCCTGTACCACTTTTTAACTTTTTAATGTATGTTCATTTATGACTTCGTTAAAAATAAAACATTTACAGAGTAACAGAACACACTCAGAAGACTTTCTTCCCTCCCATCCTCAACAAAGAAAAACATGGCCCAGGCTCACATTGCTGGTGCGTACCCCATATAAATCGCCGTGACGCGCTATCACTGTGGGATGACAGACGTGCATACACACGGTCCAGACTTTGAAACACCTGTAATTCGGTAGGGGAGAAAGAATGTGGAAATTGAATACCTAGATGGCACAGATTACCCTGACATAATCAGACAAGTGCTATGGGGAGGCAGTGCTGTAGGAAATGAGAAGCTGACAGCCAGCTCTTCTCCGGAGGAGAAAGACTGAAGGCGGCGTTGCCAAGGAAGCCCGCATCTTGGGACTACAGGTGGGACCTGGTGTCCAAGTCATATTCATCAACACGCTCACTTGCACCCTTTGGAACCTCAGGTACTGCAGCCCTACTCTGTGCCTGTGGCCGCTCTCCACCCCTCCCACATAGCCCATGCTGTGTGCCAGGGAGCCAGCCAGTCTCAGAGCCCCAGCACTGATGGTATGGATGGCAAACGCCTAGAAAATCAGCCACAAGAACGATAATCATGACAAAGATCACTTTCACGTCTAGAGTGCTTTCTAGATCACCAAGCTTACATCATTGCTGCCTCATAACTGTGAAGCAGGCACAAAATGATGATACCCACTCTACCGATAAGGAATTCGGAAGACTCAGAGATGTGAACCAACCCCCCTGATGTCCCACAGCAAGTAGAAGGGGGATGGAATGGGGGATGAAAATTCACCTCTGTGACTCCAAGGTCGGTGGGTAAGCTCAGGGCCATCCAAGACACAAACTGGTCTAATCCCATGCCTGCTGCCGGACTCCTTGGTCAAGCCGGAGCCATGGGGTGAAAAATGAAAAGAAAGGAGAAAGGATAACTCTCGAGTTTTCACATCATCCAGGGTGTCTGAGCTGCAGTAGAGGACTTGGGTTACGAATAACCCGCGTGGGGAGAACCGCAGTGTCCGATATTCACAATCTCACTGAGGCCAAGGGGATTCTTGCTGCAGCAGCCATGTTTAGAAAACGGGCTCACGGAAAAAAAGAGACAACCGTGGGAAATGGAAGTAAGCAGTGTGTTCGACTCTGAAAATACAAGGCAAAGAATATCCAGGAATGAGCAAGCAGTCTCCTCCCAGATCTTGGAGGAAAAACAGAACTCAAGAACACTCCCAGCTGGAGACAGGGGAATTAAATGAGTTCTCGAACTTAAGAGGTCTCAAAGGAGAGTAGAAGTAAAAAGCCAGAAACGTCAACACCATTTCTGGGAGAGAAAACCAGGGGCGGGGCGGGGATCGGACTCGGCAATAACTCTTAAGCCTGGGAATTAGCTTTCGGGAGGATAGTATGGCCAGAAAAAAAAAAAAATCCAAAAACAAACCACAACTCATCAGTGATTCTAATATTGCCTTCAACCGCCTAGAACAGGTGCAAAAACCAAATGGATGAAGGAAGCAAAAGCCGGACCAAATTCCCTGAGTGATTGTGAATTGTGGGATATTTACCAAGAGTCACACCGCAACGTTAGCAATGCCATCTTCCCATCACCTGGCTCTTTGGAGTTCACTGAGCACTTTTACGTATATTAATTGCATTAATGAAGTCTTTTGATCGGTGAGTGAACAGAGGCCCCTGAAAGGGTACAATGGCTTATCCAAGGTCATAGCGCTATTTAGTGGTAGAACTAGAAACAAAACTCAGATCTTTGGAATCTCAGGTGACTTTAGGTTGGAAAGAGTTTCTAAAAGAAAAATTCTACTTGTTTTAAATCTCAGAATTCAGCTTCTCTAAATATTGGGCATTCTAGTTTGATGATAGGTCAGTTCTGTGTAAACGGATTCGTTTCTGCATACATGGGCCACAGGAAACCGCTGGAAGACTGGATTGGAATACACAGAAAGAACTAGACGGACGTAGAAGTCCCACACATTTGAGGAAATGTAAGTTTGGTGAGCCGGGCGACATCCTAGAAGAAGGAAAGAAAGCGAGCGCACCCTGAATATTTCCACTAGTCTCAATGTCTTTCTGAGAGCACCAGCACGTCTTCAGAACTCACAAACGACACTCACCACTAAACCCTGCAACCCGGAGGTTCAAAGGCAGCAGAGCCAGCGCGGGGCAAAGAGCTTAGCTCCTGCCCCTTTCTGTCTCCTGAGAGTAATTTCTCCCGACTCCTGGGCTGTCACTGTCTTCTGACCCTCCTCCCCTTGGGCTCAGTGAAGACTTTAGCCTCAGTCATGGCACCTGAAGATGTATTTAAGGCATTATATTATCTTTCCCCCAGGAGTTTGCGTTGTAAGCCTTTTCTTTAAACGGAAGAAAGACACCACATTAGTGAAAGGAATTCTCAGCATTAGCCAACCACTTAAAGGAAAAATCTGCATGCACCCCCCACAGAAACACAGCCCAGCTGCAGAAGCTTCTTGGTGCCCCTAAAATCAAAGCCATCCCCAGTTTTCTTTGGAAGAAAGAAAAAATAACACAAATTTATACATAAGGGAAAAAGACATATCTATGCAGGCTCTCCTTGACATTAAACCTGCAAGACAGTACATTAGACCAAGGGACCTCATTTTACAGCAAAAGAGGTAAAGCCGTGTAGCACGTAACCATGATATCCCTGGTCCTACCATACTGCTCACCTCTCTAGAAGTTGCCACATTGACAGAGTGGTAGAACAGCACATTGAAGTTTTATCCGAGGTGGCAGAAGTGATACCCGCAGGGTAGAAATAAGTTAACACCTAGAGCAATGACCATTATATTGTGCTATATCCCCAGGAGGAGGAACGTATGGGTCTGGAACCAAAGGATGAAAGTTGGAGTGTTCCTACCTGCCATCACCCCCAGCCACCCAGGAAGGGAACTTCTGTTTCTTCCCCCTGCAACTTCAGACGCTATGGGTCTAAAGATCTTGTTTCCCACAGGAGTAATACTTCTACCAGAGGATGTTTTAGCTACAGCTTCCCCCTAGTCACTTTGAGCTCCTCGTTCTAAAAGACCAGCAGGCAAGGAAAGGTGTCACCGTACCAGCAGAGGTCACTGATCCTCGGCAAGGACTGCTAGTAGATAAGAGGGACAGGGAAGAGCGTGCTTGACACCCAGGTGGCCTCCTGGCACATCTCCTGGTTATTCCCCTGCCCAACTGGATGATACATGGACAATACAGCAGACTTGGACCCCAGAGATTTCAGGAACGACCAAGGGTTCAGCCCTCCCCACATAAGGTAAGCTAGCAGCTGTGTTAGCCAAGTGTGAAAGGAATTTAGAATGGGTACAGCGGAAGGACACAGCGAATACCAGTGGCAGCTCCAGACCAGCTGCAGGAGAGAGATATTTCATCCCACTAACTTTGCTCGTACAGGTTTTCTTAGGAAAAGAGACCAGCCCAGAATCTCTTCCTCCCAGATGGGGTAAACAGAAATACAGCATGTCATGTTATTTTGAATCAGAAGTCAGGTGGAATTCTGAGCTGGCCTGGACTGTATTTTAACCACTTGACTAGAAAGCTGCAGGATATGCCAAACATTCACTAAGAAACGGGAAATTGGTGAACAAGGTTGAAAGCAGTCACTGGAAAAAATAAAGCTGTGTCAAGTCTATATCCAAATGAAATGAGAATCCTCAGTGAACTGTTTATTCTTGTTACTTGTTTATTGTCTGTCTCTCCCACTCCTTTGTAACAGCCAGGAGGGCAGGAATCACTATTCTGCTCTCCTAACACCTAGGAGAGTGCCTGGCACAAAGCAAGTACGGAAACAGTCGTCGCTGTGGTGCATAGGAATCCGGGCAGGAATCAGAGAGAGAGGCTACAAGATCTGAAAGCTGAAGAGAGCAATGAGCCCCAGGTGGACAGGAAAACCTTCAGAGGATTAAGCTGGGATCTGAAGTGTATCCAGATTTCCCTTGTTTCTCCTTGTAGGGTAGCCTGTCACTACTGTCAGCTGTAGCTTTTTGGTCCCATGAAGCTGCACAAACAAGTTATTCCAAAAAACCACTGCTTTACATGAACTATGTGAGCTCTTTTCAATTTAACAGCACTGCTTCCAAAAGACTTGCCGGGTAAGGAAGCACTACGTATTAACCCCTTCCTGTGTGCTTAGTGTTGTTTTGAGTGCCTTCCAAGTAACTAAATCTCCTTGGGAAGGTTCAAGACGGGCCAAGTTCACACTGAATTCACCTCTACAACTGCGGATACTGGAGGAGGATTCTAGAATGATCAGCTTTCCATTTAGAGACCAGTGAACAAGGTACAACAATGGAACTAGGGAAAAGCTCCAGTCATCCCAAACTTCCCCTTTCAGGTAACCTGAAAACAGCGCCACACGGACCCAAGCATGTGAGAGAGACACTAGCTCCTCCAAGGACAAGTCAGAGTCAGAAGGTCTGATATAGGGAAGCTCGAACGTGACCGATGCAGATACCTTACTCTGATCGGTACAATTTCCTCAACAAAAACACTTCAAGTATTTGAAATAGGTAAAAACTGAGAATCTCAACCTATGTTTAACTAGTCTAGCTTCCTTATTTTCAAAGTGCCTGTGTCTAGCAGTTCTACCCAACGAGTCCTCCCGTGCTGACCAGTGCAGGGAGATTGCATTCACCTCTTTAAGTTTGCGGGAGCTAACCTGCACCTTCCTTGGGCAGTCTGCTGGCGAAGCCTAGGTCCAGTAGACACAGCTCCATGAGCGTATGCCAAAGCACGACTATAAAAATAAAATTCAAGCTAACAAAAGGGGGAAATCCCTCTATCCCAAAAAGCTAAATGCACAGAGCAGAAGTTATTCCCTAAGGCACTTACCCATAATGATCTCTCTTCCCGACTTCCTTCACCATATATGGAATATGCTCACTGAACTACCTTGAATCGTGTGCCCGATCTTAAGCTCCTTGGGCCCAGGTGTCTCACCTAATGCCTTGTGTAATAAAGTTCTCCATACATGTATATGGGAGATGAAGGATGGAAATTCATAATGGTGCATTCAGTGTCGGGTTGTGGGGGTTAGGACAGCAAATACAAACAGATAGGACTTACCCTCCCCATTTCTAATGGTGTTAGGGGGTAGGGCTGGGGGGAGAGAAAGAATAAAAATAGTAAGAGAACAGAAAGCAGACAGGGACACAAAACATACCCTAATGTAACTTCTGCTTGCCATCCTAGCTCTTGCTTCTCCCAAGGGCTAAAAGTCCCCTCTAGAACTTTCATACTCACTATGCCTATGAATTGGGTAGATGAATGCCAGCAGAGCACAGAAGCTTGTTGTGATGATTATTTCCTGAACCATGACACTTTCCCACATCTACTTTATGTCGTGGAGAGTTCAGGCACAGGGACTGACATCTTCCCTAAGTCAATAATGTTTCCCTGAACGAAACTCCTCTAGCACTAACAATTAATATTAGAGTACATGTTATCTGCATACCTAAAATCATCCTACTCGAGAATGTTCCTACGAAATGAACACACTGATTTTACGTGCAGTGAACACTTACGCATTTTTCCAAACTTGGTCAAGTATAGTTCTTTCTTTAAAGGCTTGGCAGGGTATTGGAAAAGACCATTCTTTTGAAGTACATACAAAGATTATTTTGGGAAGTGGGAAAGTGAAGACTTATAAGTTTACCAAACAGTCTGAAGGAAAGGTAATGGGATTCCTTGAAAAGGAGTGACTGCTTCGTTCCCTTCCATATCTATCTATGGGAGCATGGTACCGAAGGAAGAAAACAGAGGCTTTCTTTAGAACGAATTTCTAAACCATAACTTGGTACTTTCTGGTGCATATAACACTCATTTTGTGTACCTTAGAAATCTTTTTAAATGGTTTAAAATAAATCGAATGCCTTCTAATTTAGCTGTGCCTTTTAAAAGCTTCTTACAATAAAAGTAATATATACTCATCTTGTTTTTATCATGTAATATATTTTGTGAGCTCTTTCTCATGTCATTAAACAGTCCTAAAAATCTGACTGTTTTCACTTTTCAAAGCACCTTCAAGAATACCTCTTTAAATGTCTGCATTACATTCCAGTGAATGTGCCATATTTATCTTGTTGTGGTTTCTCCAAGTTTGATCATATGACTAGTATTGTGATGAACGTGACTGTACTTCTATTTTTGCTCAAGTTTCTGATTATGCCTTTCAGGCAGGGTTCTAGAATGATGAAGGATCAAAAGGTATGAACTACCTAAAGTGTTGACTGTAGATGGTATATCTCACCTCCTCCTCCACTCCCCTTTAACACTGGAATTATCTGAGATCCTTTTCTTAATGTTCACCTTTAGCACAAAATCAAGCAGGCTCTAATAAGAGTTTCCATTTGCCATCAATATTTTTAGACTTCAAGCCTATCCCCAGGGAGATGTTAACATCTGGATAAAAATGTTTTTTGGGGATTTTTCAGTATCAAGATGGCCTTCTTCTCCCAAAATTCTCCAAAACAAGGAGGAAAAGAAACAGAAAGAGAAACTCCATATAAAGTCAGAAGGTGGTTGGAGGACGGTTGAATGACTTAACAGAACAGGGAAAGGTTAGGGGTGCCTGGATGGCTCAGTCAGTTCAGCGTCTGACTCTTGGTTTCAGCTCAGGTCCTGGTCACAGGGTCATGAGATCAAGCCCCGTGTCCAGCATGGAGTCTGTTTAGGGACTCTCTCTCTCCCGCGGCCCCTCTCCTACCCCACTTGCGCATGCGTTCTTTCTCTCTCTCAAATAAATAAATAAAATCTTTAAAAAAAGAGAGAGAGAAAGGTCAAACGAGAGGGTGTACAAAAGAAGATGCCAGTGAAAGAGAAGCTAATTCACCCACAAGAACTCTAGAAGAATTCAGGAAATGTTAAACAATAGATAGAAGGCAGGGGTGAGCCAGAGGCAGCAGATAAACCCCAAGATCCCAACCTCTATCTTGTATATTCAATTGATTCCCTTTCCTGTAGGTCTAGAGGATACTAGGCTTGGAGGGAAGAGGGGTTTTGGTGAGGGGCAGAATGAAAAATCAGGAGATACAGTGATAATTTTCAAACTGAATGTAAGACGTCCAGCCCCCTCTACTGCATAGCTACAAAACACTGGCAGCCAGGCTTCTCACAACCCTTGGGCAGGGATTGGATGATCCTTTCTTGGAGAAGCTGGATGACGCATGAACAGAGACCTACAGACGTTGATATTTGGGAGTCCCCAACAGAAAAGCCAGCCAGCCACCCATCCATTTGTCCTATGGTGGAACTGATCACACAGCAAGTCTTGCACATACACATCCATTCATTTAATAAATATGTATGGAGTGACCACTGTGTTTTAAGTACAAAGGATTCTGTAGTAAACAAAACAGGTAGAAATCCCTATCTTCATAGAGCTGCCATTGTAGTAGGGGAAAACCGACAGTAAACACAACAAATAAGTAAATGACATAGTGTATGAAGAACACTAAAGCAGAAAAGGGGACTAGGGAGTGCCGGGAACTCTAAATAAGGTGATCAAAGAAGGATCCTCTGAGAAGGTGACCCTTGACCACAGACGTGAAGGATGTGAGAAAGTGGGTCATGTGGATGGGTACTTGGGAGAAGAGGGTTCTAGGCAGAGGGAAGAGAAAATGCAAAAGCCCTAAGACCCTTGTGGCTGGAGCAGAGTGAGTAAGAATGACAACTGTAGGAAATAAGGTCGGAGAGGTAGTAGAGAGCCAGGCCACGTAGAGCGTTGTGGCATAGCCTCAAGGTGACACCCCATCTTCACACCTCTGTGCAATTCCCTCCTTCTGAGTGTGGATAAGATCCGTGACTTGATTCTAAACCAAAAGACTACAGCAAAGACGAGAGGGTGTCACTCTCATGATTACGTTGCGTTACGTGAGACTCTGTCTTGCTAGAAGACTCACACTGGTCTCTGTTTCTCTCTCTCTCCGTCTCTGTCTCTCTCCCTCCTTGCTGGCTCGACAAGGCAAGCTTCTGTGAATCCCACCACCGCAAGGAATTGAATGCTGCCAATAACCAACCACGCAAGTTAGAGAACAGGTGTTTCCCTAGTCCAGCCTCCAGATGAGAACGTAACCCTGGCCAGTACCTTGATTGCAGCCTTGGGAGATCCTAAGCAACGGGCCCAGCTAAGTCAGGCCTGGACTTCTGAACCACAGGGGTTGTGAAATAATAAATGTATATTGTTTAAACCATTAAATGTGTGGCGACCTGTTACACAGCATAGAAAACAAATACATCATCATCATGAGTTTGATTTTTGTTTGGAACAAGATGGAAAGCCATCGATTGATGCATCTAGAGCAGACGTGATGTAATATGACTTATATTTTTAAAAGATCACTCCAGCCTCTGTTGAGAACAGTCTATAATGCATTGGTATCGAAGCAGGGAGTTCAATTAGGAGACTCTCGCAACTATTCAGGAAGGAGATGATGGTGGTTTGAAACAAGATGGTACAGGTGACAGTGGTGAGAAGTGGTAAGACTCTAGATATATTTTAACTAATGATGTACTATATGGTGACTAACATAACATAATAAAAAATTTTAAAAAAATAAAAAAATAAAATAAATAAAATAAATTTTAAAATATACAAACAGCCCTTAGACCTCATCCTTAAATATGAATAGACAGCCTAGGGTCATCAGACATTTGAGAAATACTAGAAATATTTCTAATATGACAGGAGAAAATGAAACAAATACTTGGAGATAACAGGTAGGAGAAGAAAAGTCAGTAAGAATCTCAGAGAAATAAGGGGTGCCTGGCTGGCTCAGTCAGTAAAGCATGTGACTCTTGATCTCAGGGCTGTGAGTTCAAGCCCCATGTTGAGTGTGGGACCTAATTTTAAAAAATCTGAAAAATACAAAAATAATATTTCATCCTTGAAATAATAACAATACTATATATAAAGGTTTTAAAGTAATACTCCAAGAACAACAACAACAAAAAAAACCTCTTCCTATTAAAAATATATAAAATTTTTAAGTCTAGGAAAATCTCCTTAAAAATAGAAATAAAACAAAAAGACCAAGAAATGGACAATAATACTGAAAAGGAAAGTAGAAACAATCCAGGAGGTCCGATTTCTGAATAATAATTTCGGCCAGAGAACAACAACAACAAAAACAGTAGGAAGGAAAATTAATAACCGTGTATATATACATATATATATACATATATATACATATATGTATAACAAAACAACAACAACAAAACCAGGGAAATTTCTAAGAACTAAAGGACACAGTCCTCCAAACTGAAAGGGCCCATTTACCAAGTGTCCAATGCAATGACTGAAAACCAACACACGTGAGGCCAACTATTGTACATTTTCAGAGCACTAGGATTAAATAAGAGATCCTAAAACATCCAGGGAGAAGAAACAGGTTACCTACAAAGGAGTGGAAATCCAATGGTACCAGACTTATCAACAGTAACACTAAAGCTGGAAAGCACTGGAAGGATGCCTTCAGAATTCTGATGCACTAGGAAAATTTTTTTTAAGATGTTTTTTATTTACTTGACAGAGAGAGAGAGAGAGCAGTAGGGGGAGCAACAGAGCGAGAGGGAGAAGCAGACTCCCCACTGACCAGGGAGCCTGATGTGGGGCTTGCTCCCAGGACCCTGGGATCATGACCTCAGCTGAAGGCAGATGTTAACTCAGCCACCCAGGCGCCCCACTAGGAAAATTTTTTTAAGGAGGTTCCACGCCCAGCATGGAGCCCAACACAGGGCTCGAACCCATGACCCTGTAATCATGACCTGAGCTGAGATCAAGAGTTAGACGTTCAACTGACTGAGCCACCAATGCGCCCCTAAGAAATTATCTTTTATCTAGAATTCCACAGCAGTGGAATTCACTGTACAAGCAATTCACTTGTAATATTTGCAGTTTCTAAAGATTTCTGTCTCACATACACTCTTTTTCAAAAAGCTACTGGAAGATGTATTTCAACAAAATGGAGTGAACCAAATAAAAAGAAAGATCTGAGAGTCAGGAATTAGGGGCTAAAACACACAGGATGAGATAAGAAAGGGCTTGTCAGGATTGTGGCAAAGGGAAGTCCCCAGACCCCTGCTCTGCCATCCTGGGGAAGGACAGTGCCGACTGGAAGGGAAGGATCGCAGGCTGCCCGAGGGGTTGTCTGCAGGAAAGACACCATGGAACTGAAAGCTAAACTTTGCATCTATTAGAATGGAGACAATAAGAATGTCTAAAATGATAAAAGGGGCGCCTGCATGGTGCAGTCGTTAAGCATCTGCCTTCAGCTCAGGGCCTGATTCCAGGGTCCTGGAATCGAGCCCCACATCAGGCTCCCTGCTCTGCTGGGAGCCTGCTTCCTCCTCTCCCACTCCCCCTGCTTGTGTTCCCTCTCTCGCTGGCTGTCTCTCTCTCTCTGTCAAATAAATAAAATAAAATCTTTAAAAAAAAAAAAAGAAGAAGAATGTCTAAAACGATGACCCAAGACATCACAGCATCTATATATTGGGCTTTTTAAAGTAAAACTTTAAAGAAAACTTGAAAAAAATGGCTTAAAAACCAGAAGGTGGTTGCCTCTGGGACGGGGAGAAGCCGTGGGACCACTGGCTTTTGTTGTTCATCTTCCTCGAATTGTTAAGATATGTTAATTTATGCTTTTGCCCGTAGTCAAAATTCGTTTTGAAAATTTTAAATGGTTTATCACCCAGAATTTGGCAACATCACAGGAAAAAAAAATGCAACAGACTAATTAGAGAAGAAAGTCCTGTCTTATCACAAATAGAGGAAGCGCTATGTATTATATGAAGTGAGACACCTCCCAGCTCCTCTCATCCTCAAAATTACAGATCAATTCAAAGAATCATAGGGAGTTGAGTCAGATTGTCGTGAAGCTAACAAAGCTTGTTTGCACAGGCCTCTTTCAAAGTCCTGGGAGTGTCTCTAATGTGTGGGGGGGTATATATTTCCAACTCATATATATATAGTCACATAAAATAAATTAAAATTTAAATTTTTTTTAATATTTAAAAATATATTTTTTACAGATCATGTGCAGAAGTAAAATATTTCAACCACAGTTGTTAAGAATATTCTCATTACACTCTGACTTCCTTTCTATCACACTTGTCCAGAGATGGGTACCATCAAGAGTAGAGGTCATTTTGAGAATCTGGATAGGGGCAAGTTGAATTGTGGATGCATTTAGTTTTGTGTTGCTGGGAAATATTTGTGTGGCTCAGATTCACTTCTACATAGAGGTAAGTTTTTGCTTTCACCTCCAAGAAAGACTCCTAGGGATGTTCTTACCGTCTACTCCGCCGACTTGCCTGGTATCTATCATGGCGTGCAGGTGCAGAGCTAAGGTCATGACATGCTATGACCATGCGCTACGCCACCAGCCCCAGAAGTACGTGAGAGGTGGAGGGGAAACAAGATTTGAAATGCACATGGCTAGATGTCAGTCTATGGAAAATTCTTCCAATCGCTGAACATGTAAAGTTGTGATGAAGGGTAAAGTTTTCATCCATACTAAGTCAAAAGGGAAGCTCTCTTCTAAAAGAAATAGACTTGGTAATAACCAATGCAAATAATAAAAACACCATTATTTTTTTTTCCTTTTTGGTGGGGATCATAGACAATAGAATTTATCAGAATTCTTACCTTTGAATTTCTTGCTGACTTGGCATGAAATACTGACTTTAATGAAGATAGTATCAATGAATATTAAGCTACTCACATGAGAACATCAGTGACAAGCTGTCTAATGGGTATTGCCAGTTTAAGGAGTGCTTAGGATAGTCAATGTACAAAAAAACTTGTGTTTATCTGACAGCTTAGATATAAAAGAAACTAGAAGTTTCCCCAAATTTGATAACACTCCTAAAAATTTACTTGATAACTAATGTGAAGGCAAAAGAAACATTTCTAAATTATCACTAGCAGAAACAAAGTGTGATCAACTACGCTAAAGGGAAGACAGAACTATCCTTCCTTGTCTTGATAGGAAACAACGTCCATCGTCATGTGAAAGGTGATCGGGGTGTGCTGCCAAAAATGGGGGGGGGATATTATAGAGGCCCGTCAGGCAGTTCGTTAATTTAAAAAAATACTAGGTGCTTGAGATGTGTGTGGTACTTATCAGCATGAAAAAATTCTGTATTTTGTTATAATTTCTTTTCCATTGTACATAAATGCCCATGTTCCTACCTAATTTGGTATTTGTAATTTTGAGTCTTTGTTAAAGAAAGGACCACACCGCCCCCCCCCCCCAGTTCATGAATAAGCTCTGTGCCCCCCAGTGGCTGAGGCTGCCCTTGGTCCACCAGACACAGACTTAGAATATTGTCCAGTTCAGTAATTCTCAAGGGAGATGGTACTGCCCGCTAGCCACTCCTGCCTCTCTCCACCTAGAGTGTGTCTTGGAAATTGTGGTGGGTCTTTTTGTTGTCCTCCTAGTAATCTGGAGGGAACCGACCAGCGTTTGGTGGGTGGTGGTGAGCGATATATCCAACAGCCTGAATGTGGAGAAGTCCCTCCTTCCCCAGACCATTATCCCACTTCCACGTTGACTTCCCAATGTTCAGCCAGCCAATCACATAAGTAAAAAACGTGTATTTTATTATTTGAGCCTAGAACAAAACTCCTTTCTGCATATAAACACGTTTTGTTTTGGCTTATTTTTTTTCAGTTTAAATATATACTGATTTTTTTTTTTTTTTTTGGAAAGCAACCAAGAAGGGAAGATCATAGTTTATTTTGTTTGGAACCTTACCAAGAAATGTTCACCATTTCAGAAAATCACATCACTGACAGCAATGCCACTAGTTATATTTGATGGCCAATAAAGATGATATACGAGGGCCAGTACCACACAGTCCTGGCTGTAGCGTGTGTAGCTGTCACATTTATGGTTCTATGTATAGCTGGAAACATCTAATGAATACGTCTTCCGGTGTCTGTGGGCCTAAGCATTTACATATTGAAATACATATTGTTTTATATGAATACTTTCTTTTTACGTCTTTCTTTATTACAGTTAAGGCACTATATTGATTTTTAAATTATGTATCTAAGTAACTTATGTTATCCCTGGATTTCATTTCAGATCAGTGAAAAGGGAGCTTCAGACAAAAGGAAGACACTGATATGACTGCTAGAGCTGAAAACCACTGATTACGTTTAACTGCCTCATTTCATAAATTAAAAAACTGAGGTTCTATTCATTCAATTGGTCCAGCTTACAGAGTCTGTTAATGCAGTGCTAGGACCAGAACCCAGGACCCCGCGGTGCCTCCTGGAGCCATACCAATGGACCAAGCAACTTTCCAACATTGTCAGACATTACGAAGAATCTGGCCCCTATTAGGATAGGAGTGTCACAGAGAAGGGAGATCAAATAAGTTACAGCCCAACATTAACAACGAAGTTTGAATGGTATGACCTTACTCTTTTCCCAGAAGTTTAGAGAAGCTTTCTGCCTGGACCATATACTGGGTAGAGTTTCAAAGCAGGAAAGATCTATTACGAAAGGACATGGAGATAAACAGTGACCCAAAAAAATGCCAAAGACAAACTTCTTCAGTGGCATTCTTTCGCTAAATGCTAATACTGAGAGTAATCCTACCAGAGAAGATATTCATTTGCCATCTGACCTAGCACTGGCATTGCTATGACCAATCATTCACCTAGGCAGATACTCAGCACCTGTCTGACCCAGGATGCTGGGAAGGGAGGAACTATCACTAGTCGTGGGGATTATCCTAGAAGAAACTTGAGAGGACTCTCATGTAAATGGCTTAATTCCAACTCCCTTGAATCAGGCTTGAAATATGAATTTCCTGGCTGTACAGGATCTTGCCTGGATGGAAGTGCAAAAACCAGGTGAATTTCCCAAGTAACCTAGAAATCCACACTGAAAAAGGAAGGTGGGGTCTCTCAAACAATCCAAGGATTAACAATGAGGACAAAGACACCAGATCTGCCATTTAGGCACAAATAGCTTAATCCTGATACATTTCCATGAATCAGGAAAACTACGTGTAAAGTTAGCTTTAGTAGGCAGCATTAAACATGCATGACTCTGGTATTCCGTAGTATCCTATCTATCTCCCCACCACTACCAGCCCAAAACCAGCTCTCACCTCTTCTGACTTCCCGATCTCCACTCAGGGCCCACTATTCCTAAAAGCTCCAAAGCTCAGCATTTCAACATTTCTGCTTCCTCCCTCTGTGCCCTCAATCAGTTGCTAGATTTCCTCTGAAATTTTCTTCTGTCCCCATTTTGTACTCTTTCTGCTACTAGTTTAAGCGTCATCCTTTTTTACCCGGATTACCATAGAAACTGTCTTCGCTTCTTTTTCTTTTCTCCATTCGCCTTGCCAAGAATGTCCTTGAAGTCAGCACCAAGTACATGCTTCCATTCCTGCATTGGTTTGCTCGTTATGTCTTTCACTCATGCATCAAATACTTATGTCCTATGTGCCGGGCAATGGGAATATAGTGGTAAGCGTGTCACAGTCCCTCCTGTAGGAGCTTACTATCCGGACGTGGATACAGAAGATTGAGCAAGCATCGCAATTCAGAGCGATCGGTAGAAAGACAAGGTAACCGTGGGGTCCAAAGGACACACAGAACCAGGGTCCAACTCCATTAGTAGGGGCCAGGAAAGACTTCTGGAAGACATGATAGGAGAAACCTCAAGAACAGGTTAGAGTTCATCATAAATAAAGGGATGGGAGAGAAGGTGAAGACACAGAGGCCGTGGAACAGGGAGTGCTTGGTGATCTGCAGGTAGCCCACCATTTCAGTGGGTGTATGCCTGCGAGTGCGGACGTTCACGGAATGAGGCCAGAAAGACCAGTGCAGGGCAGATCGAGGTTATTATAAACTCCATTAAAGATCTTCAGAGACTCACCAAAATTAACGCAGCATCCTTGTTCTGGCAATCAAGGCTCTCTCCAATGTGACTCAGACTACGTCCTGGCTCTCTCTCCCCCTTGCCAGCTTTTTACACTGACTGACTGTTCTGTATGTGACTTCTACTTCTCCCCTCTCCCTAATTCTCAGCCACTTTAACCTTGGCTTTGGTTCTCAACATCTCCCCCCCGCCCACCACACTCCCACACACGTGTGAGCACCAGGGAAATTTCAGTATGTGAAATCCAGGAGTGGTAAAAAGATATATAAGAGGTTGAGAAAAGGGACAGAATAAATCATTCTTCAATGTATGAAGTTAATCACGGTGATTTTAGATGGTAGCTTTTATTGTATACGACAGTGTTAGTTTATACACCGTAAACTGCTTTCCAAAGCTGCTGAGCTAGGGGAAAAACTTAATGCTTAGAATGTAAGGAGCTACTTTTTTTTTTTTTTAAAGAAAGGCTATTTCACTTATTTTTTATTTTTATTTTTTTAAGATTTTATTTATTTATTTGACAGAGATAGAGACAGCCAGCGAGAGAGGGAACACAAGCAGGGGGAGCGGGAGAGGAAGAAGCAGGCTCATAGTGGAGGAGCCTGACGTGGGGCTCGATCCCGTAACGCCGGGATCACGCCCTGAGCCGAAGGCAGACGCTCAACCGCTGTGCCACCCAGGCGCCCCAGGAGCTACTCTTGAATCAAAGGTAAATCAAAAATAAGAATCGGGGCGCCTGGGTGGCTCAGTCGGTTGAGTGTCTGCCTCACTCCCCCTGCCCCCAGAGTGCAAGATCCATGTGGGTAGGAACGTTGTGCCATCTAACTGTCTCTCCAGAACCTTGCACTGGGCCTAATACAGAATAAATAATGTTGATTTGAGGGGCGCCCGGGTGGCACAGTCGGTTAAGCACCTGACTCTTGGTTTCAGCCTAGGTCGTGATCTCAGGGTCCTGGGATCGAGCCCCACGTCAGGCTCCATGCTCAGCATGGACTCTGCTGGAGATTCCCTCTCCCTCTGCCCTTCCCGCTCATGCTCTCTCCCTCTCTCTCAAATAGATAAATAAATAAATCTCAAAAAATACATATTATTCATTTGATGGACAGATGTTAAGTGTTCTGAGAGAGAAAAGCAACATGAGATATTTTCTCAACTCTGAAGGAAATTTTCACCGGGCACTTGGAACTATTGAACAATACAAAGTAACTTAACACAAACTATTTAACATAGATTTGTGCTGTAATGTCGACAAAATAGAGTAAAATGATTGGTAAATGCTAGAGTGATGGAGGGGTGCCTGGCTGGCTCAGCTGGTAGAGCACATGACTCTTGATCTCGGGGTTGTGAGTTCAAGCCCCATGCCAGGCACAGAGATTACTTAATAAATAAATAAATAAATAAATAAATAAATAAATAAATAAATAAATTTTTTAACTGCTTTAGTGATTGGAGAAGTTTCCAAAAGAAGTAGAACCTGCATCAGACTCTGAAAGATGGAAAGTTAGGGGTCTGGGATAAGGGAGGTGGAATGGAATGAGTGAAGGCCAATGAAAATGGCCCATCAGAAGACCAGACAGATTTTAGGAGTTCCTTTTGGGAAAGAAAATGGGCAGTAACGTTGTAAGAGCAGGTGAATCACAGATTACAGAAGATCTCCAAGAAAAGAGAAGGGTTCAAATTTCATGTGATAGCAAAATAGGAAGGAAGCCCAGAAATAACAAGATTAAAATCTCGCCTCCCAGACTGAATCACAACTCTCCTTTTCCTGGGTCTTCTGCAAACAGCAACCAGGGCTAGTCATACAGTAATTGCTTAATTAGCATTTGCTGATCAATAGAATTTCAATCAAAGGCCTCGGTCTTCCATAATCCTTTATTACTCACAGACCCCTCTGGAAGGGGGCAATGGCATAATTTAATTTCTCATTCATCTTTTGTGCTTTTTTTCACGTCTGCTACTGTTTACAGTCCAGGAAAAAAGAAAATGTATTACCCACTAAGTCACTGCCTCATTAGGAAGCAGGGTCTGATCTGAAACCAATTTTTCAGAACAATGACTTGTTAAGTGCTGGAAAATGCAGTGTTTAGTCATGGAGAAAATAAAGACAGATTCACCATGCAATTTGGGGGTTTTGTGATACTAAAAGATGAGAGTTTGAACAAGTGGAAGGAACCAGTCCATTATCAAGTCTCGACTCCTTCAACACAGGAAACAACATGCTCCGAGGGGCACAAACGGAAAAAGCTTCCTTCGCCCCGCTGCCTCGATTTTGCTACTTAGTATTCAGAATGAAGGCGGGCCTTGTAAGAAGGTGAGGAAGCTCAGAAAGAAGGGTGTGTAAAGCTCAAAACAAATCACTCTGTGAAGGACACACCGGCTGAGCCATTTTGGGTGAGTGTGCGGTGAGCTGGGGCTTTGGGGCTGCCGGTGGCTGGGTTCCCCAAGGACAGCAGCGGGCTCCGGGTGCTGAGAAGGGAACGATCAGAGAGTCGAGGATCACCCAAACATCAAAGTGAAACGGCCCAAAGGTGATACCAGTTCTACTTAAGTATCTTGGAATAATTGAGTGGGAATAACTTCTATCCTATCATTTATATGGCCTCTGAAAGGCAAATGCGTAGAAAATGGAAATTAGGGGCCCCTGGGTGGCTCAGTCAGTAAGCGTCTGCCTTTGGCTCAGGTCATGATCCCAGAGTCCTGGGATCGAGCCCCAGGTCCGGCTCCGCTCAGTAGGAGCCTGCTTCTCCCTCTCCCTGCTGCTCCCCCCCGGCTTGTACTCTCTTTCTCTGTCAAATAAATAAATAAAATCTTAAAAAAAAAAAGAAGAAGAAGAAGAAGAAGAAGAAAGAAAGAAAATGGAAATTAGTTGACTCCCTCCATTAAGAAGTCCACTGCAAGAAGAAATGTGGGAGATTACTAATGCTGCAATATTGTTTTAGCCTGAAATAGAAGCAGCCCCCAAATGCTTCTTTCCATGGCCCTGAGGGCAGGGTTCGGGGCTCATTTCCACTGTGAACTGGTTACTGTCCCTAACCACAGATCCTAACCATGACCCCACCAGGTCCACGGCAAGTGTATGCCCTATGTCACAAGGAAGACCAGATCAGAGAATGGAAATAACTCTACTCAAATTTATGTTCGCTTCTGGAGAAAATACCTCAAACTTAGGTTCAAACTATGTTCACCATATCAGATTCTTATCTTAAAATATAATGTAAAACAAAGAAAGCAGAGGACACAGGGCAGGCTTTCCAGAGGTTCAAGCACTTGCTACTTCTTTGTCTCTGTAATCCCACCCTGTCTTGTGGAAGAGGATGTGGAAATGCAGGCTTGGGGAGCATAACTCCAATGATCTAAGGGGCAGTCATCATTCCCTGCCCCTCTCCTCTCTTCCGACTCTAAGAGTATATGACCGCAGAGCCACCATTAATTTAGAGTTCCATGGTTTGGGTCTTAATCATACACTGTATTACAATTATACTTTCAACGTATGAATGTTAATCTCATCTCCCCATCTTCTGTACATTGTAAACTCTTTGGAATAAGGGATTATCCTTACTTGTGTGTCTTCCAAAATGCCTATAAAAATGTTGGGCGCACACTTTGGAAAACAGTTTGGCAGTTCTTCAAAAAATGAAACATAGAGTTACCCTCTCACCCCTCCATCCCCTCTTATACCCAAGAGAACGGAAAACATAAATTCACACAAAGACCTGTACCCAAACACTCAGAGCAGCATTATTCATGATTACCAAAAAGTGGAGACAATCCACTTGTCTGCCAGTTGGTAAACGGATAAACCAAACTGGTATACCCACGCAGAGGACTATCATTTAACCATGAGATGGAATGAAGCACTGACATATACTGCAACATGGATGAATCTTGAAAATACGGTGCTCAGGGAAAGAAGCCAGACGCAAAAGGCCACATATTGTATGACCCCATTTATATAAAATATTCGGAATGGACAAATCCATAGAGACAGAAAGTAGATTTGTGGTTGCCAGGGACCAGGTGGGAGGGAAGAGTGGGGAGTGATTGCTAATGGGTATAGGGTTTCTTTTTGGGGGTGATGAAAATGTTCTGAAATTAGACAGTGTTGGGCACAGAGAATTAGTGTTTGAAAGTGAAGTTTCCAGAAATATTTTAGGGAAAAAAAGAAATATAAAAAACCCAGAGACTCTGCCTACTGACTTCAGTACAATTGTTCCTTCCTGTTACCATGTTATGAGCTAGAGGCCTTCTCCACTCCTGATGGCCCCCTGACAGGGGCTGGGCTGCCCCCAGGAAAACCCTGCTCCGATCCCCTGCTGCGGAGACGATACGTGACTGATGGCCCCAGCTGCTCCTCCTCGAGATTTGTCACCACATTTGTGCCAGGCTTCCGCTGGCTGCTCCCTGCCAGTGACTGAGCACAGCAGGGGAACGAAGGCAGGCTCATTCCAGCAAGACACAGACTCCTCCATCAGGCAACTTTGGCTTGAGGACTCCCCCGTCCACCTGGCATCACTGAGAAATTGAGTGGCGGCTTTCCTCTGCAGCCAAGCTCATGAGAGCAGTAGCAGTCACGGGGCTGGGTTCACTGCCATCTATGGGAAGATGGGGGACCCAGAGTAATAGAGGTCTGGGCGGCAGTCAAGGGGGCCTGACACACACAGAGTTTGGAGATGGTTAATAGCGCATGGCATTCATAGGGGCAAAATAGATAAGCAGCCATTAAGAGTGTTACCTAACAGGACGCCTGGGTGGCTCAGTCGTTAAGTGTCTGCCTTCAGCTCAGGGCCTGATCCCAGGGTCCTGGGATCGAGCCCCACATTGGGCTCCCTGTTCTGCTGGGAGCCTGCGTCTCCCTCTCCCACTCCCCCTGCTTGTGTTCCCTCTCTCGCTGGCTGTCTCTCTCTCTCTCTGTCAAATAAATAAATAAAATCTTAAAAAAAAAAAAAAGGCATTCTTTAAAAAAACAAGTGTTACCTAACTTAACATCTATAAGCGCAAAAAAAGGACAAAAAAGGCAAAAATGTAGAACAAGAGGCTGAAGGTGGTCACCTCAATAAAAAGCCACTTTCTCTTCTCGGTTCCCAGACTCAAGGCAAATTTTAGACCTGAAACCCATTACCTAACAGAGGTGAGGTGGACAGAGCCGTAGGCCTCATAACAGCATAGCAGGTATAAGCTATAATGATCCCCAGGCCCTCTCCAAGGGACTCCAAGGGCCAGTCACTCATGTGATTACTGAGCAGAGGTAAGGAAACTCCCAGACTTTTTGAGAATGATTTGACACAGAATCTGAGTTAACATTGATACCTAGAGAGCCAAAGCATCATCATAAACCCCAGGGGGACCTGGTAACAAATAGAGTCTTGGCTGTAGTCTGGCTCACAGTGGGCCTGACGGGTCCATGGATCCAGCCAGTGATCGTTCCCCCAGTCTCTGAAGGTGTAATGGGAATTGATAGACTTGGCAGTTGGAGTAACACCCACATTGGGTCCTTGGCCTGTGGGGATAAGAGCTATCGTAATGCAAAACACCAAGTGGAAACTCTGAAACTGAACCCCCATAAGCCAAGATAGCAAATCAAAAACAACATCACTTAGGAGCGCCTGGGTGACTCAGAGGGTTAAGCGTCTGCCTTCGGCTCAGGTCATGATTCCAGGGTCCTGAGATTGAGCCCCACATCAGGCTCCCTGCTCAGCAGGGAGCCTGCTTCTCCCTCTCCCTCTGCCTCTCCCCTAGCTTGTGCTCTCTCTGTCTCTCACTGTCTCAAATGAATAAATAAAATCTTTAAAAAATATATCCCTTGGGGGGAGCTGGAGAGGAGCGCCATCATTAAAGACCAACAGAAGATAAGATCTACCATACTTCCATTTAATTTGCCAGTCTAGCCCCTGCAGAAACCAAATGGGTCCTAAAAGATGCCTGCAGACAACAAGCTCAACCAAGTAGGAGTCCCAACTGTAGCTGCTGTGCTGGCCATAGTATTGACGCTAGAGGGGACTAATAAGGCCTCAAGTGCAGAATATATACTTGATTTGGCAAGTGTGTTCTTTTCCATTCTGCATTCACATGGGACCGATGATAACTTCGTTTACAAAATTGTCTGGGGGTTATGTTAATTCTCCCGCCCTCTGTCATGATATAGTCTGGCCTCCTGGATATTGCACAGAACATCACACAAACCCATTCCAGTAAAGATAGGACAAGCAAAAGGCAGCAAGGATGCTGGAGGCCTTGAGGAAGCCCATGGGTGGCCGGGGGTGGGAGATAAGCCCTATGAAGCATCTGGGACCTGCCACTTCAGTGCCGTGTGTAGAGGTTCAATGGTCAGGGGCAGGCCACACCCTGCCTTCTAAACCGAAGAAAATGACTTGCTGTATCTTACATTCCATACCACAGAGGAGGAAATAAGGTGCCTGGTAGACCTCTTTGGGTTCTGGAAGCAACACATGCCACACCCAGGAGTTCTGCTCCAGTCCACGCCAGGTAACTTGGAAGGCTACCAGCTTCGGATGGAGCCCAACGCAGGAAGGCGCTATGCAGCAGATAGAGCAGACCCGTCCTGCTACGTGGGCCATACTCTCCACCAGACCCCATCGTGTTGGGGGTGTTAGCAGTAGGAAACAAGATGCATCGCGGAGCCTCTGGCAAGCCCCAGCGGGAGAACGCAACACAGGCCTCCGGGGTTCTGGAACAAGGCCATGCCATCTGCAGCAGAGGACTGTGATGCCTTCCAGAAAGCAGTTCCTGATGGGGCCCTGATAGAGACACAATGCTTGGCCCTGAGGTAATCAAGCCAACATACAGCTGTCCATCAACAGCTGGGTTCTGTGGGACCTGCCATGTCATCAAGTGGGACAGGCCCAGCCACGGTCCGTCATGGGATCGACATGGCGCATCTGTGAGTAAGCCTGAGCAGGAACAGAGGGACCGGAAAGCTGCGTGAGCAGGTCGCTCAGACCCCGGACCACCCACCCCATCTGCGCCAGGGCCCCTCTCCAGGCTTGCACCGATGGCCCTACACAGAAAGAGCAGGAGAAGGGCCAAGTTTGGCTCACAAATGACTGACAAATCTGCATGGCATGTGAACTGCAGCTCAATTTGTTTCAATGTTGGGCGTAAGCTGCGTGTGGATACAAGCTGAAATGGACAGCAGCTGCGTCGCGGGCACATTCAGAGTTGGCCTTGAAAGGCAGCAGAGAAGGGAAGTCCTCCCCACAGGGTCATGAGCAGAGCTCGCAGTCACGCACATGAACGGAAGTGGCCTGAGGTGAAAACATGCCAAGGTTCCGGAGCCGGGGCTGGCGGCTGGCCCTTTCCTTGGGGCAGGGGCAGTGCCTGCTGGTCCTCTCTTGCCTCCTTGTAACTGTAAGCAGATATACATAGCAACTCCAGCCTGAGAAGGGTACAATTACCAAGGGCTCAGCCCCTCGAGATGAAGACGTGGGTCCCAACACCAGGAAGTCACCATGACCTGCCAAGGGTGAGGGGAACTCAGAAGGGATGGGCGGAGCGGGGAGCAACTATGGCTCCAAGACCCACCACAACAGCGGGCCATTGTTCACCCCATTAACCTCTTCTAGGTTCCCCCCAGAAGGAGAGGCCAATGGGAACTAGGAGGAAGCTGCTCGAGGAGCTATGGAGAGACGAGATTTGTGCAAGGCAAGGAGTGGACGCTGGAGGCCATGGAAACACACAGCTCAGATTTCCTGCTGCAGGCGTGCGACTGACGCTCAGCCCCAGCCAATGACCAAGCACAGTGGGGAGATGACGGCAGGTCTTCCAGCAAGACAGGTGACATCTGGAGGACTCCCCACTGGCCTGGCTGCACCTCTTCCAGAGCTATGCTGTGGTCCAAGTCTCCTCGCCCAGCCCTGCTTCCTTCCCTGCTCCTTCCTCAGGTGTCAGACCGGCGTGTGGGTGTCTGCCTCCTCCTGCTCCCTCCCCCAGACATCTCTGCGGCGCCGGCTCCCAGCCTGCTCCCGTGCGGACTGGACGGAACACAGGCTGTGTTTCAGCTGAGCTCTGTGAGCAGAGAGTAATGTGGTGAAAGGCACTTTGTGGGCACAGAGGATTTTATCATTATCCACTCGGCCCAAAATAGGTGTCATTATTACCTCCTGCCAGGAGATGAGGAGTGATTGAGTGGAGGGCACTCGCTGTAATCTAAAACACTAGAAATGATGAATGAGGTAGATTTGGAAACTGGCTTTTATCAGTTCTCTTTATCCACTCAATTTCTACTGAGTAGAAGGGGGGTGGTGCACGGTTCCTCGTGCTGCTGGCATAGCTGGGGTCGCAGAGCACGGAGGGACATGGGTTTCTGTGCACTTCCGTAGGACTTGAGTGAAACACTGGATGATTTGGGATCTGACTAGAAACAGAGGCATGCTCCTTTGCTCTAGGGGAGAGCTCTGAGCTCCTGTCAGAGCAGACCAGGGAGCAGAGCCGGCTCGACCTCCCTAACCTAGCCAGGGAGCCCAGTGTCAGCACAAAGCCAGGGCTGGTCAGCAGACTTTCCACATGTACCTAGCTCCTTCCTGGGACCTCTCTCTTCACGTCTGGAGGCTCCTCCATTGTCTAGGGTATGAGTGACAGCAACCTAACAAGCCTTTCCCAAAGCTGTAGCATTCTGAAAAGACTTCTAGTTGATATGAACTTTTTAAGTGTAAAGGGGGATCCTTCCACCACCTATCACTTATAACAGGTCCTACTGTGCATAGGAAACCACGCTAGTTTGGCTGAAGCTTTAAAATCAGAATTACTTTTGGGGTGCCTGGGTGGCGCAGTCGTTAAGCATCTGCCTTCAGCTCAGGGCGTGATCCTGGTGTTCCGGGATAGAGCCCCACATCAGGTTCCTCCACTATGAGCCTGCTTCTTCCTCTCCCGCTCCCCCTGCTTGTGTTCCCTCTCTCGCTGGCTGTCTCTCTCTCTATCAAATAAATAAATAAAATCTTTAAAAAATAAAAAAAGAAAATCAGAATTACTTTCAAATATATTGTCTCATGGATAATGAGACCTCAATCAACAGAAGGCAAGCAGGGCAGGGGTTAGCATTCTAGTTCAGAGAAGGAAAGACATTCAAAGGTGAAGGGATTTGCTCAAGGTCACAAGGTCAGATTCTGCTCTTCTCACTTCCCTACTAGCTTGCCTAACCCTAAAGAGCATGTAGTCCTTAAATTTATGATTTACTCTTTACTAGTGAGACAGTCACAACTATTTCATGAACAAAGGCAGACAAGATCAGGAGATGTCACATTCAAGATTTTTTAAATCCTAAGAAGATGTGGTCCCTATATACAATGGAATATTACTCAGCCATCAGAAAGAACGATTACCCAACATTTGCAGCAACATGGACAGGACAATTATGCTAAGTGAAATAAGTCAAGCAAAGAAAGACAATTATATGGTTTCACTCATTTATGGAACATAAGAAATAGCAGGGAGATTGGCAGGAGAAGGAAGGGAAGAATGAAGGGGGGGTAAACAGAAGGGGGAATGAACCATGAAAGACTGTGAACTCTGGGAAACAAACTGAGGGCTTCGGAGGGGGGAATGGGATGGGCTGGTGATGGGCATTAAGGAGGGCACATATTGCATAGAGCACTGGGTGTTATATGCAAACAATGAATCATGGAACATTACATCAAAAACTAAGGATGTACTATATGGTGACTAACATATCATAATAAAAAATTATTATCAAAAAAAATCCTAACCACTGACTGTACTAGATGTTGTGACATTCCACATTGATCTCCCTTCTGGGATAAAAGTTTCTCCCAGCTCCTTGGGGTTCTGCCAGCAAAATGCCCTCCACTGTCAGCCCCTACACAAATCACCCGGCTCATGACAATCACATTGCCAAGGGCAAGGCCCCTTACCAAAGCATCCTGCATCCAATGGCTCTTTGACATGGGGGTTTAAAGACTCGGCCCTATTGCCCCAAGTTGAGACAGTCCTAAAGAGTCATGCTACCCCAGCTTCTGAACCCCTCCGGGGACAGCAGAGGCCACTACCAAGACTGCATCTCAGCTCGATTTCCCTTCACTTCCATGGGGTCCACAGGATCCTAAGAGCACCTCCTAATCAATCTTTTGCATACTCGTCTTCAACTGGCTCCAGGTGTCGTCTGAGAAAGTGGCCACGATTTGGGAGCTGGATCACCCAGTTGGCGGTGAGGCTCTGTCCCTGGTGGGACTGTGTGGCACTGGGTGGCACAAGGTAGCCTGCGGTGACCTGGGAGGGTCTACTTACAGAAAGAACCACGCTGGCTGGCATGATGTACAGCATGCATTGAAGAAATACGGGCAACGTAGTCACAATAAGGATAATGCAGTTGGATGACCAGTGCTTTAAGTCAATGCACACTGGCAGGGAAGAGGATCTGAGCCTGCAGTCCAGCAGGGAGGAAGGAGACCACAGCACACAGGAGAGGCGGGGCCCAGCCAGCATGTGGAGGCAGGGGCGAGGAGGGCGCTCCACCAAGGAGGGCAGAACAACAAGACAATAAATCCAATGGAGGGTTTATCGCTCCAGGAGCACTCTCCTGGGATACACGATAGAACAGTCTGGCAAGGATCCCGGGAGACGGTGCAGGCACTTTACTAGGCTGATTCCTAGAAGCAGAGAAAAGGCAAAGGGCCATACTAAGGGAAGTGGAAATTCCAGAACTGCATGGCAGGTAATGGAAGAATGAAAAAGCCAGTGTGGGTGGTACTGTAGTGGATATACCGTGCGAGGCCAGAGAGCCCACCAGAGGATACCCTGCTTACCAAAGCTCAGAAGTTCCGTGGTGGCTGCCATCTTGGCCCAGGGCCAATAGTAGATGCCATTGCAAAACTGAATTTATTGACAGCAGTGAGGATGAGGGTCATGGGACCCACCCCCAGAACCCTGTCTTGCCACTGCCCAAAAGACGCCAGGTGGCGATGCTTCTCTGTCGGAGGGCAGCTGGGCATAAGCATCACAGTGAGTGGCAAGGCTGTGAGGGCAGCCCACGGGCCTGAGACACAGAGTTATGGGGATGATTCCAGAACACAAGATCCCTAGGGACAAAGGAGTGGGATGCCAACAAGAGTATTACTCAAACTGTAAAATCAAGAGAAATCAAGTCTAGATAATGAGGAAGTGCAGGGCCATTGCCTCCCCAAACATGTTAAGGTCCCCTGCCCAGTTTCTGAACCTAAGCCAGTTTTTAGACACAGAAATTATTCCCTGAAGGAGAAGTCGGGCCTCCAAATGGAAGGATCCTGTAACACCATGGCAAGTTTCTATTAATGTTTCCCCATTTCCTTCCCAAATAGGCCAATAACCATTACTCAGGGAACCACACATCGAGGAAAAGGGACTACTCAAAAGGGTCTGAATTTTTTACGTTAATTTCCAGAGACCGAAAAGAGCACCAAGGCCCCCCCCATTTCAGTGGGGTCATATGGGACTTCAGTCACGACTAGAATCCTGGCCCAGGCACTGCTCACCGAAAGCCCACTGTGTCTGCAACCCACATAGCAGTCATTTGTCTGATCCCCAAATGTGTAACTGGTGGAATCTTCACGTCAGTGACGTAAGAGCCATCCCAGTGGGGGAAGGGGCAGCGGAAGCCTCCGAAACTGATCCCCACCCTCGGCTTACAAATAAGCCAAGATAATAAATCCAAATCAATCTTGCCTCCAGGGGAAATGGCTACAATTTGTGCCACCCTTAAAGAGCAAAAGGATACAGAAAGAATGGTCCCCATCATGTCTTCCTTTAATTCACCCGTCCGGCTCCTGCAGAAAATAAATCCTGGAGGATGGAAGGAGACTCTCGCCAACTCAACCAAATAGTATGCCCAAGGCAGCTGTTGGGCCAGATGTGCTATCTTTGGTAGAGCCGATTAAGGGGACCTCAGGTATGTGGTCCAACCTGGAGATTGCTTTCTCTTCAATCTCTCTCAGGAAAGAAGGTCCAAAACAGTTCACACTCATTTAGAACAAACAACAGCATGCGGAGTAGAGACCAATGCCCATCATTTTGAAGGTTTTGTGGGGAGCTATAGACCTCTTTGAGATTCTAATGGCCCCTAAAGACGCATGTGTGTGTGAGTGTGTGTACGTACACACACACATATGCATAAAATACCGCATAAACTTCAGATAACTCATGAAATAGCTAAAGACCCCAAATTAAGAACTCCCAATTTACATCATCTCCAGCAGACCCTAAATGTCTTGAGATTAAGCCATGTATTTCCCATAATGAGACATTTTTAGGCATTCGGGAAAAGTCTGCTGGTTTGCGTTTTGTAGGCACTCAATAAATACTTGCTGGTTTGGTGTGCTTTCATCTGTGAGGTCATGGACTAAAAGCAACATTTTCTCTCTAATTGTGCCGCCCACCTCCCACGCTGCGGCAGTGACCCCCGGAAAGCCCACCACTGCCCACTTTAATCTCTTTAGCTTGCGGCTTTGCTTCAATTAAATGAAGATACTCTTGAAAGACAGAAAAATAACTTACCATTTAAAAAAATAATTTCTCATAAATCAGTTTACCCTAGCATGAATCCGTTCACATTCACTCTTGAACACTAGTGTGACTTAGAAGTGAGGCAGAGTTTTCAAGAGGGCTCTGAATGCCAGACGGGACTTGAGAATTGATGGACTGGGGAAAGACGAAGGGAAATTGCTGGAAATGAGTACATGTTTCCTCCGCTATCTGAAAGTAGAGCATTCTTACGAAATCTTTTGTAAGCCAAAATGGCAGGGGGAAAAAAAGAAGCAATTATCATTAATTTATATGGGAAAATGTTTGAGCCTTCCCAGACCCAAAAAAATAACCTCTCTTCAGCCTTTCTGATACCTTGAGACACATCTTGCTAACAGATGCACAAAATAAATGGAGATAAAGCCCAGATGCTCACGGACCCAGTTCAGAGCTGCAGTGGCTTGATGCTAATATGCTGAGTGCAGTTCCCGGAGAAGGAGCTGCGTGGGGCTGCGTGCCGCCTTTACAAGGACTTCCAGCAACACGACGCTGAAGGCTGGCTTTGCTTTCTGTCATGTTCCATGAAAGCGAAAATCCTCTTCAGTTTCCTTGGTTGGCAAAAACAGGTACTGATGTAGGTCTTTTCGTACAAGTGAAGCGCCATACTGTGAACTTTCAAGAAATGGGGGACACCTGTAGAAACCTTGCCAGCTTCCGCTATTTTGCATTGGAGACTTAGTTCTGTGCTCAAAATGCTGTTGTGCCAGATGTAAGCTCAGAGCAAATTATAGTAACCCCAAATTTTGCCTGATAAAAATATATAATTACTTTGTGACATTCTTTTCAAGGAAAAACAACAAGCCTGTTATAATAGAATCACTGTCTTAACATAACGGATCCTATATTAAATTTAATTTCCTAAGAGGTATTCAAGATCTTTTTGAGACCATGTGATTCTTATCTGCCACCTTTCTTTTGTTGACTCCCCCCAGTCTCCCCTGCAGGGCCCCAGCTGAGTAGGTTTAGATGCTAAAAGCCTTCCATGGGATCTCAGATCAAACAGCTTGTCCTGCTTCTTGACATGTTCTGGGCAAGGAAGAAGGCACCTGTGTCACACAGACGGCCAATTCAAGGTCTCCTGGCTTTCTTGAGAAACCATTCTTACCAATGGAATGATAAGGGGAGGCAACATGGAAAGAACTCTAGCCTTGAAGCAGAAGAGCTGAGGTCCCCGCCTTGCATTTGCAAACAGGATTCTTCGGCAAATCGTGTTACCTATATGTCCCTCAAAATAAGAATATTACCTGTCCTACCCGACAGTATTCTTTGAGTACTGAATGAAATAATAGATGTGAAAGCACTTTATAAACGGACACGTTAACACTCAGCTAAGTTTTCTTTCTATCACCTCTGAACATAGCTCCCCTCCTTCCCTTCATCTCTCCTTTCCAGGCCCATCACCCTGTCTGGGATGTCCCTGACCTCTTCTACCTTCTCCATCTGACTGTGTTCGGGGTTTCCCTTATCCACTAACACAGTTTACGCAACCATGCACTTTGCCTACCCTCTTCCCTCTTCGTGGTTTCACACGTATTCGTCCTCTCTGCAATTTGAATGTAAGCTCTCTATAAACAAAAGCCATAACACCTGTTCTTGCACCACTTTTCTTTAGCTGAAAACAAGATAGGTCCCCAATAAATAGGAATATGACAACCTGATTCTAAAATATATATACGCAAGAGCAAAGGTCAAAAAATAGCCAAAACACTCCTGAAGGGAAATATGAGAAGACTTTCTCACCAGGCACTGAGACTTGGAAAATCATAATAATTAAGGTAATATTTATTGGCACACAGACAAAGTAACCAGTGGAGCATAATAAAGACAATCTGAAGCCATGACATGCATTTACAGAAATGTAATATATCTCAAAAGTGACACTGCGTATCACACAAGGAGAAAAACAGACTATAATGGTGCTAAGACGATGGGTTATCCACATGGAACCGTTAAATTGAATTCCTACTTTGGGGTGCCTGGGTGGCACAGTCAGTTAAGTGTCTGACTCTTGGTTTTGGCTCAGGTCATGATCTCAAGGTCTTGGGATCAAGACCTGCTTCTGTAGGGCTCCACGCTCATCGGAGAGTCTCCCTCTCTCTCTCCCTTTGCCCCTACCCCCAGATTCTCTCCCGCTCTCTTTCTCAAATAAATAAGTAAATAAATCTCTTTTTAAAAATCGGATTCGTATTTCACACCAAGTAGAAAAATCAATTCCAGATGCCTTAAAGGCTTAACTGGGAAAGGCAAACACATTTTTAGAAATGGTTATCTTTATGACTTTGGGATAGAAAAAGATTTTTTAAAGATGAAGAAAGTGTTAACATTTTTTAAAAATCTGAACATTTTTACTGCATTAAAATTAATAACCAATTTAGTTAGTTAATTAATAACTAATCTACCCACCAAGATATCATAAAGGAAATGAAAAGGCAAGCCATAATCTGAGAGGATGTATTTGCAACACGTCCAAGGAACAAAGGATTAGTACCCAGAATATATAAACAGTAGAAAGAAAAAGATGGCTCAGCAGCCTTGACAAGGTCTGCGGGGGAGATGTAGTTTTGGAGTTTGAGTCCTGCCAAGTTTGAGGGGCTGTGGGTGGGCTTGCCACAGATATGGGTTTTACGAGGATCCATCGTACAAAGCATAAAACTAATTCTGCACACGGGGCGCCTGGGTAGCGCAGTCGTTAAAGTGTCTGCCTTGGGCTCAGGGCGTGATCCCGGCGTTCCGGGATCGAGTCCCACATCGGGCTCCTCTGCTGGGAGCCTGCTTCTTCCTCTCTCACTCGCCTGCTGTGTTCCCTCTCTCGCTGGCTGTCTCTCTGTCACATAAATAAATAAAAAATCTTTAAAAAAAAAAAAAACTAATTCTGCACAAATTCAAGGTGACCTGCCAGTAATGGAACTGCCTGCTAGAATGAAAATCATTACCCTTCAGATAAAGATAACAAAATCCAGGTTCTCTAAAATATATCCGGAACAATTTTCAGTACACGATTCAAAAGTATTAGACATGTAAAGGAACAGGAAAATGTGACCCTGAAGTGGCATAGATGTTGAATTTAGCAGACAATTTTACGCACCTGTAAGTATGTTCCAGGACTTAAAAGAACATATGGTCGCATTGAGTGAACACACAGGGAATGTCAGCAATAAAACAATATTTAAAGCTTTAAATGGAAATCAAAGAATTGCAAAGAACAAGAACTGAAATGAAAATTTCACTGGATGGACTCAACAGAAGAAGAAAGTGTTAACAAACTTGAAGACCAATCAATAAAAAGTATCCAGCCTTAAAAACAGAGAAAATAGAAGATGCTTAATATCACTCATCATCAGAGAAATGCAAATCAAAACTATAATGAGATACCAGCTCACAACTGTCAGAATGGCTAAAATAAAAAAACTCAAGAAACAAGGGTTGGGAGGGACATGGAAGAAAAGGAACTCTCCTATACTGTTGGTGGGAATGCAAACTGGTCCAGTCACTACAGAAAACATTATGGAGGTTCCTCAAAAAGTTAAAAATAGAACTACCCTGCCATCCAGTAATTGTGCTACTGGGTATTTACCCAAAAAACACAAAAACACTAATTAAAAAGGATACATGCCCACCTATGTTTATAGTAGCACTATCTACAATAGCCAGATTATGGCAGCAGCCCGTGTCCACTGATAGATGAATGGATAAAGAAGATGTGGTACATATATGTTACTCAACCATAAAAAAGAACAAAAAGGAACAAAATCTTGCCATTTGCAACAACTGGATGGAGCTGAAAAGTATAATACTAAGCAAAATAAGCCAGTCAGAGAAAGACAAATACCATGATTTCACTCATATGTGGAATTTAAGAAAACAAATGAACAAAGGAAAGAGAGAGATTGAGAGAAAGAAGCCAAAAAACAGACTCTTAACTATAGAAAACAGATGGCTACCAGAGGGGATGGGGTGGGGGCTGGGTGAAATAGGTGAAGGGGATTAAGAGTGCACTTAACTTGATGAGCACTGAGTGATGTATGGAAGTGCTGAATCACTATATTGTACACCCGAAACTAATAGAACACTGTACGTTAACTACACTGGAATTAAAACTTTTTAAATAGATAAAAAACTTAAAAAAAGAAATTCAGGGGATGGATGATATTCACCCAAGGCTAATTTTGTAACATAAATAGAAAATATTGGGGCACCTGGGTGGCTTCATTGGTTAAGTGCCTGCCTTCAGCTCAGGTCATGATCTTGGGGTCCTAGGATCGAGCCTCGCAGGGTCCCAGCTCAGTGGGGAGTCTGCTTGTCCCTCTGCCCCACCCTCTGCTGCTTGTGCTCTCTCTCTCTCTCTCTCTCAGATAAACAAATAAAATCCTTAAAAAAAATACTAATTCCTTTAAAGGGATGCGCAAAAAAACAAAAACAAAAACTCCAGAGAAGTGAACTGAGCCTCAGGAATTTATAAAAGAGTGATCAAATAGTCTATGTGTTGTCTAGTTTTGGGAAATAAAGTTTTATTAGAACACAGCAACATCCATTCAACAGAAACCACATGGCCTGCAAAGCCTAAAATATTTACTATCCGTCTCTTTGTAGACTTAGGCAAGAGGGACAATAGGAGGAAGCAATGTTATAGAAACATGTGGACAACCGTCCCGTAACAGAAGCCAGAAGCACAGTAGCCTGACCTGGAGGACAGGCACTGCCCCTTCTAGAAACACTGCTCAAGACAGAGAGAGAGGGGCGCCTGGGTGGCACAATGGTTAAGCGTCTGCCTTCGGCTCAGGGCGTGATCCCAGCGTTCTGGGATCGAGCCCCACGTCAGGCTCCTCCGCTGGGAGCCTGCTTCTTCCTCTCCCACTCCCCCTGCTTATGTTCCCTCTCTCGCTGGCTGTCTCTATCTCTGTCAAATAAATAAATAAAATCTTAAAAAAAAAAAAAAAAGACAGAGAGAGAGGAGGAATACCTGGTTGCTCTCTTCCTTACGCCCTCCAATCCCCCCCTCAGTGCCGCCCCCTGGCCAAACCCAGCGACACAGAGACTGAAACATAAGGAGTCAGCCTCGTACGCTACCAGGCAGAGCAGCAGCAGGGCAAGAGCTAGATCTGAGGGTAAATCAAACCAGGAACTGCCAAATATCTTAGAGAAACTCTTGCACGTCTGCACCGAGAGACATGGAAAAGAACGCTCTAGCAGCTTTCTCAGGAAAAAACTGGGACCAACCAAAGCGTCAACCAACAGGAGAACGGTCAAAACACTGCAGAATATTCACACAATGGAATGTCACACAGCAGGGAGAAGAAACGAACTACAGCTACACAGGGTAACAATGAAATCTGAAAAATATAATGCTAAGTTAAAAAAAATCAAGATACCAAAAAACGTGACATGATTTATCTAAAGTCCAAAAATGTAGGAGTAAACAATACATTATTTTGTGGCATATACCTATATATTAAGATTATAAAGAAAAGGGTACGATAAACACAAAATTTCAGCTTGTGGCTCACCGAGGTGAGAATGGAGAAGTAGAGGAATAAAATTAAGGAGAAATTCAAAGGTAGTTTTACCAGTATTGGTTTTGTTTTATTATTAAGTTGAGTATCAGCTTCAATAGTACTCATTTTATTATGAACCTTCATAACTTCCATGTTTGTGTGTGTGTACATACACACATATTTAACTATGCATCATTAGTTTTACAATAAGTATTTTAAAAAATGAAGCCATGCTTCCCAGTTATATCTTAATTCTCTGTCTTTCCCTTAGGTATTTCAAAGGGAAAACCACCCCTTCAGATTAGGAGACATAAACAGGAGGCGTTGTCCCAAGAACAGCCAATCATCACTGTAATAGAGACAAAATGTGTTGAGGATATCACTCTCCTGTGCAGGATGAGACATGGAAAAGATAGGTACACTCTGAAGGGTTAGCAGAAACGACTAGGTACAGAAGCATTACCATAGTAGCTCACTACGAGGTGCTACACTCCTCTTGAGAGACTCCAGGAGCCCCCAGTCTATTGCAGACATAGGACACAGTATCTGGTGTGCGACGGGACAGCCTGGAGAGTGGGTTCTGTAGGAGAGAGGTGGGAGAAATCGGGACAGACCCAAGAAGTAAAGGAAGGTCTCCAAGGAGAGGAGGCAGTCAGGACCAGGAAGGTTGGAGGAGATGCCTTCCTTTCCTGGCCCCTGGGGTCCCCATGCTGCCAATGACTTCCTGCATGATTTGAGCAGGTCAGTTCATGTCCATTCTCAGATTCTACCTTCTGGGGAGAAGATAAAGCTCATCTGCTTTCAAGGGGTATTTAGAAGAAAGTGCAAAATTAACAAAACCCTTTATTGATATGATTAATAGGAAAAAGAACACCATACACCAAACACCGACACCTGGTCACCTTGTTCCCTCCATTCCTGAGAAGTCAGCAGAGCAACCCTAGGCTTTGCTAGAGAACAGCAGCTTTTGTGCCGTGTGAAGGCTCCTGCCCACGGCTGCCTGGGTTAGTCCCCGGCTCCTTGCACACTGATGGCAGTCAGGATGATAGGGAGAGGGCCTTATATCTGGCTCCAAAATATAGCAGAGGACCTCACACATACGAATTGATTAAATGCTTAATGAATGAATGAATGATCTACCAGCTAGCAATGCACAGGGTCAGATGATTCCCGGGATACAAATCACGTGGATCCCACACACCCAAATACATTAAAACAATAAGTAATGTCTACGAACTTAATTGGCATATTGAGTGGGTCAACATAGCCATAGGCAAAATGTGCCCCAAATGTCTCTATGTCTTGTTCTTGAAGACAGTATATTTATGCTTTATCCATCATATTAATGTTCTCTTGGTTTTTCTATTAGGCTAAGGCCAAATGAATCTTTCAACAGCCAAACTTCGGAGATAACTCAGCCAAAAACCCCATCAAAACAGGCTTCTTTGTGCAACCGAAGGGGCCCTGGGAATCCGGGTCTTGGGGAAGGAACTCACTTCAGACATTAGGCCACTTCTCCAGCATCCGCAGTCACGGAGGGTGTGACACACTGACCCCCTGGTGAGGTGAAGCCTGAGCATTTTGCTTTCCCGAGATGGCAGATGGCACAGGGACACAATGAATGAAGGAGCAGAAAGGGAGTGGAGTCCGATAAGGTCACCACAGGGGTTTCCAATAACCCTGGCTGAAAACCCCGGGGCTCTTTCTCTCTTCTCTCGATCAGCACATCTGATCATCAGATTTGTATTCTGAAAAACACCAGAGGGAAACTAAGCGATGCAAATCTGTCCCCTCTTGTTCAGCTGACTTTGTGGCTGCGAACTGAAGTTCTACTCAAAGATCCTCATGGCTCAGAAGGTAACTGTCCTTTCCACGCCTTGTCTTAATAGCTTAAGGCTCCACCGAGCACAGGCTGCTCGGCAGACCTACCTGGAGTACATTCCTCTCCTACGGGCCTCTAGAGGATAGCGATAAGCCACGTGTTCCTTCCCCCCTTACCAGTCCTTGCCAGTGGGCCACGGGAGCTACGTATCCTAACCACATGCCTCTCATTGTAGTGAAATATATCTATACCAGAACACCTGCCACTTTAGTCACTTTTAAGTGTATGATTCAGTGGCATTAATACATTCACAATCTCATGCAATCACCATGCTATCTACCTCCAAAACCCTTTCATCATTCCAAACAAGAACTCTCCAACCATTAAGCCAAAAAGTGGTAACTCCCAGTGACCCCGCCCCCCCCCCCCCCATCCCCTGGGAAGCACCGTTCTCCTTTCTGTCTCTATGAATTTGACTCTTCTAAGTACCACGTAGAAGGAGAATCCTACAACATTGGTTCTTTCGTGTCTGGCTTATTTCCCTCAGCATCGTGGCTTCATGGTTCATCCATGTTGGACCATACATCAGATTTTCCTTCCTTTTTAAGGCTGAATAATCTTCCATTGTGTGTACAGACCACAGTTTGTTTATTGGTTCATCCACTGATGGATACCCGGGTTGTTCCCACCTTTCAGCCATGTGATGAATGCTGTGAGCACTGGCATATGGAGACCTGTTTGAGTCCTTGCTTTCAGTTCTTCTGGGTACATTTCTTTAGAGCTCCATTTTTATTTGTCTTATGGTGTTTTCTAATACACCATTTGGCAGTCTTGTGTTGATTGCGGCAGGCATCCCCACACTGACATGCATAACTTATCACAGCCTCCTTGGGCTGACACTTTCAAGTGAAAAATGAAGTAAAGCAAACGTATGCTCCTTTAGGTTGCTCTGCTCGCCCACGGCAAAATAGTATTTCTTCTATGTATCGGGCACCACCTCAGACGGTGGTATAGTGTATTCTATTAGATTCACATGGGGTGCCTGGGTGGCGCAGTCGTTAAAGCGTCTGCCTTCGGCTCAGGGCGTGATCCCGGCGTTCTGGGATCGAGTCCCACGTCGGACTCCTCCGCTGGGAGCCTGCTTCTTCCTCTCTCACTCCCCTGCTGTGTTCCCTCTCTCGCTGGCTGTCTCTCTGTCACATAAATAAAAATAAAAAATCTTTAAAAAAAAAAAAGATTCACATGTATTTTCGCCCATTCCTTTATTCTTCTATCCTTTCTGAAGGCCCGGCCTTCTTCTATTATCATGTATGTGTGTCTAGAGCTTCCTCTGTCTATTCTTTAAGGATCGATCTGCTAGCAACAAGCTCTCTTAGTTTTTCTTTGTTTGAGAATGTCTTTATTTCCCCTTCATTCCTGAAGGGTCTTAATATAGGATTTGGGCTCGGCAATTCCTCTCTCTCAGAACTTGAAAAATCCTGTGCCTCTTCCCCCTAGACCCTATGGTTTCAGAGGAGAAATCTGCTGTTACTTAAGTAGCTGTTCTTTTATAGATTCCGTGTTGTTTCTCTTTGGCTGCTTTAGAGATCTTTTTTCTCTTAGTTTTTCCAAAGTGGGTAGATTTCGGAAGTTGGCGCAGATTTCTTTTTTTGTCTTATTTGGGGTTCACTCACTTCTTGAATATGTAAGTCTGTGTCTTTCACCACGTTTAGGAAGTTTTCAGCCATCTGAATTCTTCAAGGTCTCTTTCAGCAACACGGAGTTCCTCTTCTCCTTCTGTGATGATAGGAACGTGAGCTCTTTTGGCAGTGATCCCCAGACTCCCGAGGCCCTGCTCATTTTCTTCTGTTGCTCAGACTGAGTAAATTCTATTGATCTGTCTTGGAGTTCACTGGTTCTGTCTTATGTTATCTCCACTCCACAATGGAGTGTTTCCAGTGAGCTTTTATTTCAGTTATTGAATTTTTCAATTCTATGCTTTCCCTTTGATTCTTTGTTATAACTTATATTGCTTTGCTGATGTTTTCTATTTTCTCCTTTGTTTCAAGAGAATTTGTAATGGGTTGCTGAAGCATTTTTATGATGGTTGCTTTAAAATCTATGTCATATAGAGGCGCCTAGGTGGCTCAGTCAGTTAAGTGTCCAACTCTTGATTTCAGCTCAGGTCATGATCTCAGGGTCATAGGATCAAGCCCCGCATCGGGCTCTGCACTGGCCATGGATCCTGCTTGAGATTCTCTCTCTCCCTCTCCATCTGCCCCTCCCCTACCTCTCTAAAAACAAAACAAAAACCCTTTAAAATCCATGTCCTATAATTCCAACATCTGACTCATCTCAGTATTAGCGTCACTTGATTTTCTTTTCTCATTCAAATTGCAGTTTTCCTGGCTCTTGGTATGACGAATGACTTCTTTTATCATCGGACATTTGATTATTATGGGAGGAGACTCCCGATCCTATTTAAGCCTTCTCTTTTAGCAGGCTGTCACTCTGGTCAGGTTTAGCCTGTAAGTTCCTGCTTACTTTGTGGGCTTTAGTTCCAACGAGAGTTTAGTTTTCAGAGCCCTTGCAGTGCTGTTCCGGTCTGCTTCATTCTTCCTGTGCTGCCAGGGTTCCTGTTCAGTTCCCACTGGTGCCATCTACGGGGGCAGAAAGCACTTCCTTCAGCCACCTGCAGTCACTGGGTGATCTTCTGGGGGAGGAAGATGGAGCAGAAACCACTGAGTTTGCATCTCCTTTTACCAGAGGGTAGAAGGCAGAGAGACACAGGGCTCTCCTGCACCTGCCACTGTGTTCAGATCAGACTGCCTGCCCGAGTCCTGGTTGTGGAGCAGTGTCTGCGACAGCCTGGGGTTCTGCTGCTGCCACTGTTACCAGCAGATAGGACTGCCTACTGGCCGAGGATATGAAACAGAGGTTGCAGCTCCCCACTGAGTGTCTGTGGGCTTCTCCTCTCCTGCTCGTTTGGTGAGAGAGAGCAGGCTTTTCTTGGGTTCTTTTGTCTATGCCTATCGGTGGTTCCAGATTGCAGGCCTCTCTTGTCCAGGGGTATACTGGAGACAAGAGAACCCAGGGAACTCACCATGTTGTTATTCCTCAGGTCCTAAACTTTTCTACCAGTGTACTTCTTCTTTCTAGCCTTCAGAGTCCCTTTATCAGTCTCCTTGATAATTCTAAGTGTGTTTTGCTATATTTAGAGAAAGGGACCAGGAAAAAGTACATCTACTCCACCTCGTTCCAGACCCAGAAGCCCAAATCAATTTTAATAAACCTGTATTATTGGGACACTTGGGTGGCTCAGTTGGTTAAGCGTCTGCCTTCGGCTCGGGTCATGACCCCAGGGTCCTGTGATCGATTCCCCTGTCGGGCTCCTTGCTCAGCAGGGAGCCTGCTTCTCCCTCTCCCTCTGCCTGCTGCTCCCCCTGCTTGTGGTCTGTCTGTCTCTCTCTCTCTCTCTGACAAATAAATAAAATCTTAAAAAATAAAAATAAATAAATAAATCTGTATTATGAAGTCAAGCTATCACCTCTCAATTATATAAAGGAATGGTTGGGTTCTATGCAGAAATATCAACATGGACACACCATGTATAACAAGAAGCAGTAACTACGTGAAATCGATCTAGTGTTTTCTGATTGCCATACGGTAGAAGCAAGGCCTTCTGTAGCACTTTACTTTAGAATTGAAGAAAGAATCTGCTAAGAACAGATCAATTGCAAGCAAAAGTCCAACATGATCTTAGTCAACTTCCAGGTGCTGGAGTAAGTGGTGGAAGGGAAAAGTAAAACACTACTACTTAAAAATACTTTTGACTATAATCACTTCTGACCCAATGGAAGTGGAACTATCCTGTCTGGAACCATGGACTGCTGTGCAGCAGGACACGGTGATTTAGGTGCCCAAAAGTGAGGCCAAGTCATGACTTGGAAGAAAACTGGGAAACCAAGAGACAGCTAAACTCCTCTGCCTGAGACACAAAGAGGAATTGGGTGATGAGATGGAGTGGAGACATAAGAAAGAGAATGGTAGAGGTTAGAGCAATGTGACAGCAGGGAGGAGACTCCCGTGGAGACCCACTGATGAAGGACAGGAGGCTCTGGTAACTACTTTTTAAAATTCTTTGTTGTGCAGTGATAAATCTGTTATTCACGATGCCTTTTGCATAAGGTATTTTGGGATATGCAAAGAAAAAGCTTCGTGTTCCATGTCTAGGCAAGTGTCAAGGAGAGAGAGAAGAGCTTCTGAACAGCAGTGAGACCTGAGTGAAATCTATAGTTCAAAAGAACAAGTTAGTTCTAGAGGTGACCACGAGAACATAAGTGTCCAGAAATTCACAGACCGGATGAAAGCTAGTGGGGCGGGTAAGTTTTCCATGTATCTTTAAGGATAAGATACTCTCAGCTTCAAGAAACATACGTGTCCATGGTGAGTGAGCCCATAAGAGTAGAAGATAAGGAGGCAAAACTGACAATCGGCTGCTTTTCTCTCATGTAAGTGTGGCCAGCCATGAGACTATAACCCAGAGTATCTCATGGGTATAGACGGTAATAAGGAACACAGTAGAGACAAAGGACAGACTATTTGGAGAAGAACAACAGAAAGGAAGAGAAAAGTGTAATCCTTCTTTTTTTAAAAAAAAAAAAAAGATTTTATTTATTTATTTGACAGAGATAGAGACAGCCGGCGAGAGAGGGAACACAAGCAGGGGGAGTGGGAGAGGAAGAAGCAGGCTCATAGCAGAGGAGCCTGATGGGCTCGATCCCATAACGCCAGGATCACGCCCTGAGCCGAAGGCAGACGCTTAACCACTGTGCCACCCAGGCGCCCCAAATGTAATCCTTCTGCAGAAATGACATACTTAAACTTCTGTAGACTGACAACCATCCCACCTGTGTTTTGAGTCCCTTCTTTAATGGCTTGTTCCCTTCCAGTTTGCTAGAATTACTATGAATCCATATTCTAGAATTACTATGAATCCATATTCTGATGTTAGGCATTAATTCATATATTAGATATTTTTAAAACTTTAATGTAATAGGATATATAAGATTCTGCTGAATCTTTGAAAATTTTAACATGACCTATGCAGAGAATGTATGAGCTATAAAATAAAAGTTAAATTCAATCTGATTTATTAATTAGTAAGACAATAGATACTGATAGTTTTGATGTGTTTCTCAACTGTAAAGGTAGGTTCTCTAATATGAGAGAAAGGAAAAAGTAAGGAGCCTCAAAAGACAGAAAAAAAGTTTTTTCACATTATCCAAAAAATCCATCTTGATGGGATAAAGTATCTGTTGCACATCCCGTCAATAAACCTCAGAGGTTTTGATCACACAGGAGTAAAAGTGCACAAGGCAAAAATCAAACAGAATTCCAAATGGCTGCACTAAATTCCATAGCTGCAAAGCCAAGTATTTTGAAAAAAATGATACAAGTCTTCCTGCTCTCTCACCAAGAAAAGATCGATCCAGCCTCTATAAGAGCCTTGGGTGGGCTGGAGCTGTTGTAATGGCTGTTGACCACATTGTACAGGAGAGGTGGATGGAAGGTGGTGGTGGAGACGGTGGCCATTTTGGGGGAGGATGACTCAAGGAAGAAGGAAAAAGGAGGCACCGGTAATGGATCTTCTGCAGACTGACCCCGTGGTAAGCCTGCGTCATGAAAAGGATTGACTCACTTGGAGAATGATAAATAGCAACAATCACAGGCATTTGTACAGTATTGATTTCCCTGAGACTTCCACAGGTTTTCACATGACTAATCGAATTTATAACCAAGCAGTTCCTATGATGAGTCTGATGAATCTCCTGTGTGAGTCTATAGTATTCCTTCCATCTCATAGAAGAGGAAACTAGAGAGAGAAGGCGCATGGCTTCCCCAAGACCACATGGGATCCATACTAGATGGATGGTCTCCGGAGGATTCTAGAACAAATCATTCCAGATTACATGGATGAACCAGAGTTAAGTCACTGGATGCCTCCAATCGACCCTCAAATTTAGTTGAGTCTGAATAATTGCTGTGAATATAATTTTTGTTAATGTAATTTTAAATCTGAAGGCAATCCTCAAGTAGTTCTTGGAAGAAATAATACACAAAGTAAAATGGTAATGTAATAACATAAATAGCAAGCACTTCTATCTTGTTTATTGTGTTCCACGTACTGTTGAAAGTGCTTTACCTGTTTTGCCTCACTTAATCCTCACAACCATCCTTTGATGAAGATATTACTACTATCCCCATCTTGCAAAGAAGGAAACGGAGGCAGAAGAGTTAAGTAAGCAAGGTCACGCTGTTGGTAAGGGAAAGAGCTGGGATGCCAGGCGGTCTGGAATCTTAATCACCATTCTACACTGCCTTTCAGTACTACTATTAATAATACTCCAGAGTGAGGTTCCTGGAGCAGATCTACAAAAAGTGGCAATGTCAGGAGACCAAGTGAGGAGGTAAACCATGCCATTTCTTTTTTATTTTACTCAAAAGGAAATCAATTTCATTCTTGAATTTGATCATTTGAGAAAAAACATAATCAGATTTAGAGAACTGGAAGGAACATGAGGGTAGTTTTTGGAGGGATAATAATGTATACCTCTTTAAAATATTTATTATTGAAATATAGTTGCCATACAATATTATATTAGCTTCAGTTGCACAACATAGCGATTCAATAATTCTATACATTAGGCAGTGCTCACCGCGATAAATGGAGTTACCACCCATCACCATGCAGCATTATTACAATATCATCTTCCTTATGCTGTACTTTGCATCCTCATTACTTACTTATTTTATAACTGGAATTTTGTACACTCTAACCCCCATGTAATGTACCTCCTCACAGGAGTCTGGCTTACATGGGTGTATGCATTGGTTAAAACTCAAATTTGTGAATTTCATTTTATGTAAATTTTACATCGAAAGACATTCTAAGTAAATATTGAACACTAGCTAATGATATTGAAGTACTGAAGTACTGACAGGGACTTTTACAAATGTCTGAAATTTACATTAAAATGCATCAAAAAATAAGATGGATTGATGGATGGAAGGAGGGATAGATGGATGGCCATGTATATGATAAAGCAAAGATAGTAACATGTTAATATAGATCAACTTGGTAAACCTTCCTCCATGTGCCCCATACTAATCATGGCCTCCACCTCTCCCTCTAAAACTATAATCACCTTCTTGTGTTATGTTACGGTTTTATCACCCAGGGGTGCACAGTTTATTTGCTCCCTGTTTTAACTTGGCAAACCCCCACTCTGTCCCTTTCTCTCCCATACAATATGTCTGTGGAAGGACCTACATTCTTTCACCTGTAGAGCTTCCTCTGATCTAGACTTTGATGACTGCGTGCTCATGGTACAGGCCAGCATGTTCCTCTATCCCCTATATTCCCTGCACATTGGCCACTGGATCCAGAGGATTGATGACACTCAGATTCCATCCTTTTGGCAGGATGAAGTGGTGGTATTTTCTTGTACCAGGAGGCACGTAATGTCTGCTTTTCACTCTTTTTAATGCTGGCAGTTTTTTTGTGCTCTAGGTTTATAAATTCATTTGAGATAGATAGGATGGTGGTATTCTAATTTTATCACATTGTTTTCATTGGTTGGCTGAAATAAAAATCCTCATGTTTATAAAAAGATGTTTCATTGGTTGGCTGAAATAAAAATCCTCATCTTTATAAAAAGATGTTTCCCCTCATCTACCATTTTGGTTACCCAGTTGCAACGTTGATAAAGGATAGGCAGGATAAACAGTCATTCTTTGTTTTTATTCACAATTTTCACAATAATAAATTGGTTATCTGTCATCTTCAGAAGGTGAGCAATAAGTTTTCTATTTAGATATTATTATGAAATGATGGATTTAAACATATTTAAACATTATCCTTGTTAAGGTTCAAATTGTTTCACCTTTGACCTGTGGATCCTTTTCCAAAATGGCTGCTCAGCTTTTTGTCCACAACTCTGGTACCCTTTGAAAGCCTCCCTACTATGTGGTAGGTCAACATGCTCTAGTTCATCTCTATATTTCCTACTCTAGACCTAGAATCAGCCATTTCATCAAGAAGCTCTATTTTCTTTTAATGAAACATAGTATTCCAAGATCATAATCTGGGCTCTAGAGCCACCCATTGTTCCTAGGGAATGGCATTTCCTTTCTTCCATACTAAGAATCCTACTTCTCAAGGACAATCCATCTATCAAGAGGATGATAGAACAGAATAGCCCATCATTTGCTCTAACCTATAATAATTGTACAATCATCTCAGAATCATAATAATAAAGCCACTACAAATTATGATTAAATGATCAAAACTTTTTTTCTTAGGCGAACCTCATTCTCTCCTTTTGGAAAAAAAAAAGATTGATTGATTTGAGAAAGAGAGCAGGGGGAAGGGCAGAGGGAGAGGGAGAGAGAGAATCTCAAGCAGATTCCCCACTGAGCATGGAGGATAAGGGGCTCGATCTCACAATCCATGAGATCATGACCTGAGCCAAAACCAAGAGTTGGACGCTCAGCCAACTGCACCACCCACGCGCCCCCTCTCCTCTTTTTCAATGGTTGTGCCAGCTCCATGTGGATAGATCATATTACCTTTACATATCATAATCTCCCTCTTTTAATCCTCATTAAGTCTTAGCTCTACAAGCAACCATGCATCTCATGCTTACCAGCAGTCTTGTGTCAATGTCTTGCTCATCTTCCTGGTGGACTTGATCTCCAGCAGATACTGTAATAAGGGCCCATGAGAACAGCATTCCCTGAGTTGATCAAGTTTGTGTCAATCCTATCAGATATAAAAACCCTTCACTCATATTTTCTTTCCTTGAGTATCTTAAATATATATTCCACTTTCCCCTGGAATAAAGCTTTGCTGTCAAAACTCTGATAATAAGCTGATTTTCTTTCCTTCATGAGTCACATGCTTTTTGTGCCTAACTGCTCCAAGATAATTTTTATGTCTCTTTAAAGTCCAGCAATTGTTCTAGAAAATGTGCTGGTGTTGGTAGTTCTGGGTCAGTATTCTTAGGTACACGGTGTGCTCTTTCAATCTGTAGGACAAAACACTCCAGAAAATATTTCAGGTAACTTTTCTTGATTTTCAGTTCTAACAGGCTTGGTTCCATTTCTTTGCTCTTCTTCCTCTCCACGGGCTCCAATTATCCATATTTCAGACCTTTCTTATCATCTCTATTGGTCACTTCTCTCAAATCCTTTTTTATTTCTTCATTTCTTTTTGATTTTTAAATTATAATTCTTTTTACCTTCTATTATGTCTGCTCAATTGTTCCTTCTGGTTTGGCCTTCTTTTCTAAAATGATTTTTCTCCTTTTAATTCTAGTTCTTTCTTGAATTCTGTCATTTGTATCTTTTCTCATTTTCTTATTGTCTTGTAGCTCTTTTGAAATAGTGTATCACTGCACCTAGCCCTTTCCCAACAGGTCTTTCTGGCATGCTTTCATTTCTAAAACTCCTTTAATTTTCACACAGAAACTGTAAGCCCAGGGGTGTCTGGGTGGCTCAGTTGGTTAAGTGTCTGCCTTTGGTTCAGGTCATGATCCTAGGGTCCTGGGATCGAGTCCCTGCTCAGCAGAGAGTCTGCTTCTCCCTCTCCCTCTGCCCCTCCCCCTGCCTGTGCTCTTGCAAATGCACTGTCACTCTCTCTCAAATAAATAAAATCTTACAAAGAAAGAAAGAAGGAAAGAAATAAGGAAGGAAGGAAGGAAGGAAGGAAGGAAGGAAGGAAGAAAAGAGTAAGCCCAGAGAGTGTTTACTCATACAAGTTCACTTCTCAGAGGATGAAAAACAACTTAAATTTTCAAACAAATTTGCATTCTAATGTTTTCTTTGGAGAAGCAGTTCACAAAAGCAAACAGTCCACAAGGGACTGAGAACTCCCAAAGGCAGGCCATTCTTGCTCCAGAAGCTGGGGCTTCTTTCAGGTAACTGTTTTCCCCTTTCATACTTCAAAAGCAAATAAACTATCAATTTAGTTAGAAGAAAGCACACCCACAACACAACCCCTTCAAAAAGGCCTAATGAATCTTGTTTCGTTTCGACTGCCCTGTCAGTTCAGCTTCTGCTTTTGAGGTCCCACAGAAAAGAATCATCTCTGTTCCTTTGTGTGAATCAAAGAGAGAGATCAGTGACATATTGAATTAGTATGAAAAGGAGTTTCAAATGCAGGCACCGTCCAACACCAACGCTGAGCATAAAACTGTCTTCACTGAGATGTTTGATCAATTGTTTGATGCCAAACGATATTTATTTAATTAGATATTTGTCTCTCCTCACATAGGAGGACAGAGTACTAGTTTTACAGAGGAACAAACTGAACAATTTCCTATCAAGAAAATAGAAATTTGCCCTCACAATGTTTTAACCACTTGATCTTTGAAATGCAAGTTGTCTCCATGGTTATTTGCCATTTTGTTTGGATTGATAAAAATAATTTATTTAATATTAAGATAAACGCCTATGAAAAATAATTATCTTGCATTGGAAGTATAGAAACACCCAAGCAATCCTTTGATTAAGGCCAAAAATCTCTGAGCATTTGCATATAAAAAGGAGTTATAAAACTTGGGTAATTATGAAAACCTTGCATTAGGTCTGGCCCCCTAAATAGAGCCTCTTGAGTCCATAAAAATCCTTCTAGACTTTCCCAGCAAGAATTTCCTGTGCACTTCCCTACTTGCACCCAAGACTTGGTCGAGATCATTCCCAAAGCGTAACAAAGGCTACAGCCCTGTGCTCAGGCTATCAGGCACTAAGCAATACACAAGGGAATCATTGATAATGCTAAACTATAACTTGGATGGGAAAGGGAAAAAAAGACAAAAAAAAAAAAAAGGAGAAACTTAAAAGGGAAAGATGAACATGAGCTGGAGAATAGGACAAAAGGAAAGAAAGAAAAGCTTGGCATCCAACAATAGTCACCTCCAGGAATGTACAGCATGGCGACTGGACTTAAGATTACTGAAGGGGTGGCTCAGTCAGTTGAGCATCCAACTCTTGATTCTGGCTTGGGTCATGGTCTTGGGGTTATGAGATCAAGCCCCACGTCGGGCTCCACACTGAACAAGGAGTCTGCTTGGGATTCTCTCTCTCCCTCTCCCTTTGCCCCGCCCCTGAGCTCACATGCTCTCTCTCTCCCTCTCAAAAATAATAATAATAATAATAATAATAATAATAATAATACTGTATCACATAGTCAAAACTTGCTAAGAGAATAGATCTTAAAAGTGCTCATCACAAGAAAAAGATAATTCGTAACTGCATGTGGTGATGTATGCCAATTGGACTCATTGTGGTGACCATTTCATAATGCATACAAATATCCAATCATGTTGTACACCTGAAACGAATACAATATGATATGCCAATTACATTTCATTTAAAAAAAAACAACAACCTCTTGCTCCTGAAAGAGACTCCTGTCATCATCGTCACCATTCTCATATGGAATCACCTAATTTATTTTGCAGTTGTTGTGTTTCAAGCACTGTGTTTGGTGCTTTGCACGCACTCTCTCACTTTATTTTTGCAACAACCCCACAAGGTAACCATTCCCATTTAGAATCATAGATTGATTTGTACATGAGTGTTCATAGCAGCACTGCTCGTACTAGCCAAAAAGTGGAAGCCACCCAAATGTCCATCAACTGATGAATGCATCAACAAAATTTGGCATATCTGTACAATGGACTACTACTCAGTAAGAAGAAGAAATAAAGCACTAATACATCCTCAGCATGGATAAACCTTGAAAACATGCTAAAAGGAAGAAGTTTTTATGAAAGACCACATATTATATGATTCCGTTTATGTAAATATTCTAGAATCGACCAATCTATAGGAACAGAAACAAATTCGTGGTTGCCTAGTGCTGGTGGGGGAGGTGGTATTTGGGAGTCATGCTCATGAGTATAGGGTTTCTTTTTTGGGTGATGAAAATATTGTAATATTGATTGTGGTGGAGGCTGCACAATCCATAAATATATGAAAACCACTGAATTACACACTTTAAAGGGAAGAATTGCAGAGCATGTGAATCATGTCTTTATAAAGCTCTTTGTAAAAAGTCATAGATTGGGGCAGCTGGATGGCACAGTTGAGATTAGGATCCAGTTTCGGCCCCGGTCATGATCTCAGCGTCCTGGGATCAGGCTCCAGCTCCAGCTCCACGCTCCACTCTCAGCACAGAGTCTGCCTGGGGTTCTCTCTCCCTCGCCCTCTGCACCTCCTGCTCATGCTCTCTGTCTCTCTCAAATAAATAAATACATCTTTTTTATAAAAGTCATAGATTGAAAATACCAGTCACTCCTTGAGATAAAGAGCCAAGACTGATTTGCTTAAGCATAACAATTGGCCCATTCCTGAGACATTTAAAGGGCCCTGGAAACATGGTGGAAAAAACTCCCCATCTGGGTTGGGAGCCAGGGTTCTGGGTTCTAGTGCTCTCTAGCTGGTCACTTTGAATAGGCAAAATCTTGAAATATGGTGGGGTTGGGGGGCATCGCACAAAATCTGGTGTTGCTGAGGGAAAGAACGCGTGTGTTCTGCCTTGTAGGTGCCTTAGTTTGTAAATTCTTCCCTTTCCTTCAACCTCTACCTAATCACCAAGTCGTGGAGAGTCTATCTCCTTAACTCCTCTCCCATCCACTTGCTTTGCTCCATTTCCACCACCCACCATCTTGCCTCAGGCCTCCATCACTTCTGTATTACTGTAATCACATCTGTCAGGGGCTCTCTTCCTCTACCAGGGTTTTCATCCATTCCCCCAACCTCACTGCTGCCAGAGTGATCTCTTTAAAATTAAGGTCTCGATTATCAGGGAAATGCAAATCAAAACTACAATGAGATACCACTCATACCCATTAGGGTGACTACTATCGAAAAGAAAAGAAAAGAAAAGAAAAGAAAAGAAAAGAAAAGAAAAGAAAAGAAAAGAAAAGAAAAGAAAAGAGGAAAGGAAAGGAAAGAAAGAAAAGAAAAAAAAGAAAAGAAAAGAAAAGAAAAGAAGTGTTGACAAAGATATGGACAATTTGGAACCCTGTGCTCTGCTGGTGGGAGTATAACATAGAACAGCCACTGTGGAAAACAGTTGGGTGGTTCCTCAGAAAATTAAACATAGAATTACCATATGATCCACTTCACTTCTGGATATATACTCAAAAGAACTGAAAGCAGAGTCTCAAACAGGTATTTGTACACTCAAATTCATAACAGCATTATTCACAATAGGTAAAATGTGGAAGCAACTCAAATGTCCATTCATGGATGAATGCATAAGCAAAATGTGTGTATATAAAGGATTCAGCCTTAAAAAGGAAGAAAATTCTATCATATTCGACAACACAGATGAGCCTTGAGGACATGATGCTCAGGGAAGCACATCAGTCACAAAAACACAAATATCCGATGATCGCACCTACACAGGGCATCTATTTTTTTTAAGATTTTATTTTTTGAAGTAATCTCTACACCCAATGTGGGGCTTGAACTTACAACCCCAAGCTCAAGGGTTGCATGTGTCCTGACTGAGTCAGCCAGGCATCCACTTAGATGAGGTATCTAAAGCAGTCAAGTTCATAGAGAAAGAAAGTAGGATGGTGGTTTCCAGGGACTGGGGGTAGGGGGAAATGGGGGGTTATTGTTTAATAAGTACAGAGTTTCAGTTTTATAAAATAAAAAGAGTTCTGGAGATGGAAATGGATGGTAGTGATGGTTACACCATAGTATAAATGCATTCAATACCGCTGAACTGAACACTTAAAAATGGTTAAGAAAGTAAATTTTACATTGTGTGTATTTCACCACAATGAAAAAAATTGGGAAAAAAGTACTCTTTTTAATTAGCAATAATAATAATAATAATAATAATAATAATAATAAGTACACTGGTCATAGTACCAGTACCACTCCCCTGCCCGAAACCCTTCCATGTCCCCTTCATCTTAGAGGATGAAGGTCAAGTTGCTTGGCTCTGCATCCCTTGGTGAACCGGTCCCTAGCATCATCTCTGTGACACTTCCACCCAACAGAGAGGACGTATCCTCAGCCCCACCAATACGATACCAAAGGACTGGAGGCCCCTTTACATTATGCCACAACCTCTCACATGTCCACGCCTTTGCACAATGATCCTTCCCATGGAATTGCCCTACCTCTTGCTATTGTAAATGCCTAGACCAAGGGCAATGCGTCTGATTGCCTCTGCACTGGGGTATGGGCTTGGGGTGCTGGCTGGAAGGAAGCACGAAGGGAATTTCTGTGGTGATGAAAATGATTTCTATCTTGATTGAGAGATATTTACATGGATGTAAGCACTTGTCAAAATTCAGTGAACTATATCACAATCTGTGCATTTTATTTAAATTGTTTATACTGGTAGGCAATAAGAAAAAGTTTCATTCAAAGTTTCATTTCCTATAGGAAGTCTTCCCTGAGCACCACTTCTAGCCCAGGCTGATTAAATATTAAATATCCCTCCTCTGGGCCGCTATAACACTAGACAAATACTTCCATCACAGGACTTAAATTCTCCCACTGCAAATACACAACTATCGAATTTATTTGTCTGCCTCACCAGACAATAAGCTTTAGAGGGCAAGGATCATGTCCTAACAGCTTTATTTCCCTAGCACCGGCTACACCCCCAGCAGCGCAAAAAGCACTTATTAAACAAGTATCTATTAAATGGATCAAAATGAAATATATTGATGGGCAGGTAACAGAGGTGGCAAGAGAGAGACATGAAGAGATTCCTGAGGCTGTAATACAACCCCCCAAAATGTTACATTTTAGTAACAGGTCATCGCCAACCATAATTAGAATCAGCTTACAAGCCACGCCCACGGTTGGCTACCATCTTGCATCCCATATACATATAAACAATCCTTCCTCATCACTTTCTTTGGTGTTCCTTTAAAACAGTTTACACCAAGATTAATTAACGTGTGTGAGGTTGTGGGGGACACCTTCCCCATGTAAGGGGAGATTTGTCTGTTTATTCCCCTCCTACCCCCCCGCATAGACAGTCCTAAAGAGAGACGTTTAGAAGCCATTCCCACAGTGAACTTACATCCTGTTGAATGATTAGCAGGAATGATGGCAAATCAATTTTCCAAGAATGGCTTCCCCTGTTTCTTGTTCAGGGAATTCAATTCTAATCTCTTCAAAACACATGTCTAAGTGAGCTTTATCATGCCTATAATTAACTTCATTTAGATAAATATTAGTCTCCAGAAATTTCACATTATAATTGTGGCTCTGGTTGAGCGCTCCAGGAAGGCCCCACTCTGCTGCGGGAATCAATGAAATGTTAACAAGCCTTGACAGTCTAGCAGGTGTCATGGAGGCAAGTAGAATCCCAAACGGGATTGCGCTATACCAGGCATTTCTGCTGTACCTCATCGAGGTTAGCTTCTTGCCACTCCTCCACCTGCATTTACTGACCCAGAGGCACAGCCCAGGCCCACTGCAATTCCTTCCCCCGCCACCCCGATGCACTTCCCCACTACCTTTCCCATGCAGCACCTGCGCCATGAAAACCTCTGTCAAGAGAGAACCGAGACTCATTCAGTCCGTGGTAATATCGACTGATACAGGTCCATGTTCTCTCTTAAGCAATTCCAACTCTCAAAACTCTGAAAGCCAGAAAGCCGCTTTCTTTTTTTTAAGATTTTATTTATTTATTTGACAGAGATAGAGACAGCCAGCGAGAGAGGGAACATAAGCAGGGGGAGTGGGAGAGGAAGAAGCAGGCTCATAGCGGAGGAGCCTGATGTGGGGCTCGATCCCATAACGCTGGGATCACGCCCTGAGCCGAAGGCAGATGCTTAATGACTACGCCACCCAGGCACCCCCAGAAAGCTTTTTGAAGTTTGATGCAAACTCATTTGACAGCATGCCCAGGTCTGAACTTACACGGGACCATTTGTAGTCTTTATCATACTTCATTATAAATATTCATCATTGTCTGATTACAGAGAGCTGCCTCAGGCTGTGCTGACAGTATTACGTAACATACAGTATACGCAAACGCATCACCTTTCTCAAATCCAAACACATCTAGATGCCCAAGGACATCTGGCACCAAATATTTTGGATATGGGATTGTGGACGTGAGCCCACGAGAAGGCCAGTCAGGTCAGTTTGTAGTGGCACCCACAAGAACATTTCTGGGTCCAGGTGGAAAGAGCAAGGACATGGTAGGTGGCTTCTGGGTGTCTGACGTGGGTGACCAAGCAGGGAATGGGTCACATCTGCCTGACTCAGAGCATCACCTGGTCCAGCAGCCCCAATGCATAGGAGCACAGGTTAGCCACGACCTTGCTCTTGAAAACAGTCATTAGGAGATGGCGAGGACACTCTCACTGCCTCAGAGACAGGACCCTGAAGCAGAGCTCAGACAGGACTCTTATCCGAATCAAGATTTGCACCTGCAAAATCTGTCCGTGCAAACAGACCTTACGGAATGGCCACGGCTGGGTGTCACCTCCAAAGCGGCATGCCAGTTCAGTGAATTCTGGTCCCCAGCTAACCACCCCAGTTCGTTGATGTCATAGACACCCGGCTGGAGGTTGAACTGAATTGCTTCTTGGGATCGAAGTATAACAAATACACAGAACAGTGCACGCCACCGGATGAATGTTCACAAACTGAACACGCTCTCGTAAACAGCGTCCAGATCAAAAAATAGAATATGCCCAGAACTGCAGAAACGTCCCTCATGTCTCCTTCCAAGTGATAATCATCCCCACCAAAGGCAACCACAACCTGACTGCCAAGAGTCCATTTTCACCTGCTTGGTTCTTAGACTCTATTCATCCAATGTTTTGCCGTTAGGGAGAACCAGTTTGGGTGACAAGCAGGTCTCCCCACCCAGTTTGGGTGGTGAGCTGGGGAGGAACTGAGGCAAAATAACCATGGTATAGGTCTTGATACAACTCGAAAAGCACATGCTCTCACCCCATCCTGGCGGTGCCTCAAAACCAAACCTTGACGGAATATTTAAAAAAAAAAAAAAAAAAGCAAAACTTGCTTGCAATAAAGAGCACAGACACCTAATTTAAATAAGATGATTCAAATATATGTATCACTTAAAGCCTGCAAAATGCCATTTTTTTATTGAGATAAAATCACCATTTTAAAATGTATAATTCAGTGGCATCCTCGCAGAGTTGTACGACCATCAACACTACGTCACTACGGGACTGGTGCATCACACCAAAAAGAAAGCCCCGGTCTGTGAGCAGTTACTCCCAATTCCCCCTCCTCCCAGCCTCTGGCAACCACCAATTTGCTTTCAATCTCCATGGATTTGCCTATTCTGGACACTTCGCATAAATGGCATCAGACAATACGTGGCCTTTTGTGTCTGGCTTCTCGCATTTAGCACGATGTTTTCAAGGTTCATCCATTTGTCCCATGTGTCAGTTCTTCGTTCCCTTTTTGGCTTAATAACATTACATCGCACGGATACACCACATTTTGTTTAGGCACTCATCAGCTGATGGACGTCTGGGTTGTTTGCGCCCTTTGGCGATTAACAGTGCTGCTGTGGGCGTTCATGTCCAAGTACATGCAGGAAAACATATGTTTTCCATCCTCTTTGGTATACACGTAGGAATGGAACTGCTGGGTCCTGTGGTAGCTCTTGTTTTGAGAAGCTCCCAGTCCGCGTTTTCCAAAGAGACTGCACCATTTTACATCTCCCCCAGCAGCACAGGAAGCTTCCAATTTCTCCACACCTCACCACCGATTGTCCCTTGTTCTTTTCTCGGTGGTGGTTGGGTATGAAGCGGTATCTCATTGTGTTTTCGACTTATTTCCTTAATGACTAACGATGTCGAGCCCCTTTTCCTGCTCTCATCGGCCATTCTTATGTCTACAGTGGAGAAATGTCTATTCCGATCTTTTGTTTATTTTTATTTTTATTTTTTAAGACTTATTTATTTTAGAGAGAGAGCATACATGCATGCGCAGGGGGAGGGGCAAAGGAAGGGGGAGAGAGAATCCTCGATCAGACTACCTGCTGAGCACAGAGCCCGACTCAGGGCTCTATCCCAGCACCCCGAGATCACGACCTGAGCCAAAATCAAGAATTGGCTGCTTAACCGATCGAGCCATCAGGGCACCCCTCCTTTATTTTTAAATTGGATTGTTTGTCTTTTCATTATTGAGTCGTGAGAGTTCTTTATACATTCTAGGTACTAGACTCTTATCCGAATCAAGATTTGCACGTTTTCTCTCACTCTGGGGATCGTCTTCTCACTTTCTCAGTAGTGTCCTTTGATGCACAGAAGTTTTTAATTTTTAAAAAGTTCGATTTACCTGTTTTTTTCTTTGATTGTTTATGCTTTTGGTATCATATTTAAGAAATCATGGCCTACTCCACCATCATGAAAGTTTACATCTGTTTCTGGCTAAGAGATGTATAGCTTTGTAAAGTGCTGTTGTATTAAACGATCCTTTGATTTATATAAGACAACTGTCGTGCTAAAGCTCTTTTATTATAAGTGTTATAAAAATACAAAGAAAACACATAAAATATATTCTAGTTTTATCTTCTATAGCATAGTGGTTTAGAATGTAGCCACTGGAGTCAAATCCTAGATTCAAGGTGTGTAAGGAGCTCTTTCAGAGGATCTGTGCTCCGTGATTGAGAATGAGCATTCCAAATTATATATGTGTTCTATTCTATATACTCACTGTAATGATCTTTATATCCAAGTCTACGTAACTATAGTATATTGTCCTACCACCAGAAACCACTAAAGTGGGGGAAAAACACCCAGAAACTTCGTATAGATGGATATATTCCCATACCCCCCAAGCCACAGAGAGACAAAGGGTATGTGAATGGCAAAAGAACCGTCTGTTGATAAAATATTAATAGCATATTTTAAGAGGTGCCTGAGTGGCTCAGTTGGTTAAGCACCTGCCTTCAGCTCAGGTCATGATCCCGGGATCCTGGGATACAGGCCCGCGGCCTCACTGGGCTTCTTCCTCTGCCCCTCCCTCCCACTGGTGCTCTTGCTCTCTCTCTCTCTCTCTCTCTCTCTCAAATAAATAAATAAATAAATAGCATATTTTAAGACTGAAAAAAAACCTCAATCCCAGTTACCCAACCTCTCCTAGCCTCAGCTTTTGCCTCTGCAATATGGAGATGGTAGTAGTGCCTATCTCATAGGTTATGAAGATTAGGTGCCATAATGTATGAAAAGTAATGATAGCATCGGTTACACGTAATATGCTCAACAAATGTTGGCTGTTATTATTTTTACTATGTTTCATGTACATTACATGTTTTGTAGTAATTTTTTAAGCCTTGCATTTTCCTTGGGATGCTCTCTGTTCCCTCTTGCCCATAGAAGAATATAAGCTCTATGCAAGGAAGATGAGCAGATGATGATTTGAGCTAAAGATAAATTGCCTTGGAAGAAATCTACAAAATTAGAGAGAGAAACTGGAAATTTTAGAGTGGTTAAGGACCGAGAAATATTCATTTCTCCATCTCTCGGGTGATACTCTACCTACTTGCCCACTGGCACTGAGATTTTTGAGAGCTAAGCAGTCAACTTTTTCAAGATATGTAGTTGAGCATTTTCCTGACTATTTCCTTGTTTACTGGGAGGGCAGCATAACGTATTCCAAAGAGTGAGAATCAGGAAACCTGAGTTTGGCTCTGACTCTGCCATTAACTGTGTGACCCTGGAGATTCGTCTCTTTTCTTTGGCCCTTGGTGTCCTATTTGAGGAAGGAAGGAAGGAAGGAAGGAAGGAAGGAAGGAAGGAAGGAAGGAAGGGAGGGAGGAAAGGAGGGAAGGAGTGAGGACAAGAAATGCCCTTCTGATTCTGAAAGTCTGATTGTTTGGGCCTACATTTAGAATTTCTTTTCATCTCTACTCGTAGCCAGCAGAATTGTTCAAACCAGTTTTCAAGCTGCTTATGTGTGCTAGCCTTTGTGATAACACTTCTATCACATTTGGCTTTTGGAAGTAATCCCTAGCCCCCAAAATAATCTTGCTTTCATTGTCTGGCATCTCTACCCAAAAGCCAAGCATCCGCACATCTGGAGGGAAGGAAGGCTCTGTGCCAGGCTCACAGATGGGCATAAATGTTGACTCCCCAAGGACTGCAGGAGATCAAAGAGGGGAAATGTGCTTCTTAAACATCCAGTAGAAATCACCGTTAGCCCAGAGCTCGGAGGGGCTGTGTCACCCCTGACCAGCCTAAGTTGGGCAAGGAAACAGAAGGCCCCTACCCCTTCACATCAAGCAGGAGGCAATCAAAATCATGCTTTCAAGTTTCTGCTCTTGCCCCTTGTCTCTGGGGGGAGATGAAGTAGATAGACAGTTTATTCAGTCATTCAGTGAAAATATTTTGAGAGCCTGCAATGTGCTGCACACGATTCTAGGCCCTGGGAAGACAACAGGGAATGAAATGCAGTTCCTACATCCACGAAGCTTACATTCTAGTGGGAAACACGGGCAATAGACAAAAAATCAGGTGTAGGCGTGTGCATACATGTATGCATAGGTGCAAAAATGTGTGCACGTGTGCTCTACATACGGGTGGGAAATGCGTACACCTGTGGCTGCATATACTTCTGTGTCGACGTAATGCCAGCAGCAAGTATTGTAGAAAAAAGGAAAGCAGAGAAATTGGCATTGGGAATGTGGGGACGGGGCTGGTGCAAGTTGCTATTTTAAATAGTGTGGTCAGTGTGGGCTTCATTGATTAGGTGACATATGAACACAGGACTAAAAGATGAGGAACTGAGACACCTGGAGGAAGAGCATTCTAGGCAGAAAGAACAGTAAGTGCAGAAGCCTTGAGGTGAGAACGTGAGTGTCGTCTATGAAGGAGAACGAGGAGTCTGCGCAGCTGAATCCAAGAAATCAAGCTGGAGAGTAACAGGTGGTTAGTGTGATGGGGGGGGGGCTCATCATGCAGGGCTTGTAAGACACTGTTAGAAGCTTGGCTTTTATTCCAGCCAACACGGGGATCCATTGAACAATTCTGAATGGAAGAGACAGTTCTGAACAGAAGGGGCACCTGGGTGGCTCAGTGGGTTACGTGGCCAACTCTTGATTTCGGCTCAGGTCACGATCTCAGGGTCCTGGAATGGAGCCCTGCACTGGGCTCCTCGCTCAGCAGTGAGTCTGCTTGAGGATTCTCTCTCTCCCTCTGCCCCTCCCCCTGCTCACTCTCTCTCTCTCTCTCTCTCTCTCATAAATAAGTAAATCTTTCAAATGATCTCTTGAGCCTCTAAGAATATACTCTGAGGGGTGCTAGCAGGGACATCAGTCAGGAGTTTATTGCAATCATCCTGCAGGAGGTGGAAGGGGCTTAGACCAGGAGCTTAGCTATGAAGGTAATGAGAAGGGGCTGGATTCTGGATGAGTTTTGAAGAAAACGCCAGTAGGATTTGCTCACAGATGCAGTGTGGAAGTAAGAAAAAGTCAAGCATGACTACAAAATGTGTGGTCTGAGCAACTAAAAGGAAGGCTGTGGAAGAAACGAACTGGAGTAACACGCTGCTTTTGCGATGCCTATCAGAGACCCAAGGAGAAACGAAGATCCAGCTCTCGAATTCAGAGGAAAGTCCAGGCTGGGGTACCAGCTCAGGAGTTGATGGCACATACAGGATAGAAACCCATGAGACTGGATGAGTCCCATGGGAGCAGGTATAAAGAAGAGAAGACGTCTGATGTCTGAGCCCTGGGGTTTACTGACATTAAGAGGACTGAAAGATAAGGAAGAAGCATCTAAGGAGGCTGAGAGTTGTAGCCAGTGAACAGGAGGGACATCAAAGAGAGGGTGTTGCAGAAATTAAAAGATAAAGAAAAGTGATTATCATGTCAAGTGCTCCTGATGGGTCGGGATGAGGACTCATGATTTACACTGCAACACGGGGGAACCTTGAAGACATGATAATAAAAGAAGCCAGTCACAAAAGGCCACATATTACAGGATGCCATTTAGGGAATGCCCAGACTATGAACATTATATATGGAATGTCAAGAATGTCCAGAATAGACATATCCATAGAGATGCAAAGTAGATTAGTGGTTACCAGAAGCTGGGGGAGGGAGAAACGGGGAGAAAATGCTGATGGGTGTAAGGCTTCCTTTTGGGGGCTGATGAAAATGCTCTGGGATGAGAGAGCGCTGATGAATAAACTGAAGACCACTGCGTTGCACACAAAAAGAGTGACTATTACAGCACGTGAATTGTATCTCCACTTCTTAGTAGTGTATCTTAGCAACCTTTATCAGCGTATTCCTTTTAATGGCCATAGTACATTTTTTTAAAAAGGGCTTTGCTGTCTGTCATACCTTAGTCTCATCGAAACATGTTGAGACTAGATCTTACTTTACAGATAACAAAGCTGACCCGAAGAGAAATTAAATGACCTGTCCAAGGTCTCACCGGGGTTGGAAGCTGAGGAATAGTCCACCGGGGATTCCTTTCTCTCCCTGTGCCACAGCGCCCCCCAGTGGCCAAAACGCGTGGTTTCCAGCCTCCTGACAGATACACCAGTTCTCAGGAAATTTTTCATTTGCGTTAAGACCATCCCACACCAGAAGACAAGAGTCCCCTTTTTAAATCTAGTTTCTCTGTGAAATAATTTTTATAACCATGGCATTTGGATTTGAAATTCTTAACAGAATTTAAGTTGTAGATCCAATATCTAACTTTCAAAGCCTTTCAAGTAGAAAGAGAAGCTTCTTTTTTTTTTTAAGATCTTATTTATTTAAGAGAGAGAGCGCAAGCAGGGGGAGAGGCCGGCAGAGGGCGAGGGAGAAGCAGACTCCCCGCTGGGCAAGGAGCCCAGCGGGGTCATGACCTAAGCCGAAGGCAGACGCTCCACCTGGGCCACCCAGGTGTCCCTATCTACAACATTTTCATCAGTGTCACTCCCTGCTTTCAATTCATTCTAACTTTTAGCATATGCGCACATCTTCTCAGCCTGACTGGTTGTTTAGGGACATCTCAGTATAAACTCAACTATCACAGGCCATCTGAACACCCTGAAATAGTTTGTTTCAAATGTTTTTAAAAGGATGGAACTAAATTTCAATTTCAATTGAAAAAGATTTTCAACTAAAAAGATATTCAAAAGATTTGACTTAGATTACACAGTGATGAGTTGATGTTTGTTCTTTAATTACGCTGAGGACAAAACCGAACAAAACAAAAATCCGGGCTTTGAATAGGGAGGAAGGGGTTGGTGCGGTAGAAAATTCCTCATAACGTTAGCTAATCATGGACTTCAGACATATAAGGAAACTCAGGAACAGAGAATTTTGTCCTTTGGCTTTTGAATGGCAAAAACACTCGGTAAAGAAAATCTTTTTTTCTACCACCTTTAAAATCCTCTCCTCTAATTAGGACATACTTTTCTGAGGTGTCTGAGGACATGACCTTAGGAAGGTTCAGGTTCCCATTGGAACGGAATCTGCATATAACACTGTCATTAAATAACAATAAAAGATTGTATTAACTTTTTCTTCACATAGTTAAAACTACCTTTAATGTCTCTTTTCTACCAGGTGACTATCCAACTTTCTAGTCCAAAAGCCATTCTAAACAAGAGTTTAGTCATCTGCCTAAAACATTAGAAGGCTATCTTCGAATATTTTTTAAACGACCCTTTTTTTCCCACTATTTAATGACAAGGCAAGAAAAAGAGGAAAAGAGGGTAGTAATAATAACATTATATTCAGGGCACCTGTCTGGCTCAGTCAGTGGAGCATGCAAGTCTTGATCTCAGGGCCGTGAGTTCAAGCCCTGCATTGCGTGTAGAGAGTACTTAAAAAAAAAAAAAAAAAATCCAGGGGCGCCTGGGTGGCTCAGTCGGTTAAGTGTCTTCCTTCAGCTCAGGGTATTATCCCAGCGTCCGGGGATCAAGCCCCACATCAGGCTCCCCGTCAGCAAGGAGCCTGTTTCTCCCTCTCCCTCTGTAGCTCCCCCTGCTTGCACTCCCTCTCTCTCTGTGTGTCAAATAAAGAAAGAAAACTAAAAATAAATTAATTAATTAAATAAATAAATAAAAATAAAAATCTTTTTTAAAAAAATAACATCATTTTCTTACCTCTACGAGCTTCTCCTGAGACCCGGTCCCTAACACCTCATCTCCCAGAGAACAACACTTCTTCAACACAAATTCAATTCTTCTCTAGGGGCTCGTCGCGCGTCCCAGCGAGAGAGAGCAGAGGCCCCTACAGACTTGGAAGGTGGTGAGCTTGCTGTGCCGGAGACTGGAGGCCCGGCGGAAGCCACGCCTCTGAGCCACGGAAGCCCCGCCCTTCCAGAGGTAGAAGCACGTGTTAAGACACGTGGGGGATCTGGAGGAGTTTTTTTGCCTTAGATCCAAGTCTCTGACTGGAAATACTTTGTTCTTTGTGTTATTGGTGTTGTTATTAATTCAACAGCAACCCTGAAGCATAGGGACACAGGACCTACAGGTGTGTACCCGATTCACTCTGAAATTACGTTTAGCTTTTAAAGGGATATTATTCAACTCGCGGCGGGGGGCGGGGAGGCCCGTGATAATGCAGCCGCCCCCTTTCTTCAGTTCCTAGTCTTACAGCAAAGCTCGAACCAGATTCTCCCCTTCGTCGCAGCCACTTTTCCAGTAAGGTGTTTTAGTCAATGAAATCGAGCACAGAGGCTCTTTTTCCCTCTATCTGCTGGTAAAGAGCAGGTTTTAGCAGCATGACCGCTCTTTCTGATTGCACTACTATAGGATTTTGGAAGGCCACCTGGGAAAATATATGCAAGAAAAATTACTGTAGCTCTGTGCTGGACTAGCTCCCTGGGAAACTTCTGATTACCTAGCAGTATGCCCTTGTCCTTGGCTCACAAATGTCCTCACTTTTTAACATATATGCCTGGCCTCAGCACTTTTTGATCCTAAACTCTGCTGTACTTTAATCCTCTTGACAGCTAGCGTGTGTTCCAGGGCTCTTGAGAGTTGTGGATGGCAATGTACCGGGAAGTGTGAACTGTGGTGCCACCATCCATTTCCCAGGCAGGGAAGAGGGTCTTTGGGTGGTCACCAGTGAGACAGCGGGCTCGGGTTTCCAGGAAGGCTGACCTGCATTCCGAGACAAGCATTTCAGCAGAGGCACCACATTCTTTACATGCTGCCAGGAGCCATGCTGGTTGTCCCCTACTTACAAAACAACGAAGGTCATTTATGAACTATGAGAAGGGAAAAGAACCTTGTTATTGATTGAACCCTTACTATGCAGAAGGCACCATGTTAGCTCATTTGCCCACATTTTCTCAATATGGGCAAATTTCTACAAGCCTAGGAGGTAGGTATTATTAACCCTATTTTTTATTTCATTTTTTTTTTGAAGATTTTATTTATTTATTTGACAGAGAGGGAGAGAGAGAGAGAGAGAGAGGCAGGCAGAGGCAGAAGGAGAAGCAGACTCCCCGCTGGGCAGGGAGCCCGATGCAGGGCTCGATCCCAAGACCCTGAGATCATGACCTGAGCCGAAGGCAGATGCTTAATTGACTAAGCCACCCAGGTGCCCCTATCCTTTTTTTTTTTTTTTTTTAGATGAAAAAACTGATCTGAAGAAGTTAAATGACTTCTCCTGAAGAGCCAACGACCAGGTGGTGGAGCAAAGACTGGGATTCTTGTTGGACTTTCTGATGTAGAATGCTCACATGTTGGGTGACTCAAAGCCATTGGTGAGGGATGCCTGGGTGGCTCTGTCAGTTAAGCGTCCAACTCTTGATTTTGGCTCAGGTCATGATCTCAGGACCGTGGGATCGAGCTCCACATCAGGGGTCTGTGCTCAACGGGGAGTCTGCTAGAGATTCTTTCTCTCCCTCTCCCTCTGCACCTCCCCCCACTCACACATGTGCTCTCTCTCTCTAAATAACTAAATAATATCTTTTTTTAAAAAAAGCCATTGGGTAGATACTGCTTTAGCACATCACAGCAAATAGAAGAATATTTCTTGGAAAGAATGTTCCAAGAAATATTATTAGTCAAGAATGTAACCCCGAAGAGAACCCATATGGTTTTCTCTGTAACAAAACATACAGGAAAGAAAAGAAGTTGGCACCTTCTCTCCTCTCAGCCTACCCTAATTCTACCCATCACCAAGGCTCAATTCCAGTTCCTTCTCCTCCGTGATGGCTTCTCCGAAAGTCCTTCATCTGGGGCTCAGCCCTGGCTAGCAGTGCTACTGGCTTGGCACATACTGTATACTGTTGTATGTTGCTAGTTTCCCCTCTCCTAACTTCCCTTCCCAGCTCCTTTTTTTTTTTTTAAGGTTTTATTTATTTATTTGTCAGAGAGAGAGAGCACAAGCAGGTGGAACGACAGACAGAGGGAGAAGCAGGCTCCCCACTGAGCAAGGAGCCCAATTCAGGACTTGATCCCAGGACTCTGGGATCATGACCTGAGCCAAAGGCAGATGCTTAACTAACTGAGCCACCCAGGCATCCCTCCCTTCCTGGCTCTTAATTACCTGATGGAAATTCTAATAAGCAGAGAAATGCTAAGAAGGAAAAGAGTAAAGGAAGCAACCTAAGTATCAGTTGGTGGATGACTGGATAAAGACATGTGCTGTATACTTATGATGGAATATTATTCAGCCATAAAAAAATAAGGAAATCTTGCCATTCATGACAACATGGATGGACCTTGAGGGCAATATGTTGAGTGAGGGAAGTCAGCGAGAGAGAAATACTCTCTGACCTCACATATATGTGGAATCATAAAAAAAAAATAAAGAACCCATCAACACAGAGAACAGAGTGGTGGTTGCCCCAGGCAGGGGGTGAAGAATGAGTGAAATGGGTGAAAGGGATCAAAAGGTACAAATTTCTAATTATAAAATAAACAAGTCATGGAAATGTAGTGTACAGGATATAATGTATGGTGACCATAGCTAATAATACCATGTTGTATATTTGAAAGTCGCTAATAGAGTAGATCTTAAAAGTCCTTACCCTAAGAAAAAAGAATTTTTTTTGTAGCTGCGTGGTGATGGATATTAGCTAGACTGATTGTAGTGATCATTTCACAATGCATACAAATATCAAATCATTATGTTGTAACCTGAAACTAAGATGATGTTATATGATAATTATATCTCAATTTTTTAAAAGGTTTTAAAAAGTTAAAGGGATAAAGAAAGGGGGGGTAAACAGAAGGGGGAATGAACCACGAGAGACTATGGACTCTGGGAAACAAACTGAGGGCTTCAGAGGGGAGGGGGTTTGGGGAATGGGATAGGCTGGTGATGGGTATTAAGGAGCATGGTGCACTGGGTGTTATATGCAAGTAATGAATCATGGAACTTTACATCAAAAACTAGAGATGTACTGTATGGTGACTAACATTATATAATAAAAAATATTATTATTAAAAATAAATAAATAAAAAGTTAAGACCCTGGACATCCCACAGAATAGATCACCAGCCCCTGATATCCAGTGTTGACTCTATTCCAGCAGGAGCACCCAGAGCATTGTGGTGTCCCATCTGCAGAGAAGGAGGGGGAAGCCAGGAACGGATCCTCCGAAGTCCAGTCCTGTCGGAGCGAATGTACGGAGCTGTTCAGCGATGAAGGAGCAAGAGACAAGGAAGCCTGTGCCCAGCTCCAAGGCAGAGAAAACTCCAGTCACAAAATTAAAGAGTTAGGTCAATCATGAGTGCCTTCCAAAAATAGTTCCCAACGTTTTTATGCTATCTAATAAAATCTTATGGACACCAGAATTTTTATGTATTTCTCCTTTCCTGCTTCACAGCCCAGTTACATTATGTTTCTAGCACAAAAGCATCTGCAATACTTTCTGCCACGTCCACCAGAAAAGCTGCTAGTGGGATAGCACAGGTGAAATGCATATTATCTGGCATTGGTCCGCTACACCACCACTGGTACATCGGCATTTGTATATCAATTTTGCTCCATGATTTTTTGGCTGCCCAAGGGCAGAGATCCCAGATGAGTCCATGGGTAATGGGGCCGGGTACTGTGGGATGGGCATGTGGTTGTGGGTTCTGGCTCTATCCCTCCATCTGTCAGAGCGCCTGTTCTCCCCTAAATAAAACAAGGAGAAACATCCTTGCCCTGTTCTTGAGTATTAAAGAAGGGAATGGGCATGAATGGTCAGTGAAAGAGATAAATACTTCTATGGCAGTGATGGGGTTCAGGACACATTTCCCCAAAATACGGCATCTTGGTACATTGAGTATTACAGGCTGAAGGAACTTGAGAAATGGCAAGTCCAGGAAGGACTCTCTGAGCTTCCCCAGAAGCAGGTCGTAAGACCCTCACATGAGAGGTGCCCTCCTTGGACCCAGAGGAAAGAAGCTTTCTGATTTCAGAAGACAAAGGGACACATAGAGGAAATCAACGGACCTTGATGACTTCCCCTCAGTTTACTACCCTGAGTTCACACTCTTCCCCCCATCATGTCTTTCTGCAACTTCCCATCCTTATCAAGCCCAGCATAAAAACACTCAGGCTTGACCATTTCTCTGGAATTCATTTCCATATGAAGGAAGGAAGGCTTGTGTCACAGAAAACTTGTATTAAATAAATGTGTATGAGGGCGTCTGGGTGGCATGGTTGGTTAAATGCCCCACTCTTGGTTTCGGCTCAGGTCGTGATCTCTAGTTCTGGGATCAAGCCCTGCGTCAGGCTCCAGGCTCAGCGTGGAGTCTGTTTGAGATTCTCTCTCCTCTCCCTCTGCCCCTCCGGTTCATGCTGTCTCCCTCTCTCTGTCTCTCTCTCTCTCAAATAAATAAATAAAATCTTTTTTAAAAAATGTGTATGTTCCTCTATTATCTTTGTCAAATTTCAGACCCAGACTATTAGAGACCCTAATATGGTCGAGGAAAACTTTTCCTCCCCTACAGCAGGGAGCATACTAAAAGATCAAAGTGCTGGGAGAGTGGTGCTTTGTCATTACAGCAGAGTTCCGATGCAATTTATCAATGTTCCTATCCTGAAACTGTCAGGGTCGAGATTATTTGGTCAATTACCTCTATGCAAAATTGAACTGCCTAATATTTATTGGAAGAAATGCTACTGAGTCCTCAAAGATTTGTTGCTATGTTTTTGGTTTAAGTTAAAAGTAGGGGCACCTGGGTGGCTCAGCCAGTGAAGTGTTCGACTCTTGATTTCGGCTCAGGTCATGACCTCAGGGTCGTGGGATTGAGCCCCGTGTTGGGCTCCGTGCTCAGCACAGAGTCTGCTTGAGATTTCCTCTCTCCCTCACCTGGTGCCCCTCCCCCCGCTCACACTCTCTAAATAAATAAATAAATAAAATTAAAAAAAAAAAGTTTAAAGTATTTTAGTATGCATACAACTGATGGTGTTGGTTTTAAATAAAACTAGATTCAAAAGCTCGGTAGAAGATTAAAAGAAAGCCACGTCTGTGTTTTTCCCCTCGGCTTTTAAAATGCGCTTTTCTCCTCATCTGCATCTTGGAGGACAGGTGACCCTAGAGCAGAAGGCATGGCCACACTGAGAGACTGCACCGTCAGCAGCTCATTTTGCTCGGCTCAGTCTATGAAATGCGTGGGGCTGACAGATGCAGGCTTAATTTATATTTTCATAAAAGGTCAGTTAGAATTTGTTTCACAAGAGGGGAGGGGGGTGGGGGAATGGGATAGGCCGGTGATGGGTAGTAAGGAGGGCACGTATTGCGTGGTGCACTGGGTGTTATACACAACTAATGAATCATCGAGCCTTACATCGGAAACCGGGGATGTACTGTATGGTGACTAACATAATATAATAAAAAATCATTATAAAAAAAAAAAAAGAATTTGTTTCACAATGTTAATACGTTTACCCTCTGCCAGACTTCATAAGAATGACATCAACTCATTGGCTTTGTCTCCGAAACCCATTTTGCACCACCAGTCTCCAGTTGGAAGGACAAAATCCAAAGGCTGCTCCTTTTTTATAGTCCATGTTACCTTTTGAAAAGACCTTTCTAGCTCACGTAAGAAAAGACCTATGCCATTAAAACTTTAAAAATCAGTCAACTTTTTTGGCAAGGAAGAGAAAGACTCCTTGCTTATCCTGAGAAGACACACCAAAATATGACATTAAGATTACCTGTCAGTTTGGTTCGGCTGATGTATTTCTAGCGATTGCAAGTTCCACGGTTCATTTCTTTGGTGTGATATGCCCTTCAACAGATCTCTTGGCTGCTTCCCTATGGATGGACTGCAATCCTCAGGGATTCATGGACTAAGGAGTGTGAGAGTTTTATTCGAATATATGCCATTAGTATAAGCTATGGGTGGACATTTTTCCCTCCCAAGCCTCAGTTTCTAGATTACTTCAAATGCAGGCATCTGTAGGGACACCTGGGTGGCTCAGTTGGTTAAGCACCTGCCTTCAGCTCAGATTGTGATCCCAGGGTCCTGGGAATGGAGTCTCACATCGGGCTCCCCACACCATGGGGAGCCTGCTTCTCCCTCAGCCTCTCTCTCTGTCTCTCATGAATAAATGAATAAAATCTTTTAAAAAATCACATTAAAATAAATGCCAACATCTGTAAAAAAGGCAGAAAATGCCCGTATGGTAATGTTTCACCTGAGTAATCATATCTCCATTACCTTTACTTAACCTCAAGGCAATTTAGCTCAAAAACAGATAAAGGGAAAGTTTGAAACTGTGTATGTTCTCCTGTGTTTCATTATTGAAGAATAAAAGGCCATCAATGGAAAAAAAAGATAGGAAAGGGGTCACTGAGAAAGAAAACAAAAACCCTTCTATATGAAAACGTCCATCAATACTTAGGAAATACATGACTTTTAGATATTTACAAATAAAAAGCTCCATCCCCCCAAATCCCTTAAAATTTACATTTATATCCAAATAGTCCCACTCAGATTATTTTCCAGCATTAAATATACAAATATGCACACTCTAAAATACTCTTAAAAAGCAAAACAAAGACTTAGAAGAGTCCGAAAGGTTACAGACACATTAACAAATAACTTTTCGAAACTAGATATAGCTCTTTTAAGAAGCAATTTTGCCAGCCTTTGGTTCTGGAAGATTTCACACAGAAATAACTATATCGTCTTTTCATACAAATTTATCCAGAAGGACTATTAATATTGCATAGCATTTTAATACTATACCCTTTTACTTCACTTTTTTTTCTTTTGCTTGTACTTATCTGCGACCTAAGTGAAACAAAATTACAAATATACCAAGTATACACAAGACGAGAGTCTATTTGGTTCCCATTTTAACATTACCTTCTTACGCCAACTGCCTCTGAATTTTCAAAAACAATTCATTTGGTTTGAAAATCTTCATCTTTGCCAAGGACAGTTTCTAGAGCTTTGGAAAGTTGTTACACTAATACAATCAGAAAATGAAATGGCATGGAGCAGCTTAGGAAGATACAGGAGAGTGGGTGTTTTATTTCATTTCTGTACCAGATCATTGTTTCTAGGAGGTAATCCATAAATTTTTAATCCTTCTAGTGTTCTTGAGCAATGTAAAAAGGACCGCTCCTGACCTAGTTCAGCCTCTTTTATCGCAGTAGTGGCAATAATTTTATTGTGCAAGAGAAATGCGTTTTTCTATTATCTCTTGAGTTAATGTTTATTAGATGGCTAAGTGTAATTTATGCTCTTCTCCTTAGATAATGAATATTGAGATCTCCTTCAAGGTCCAGAACAGGTAATAGTCGTTAAATTCAAGGCTGCAGGCAACAACATACAGATGAGTGAGTGGTTTTTCACACTGTGACAGTTAATCTCCATTAAATTATGGGATTTCAGTAATTTGGAGTGATTTTTAATGTACCCTGTTCAACGTTATTCTCTATGTTATGAGTGTAATTGAGTGGGGAAAGATAGAATTTCCTAATACTTGTGCCTTCAGGATAAATGAATTCAAGTTTACCAAGATAACATAAACTGTATCTGGACCATGTTTATTATTCCACAAATCATATAATAATTGGTTTACACAAGAAAGACTCGCAATGAATCCTGAGTCAGTTTTGCCTCAAGCTCACATATTGGATACCCAAATTAAGACAATATGTAAGCAGAAAACAGAAAGCATTGAACCCATTAAGTATGTAACACTGTGGCTTTCCCTCAGAGTTGGAGAGTACAGCAAAGACATATATTCATTCTTAAGGGTATCTCTGTGCAAATTCAACCCATAAGAGTTCAACAATTCATTAATATGCTCTAGCCATCGAACAATCAAATTTCAAGATTGAAGAGAGCTAAAACTCATTAAATGAATTAAAGGCATATGTAAAAGTGATTATGATGTTAATTTTTCCAGATAAATATTAGTAAATGAATAATGGTAATATAAGACTAGAAGCAACCCAGAACTAAAACTGGGAAGATACAGAAAAGAATCCATGAACAGAAATAGTCTATAGGTTCGGGCACCAGTATTTGTTATATTTTCATGTTAATCTGGAGAGTCAACGAGGAAGATTTCAGGTTACACAGTTAACACAGCAGATTGATGCCTTTACTTAAACTCTTCTTATTGTGTTGACTTAAATACAGTTGATCCTTTAGATGAATGGATAAAGAAGCTGTGATTTATAGGGGTGCCTGGGTGGCTCAGTCGTTGGGCATCTGCCTTTGGCTCAGGTCATGATCCCAGCGTTCTGGACTCGAGCCCCACATCAGGCTCCCTGCTCAGCCGGAAGCCTGCTTCCCTCTCCCACTCCCCCTGCTTGTGTTCCCTCTCTTGCTGCCTCTCTCTCTGTCAAATAAATAAATAAAATCTTTAAAAAAAAAAAAAAGCTGTGATATATATATTACTCACCCATTAAAAAAAAAAAAAAGAAAGATCTTGCCATTTGTGACAACATGGATGGACCTAGAGGGTATTTTGCTAAGTGAAATAAGTCAGAGAGAGACACATACTATATGATTTCACTTATATGTGAAATCTATTTTTTGAAGATTTTATTTATTTGTCAGAGAGAAAGCAAGTGAGCACAAGCATGGGGAGCAGCAGGCAGAGGGAGAAGCAGGCTCCCCATTGAGCAAGGAGCCCGATGCGGGACTTGATCCCAGGACCCCGAGATCATGACCTGAGCTAAAGGCAGACGCTTAACCAACTGAGCCACCCAGGTGCCCCTTATATGTGAAATCTAAAAGAAATAATGCAAATGAATGAACAAACAAAAAGCAGAAACAGATCCATAAATACAGAGAATAAACTGATGGTTGTCAGAGGGGACTGGGGGCGGAGGGATAGGCAAAATGGGTGAAGGGGAGTGGGAGATACAGGACTCCAGTTACAGAATGAATAAATCACAGGAATAAAAGGCAGGGCATAGAGAATATTGTCAATGGTATTGTAGTAGTGTTATATGGTGACAAATGGTAGCCATACTTATGAGCACGGCATAGCGTATAAACTTGTCAAACACTATGCTGCACACTGAACCAAATGTAACATTGTGTGTCAACTATACTTCAATAAAGAAAATAATAATATAATAATAATAAAATAAAGGGGTTTTTTTGTAGTAGGAACAAAGGAAATAGAGCTGATTCCTGGACAACACACAGGTTGGGTTACTAAACCCCAGCACAGTTGAAAACCCATGTATAATTTTCGACTCCCCAAAAACGTAACTGCTCCTAACCGCCTACTGTTGAAAAAGCTTTACCGAGAATATAAACAGTTGATTAACACATATTTTGTATGTTATATGTATTATAGACTACATTCTTACCGTAAAGTAAGCTAGAGAAAAGAAAATGTTACCAAGAAAATCATAAGGAAGAGCAAAATATATTTACAGAACTGTTACTGTATTTATAAAAAAAAAAATTCCCACATGTGGACCCACACAATTCAAACTCATGTTGTTCAAGAGTCAACTGTACTTGTATTTTAATATGCCCAAGGGAAAAAGAAAGGAAGAATTAAAAGAAATCCGAGAGAATTTGTGGAAATTCTCATGGAGAAAGTGCATTTTAAATGACAGCCTCCCATTTTGGCTTAGTGGGGTTATTTCGTGATGCAATTGCAAAATCATTGCCTAATGGTATAGGCAAAAATATTTTTGGTCTTTAGCCACTTTGTGACTGCAAATCTGTGCTTATAACTGATTGCAAATGCAGAGCTCTGGCTGGAGTTCTTTTAAAATCTTGACTCATTGTCAAAGCACTAAGCAGTGTTCTGGTAAATCATATGTTTAATTTTAATTCTACTTCAGAAGACTGAAGTTTTATTGCTGATTTTCTAAACAATCTAGAGCAGTGTAATTAGTTGGGATAGGCTAGGCTGAGGTAACAAAAAGACCCCAAAGTACATAATTTCTCAAACCCAACGGAGTCCACTCCTCACGTAATAGTCTGAGAAAGATACCCTGGACAGCAAGCAACAATTCTCTCTGTGGTGATTTAAGGTCCCAACTCTTTCCATCTTGGGTCTCCGCCATTCTCCATGGCCTCACAGTTGCCTGCACCCAGACAACAGAAGAGAGAAAAGCAAGTCAAGGCGGAACATGCCACGGCCTGGGGAAGGCACACATCACTTCTGCCAACATTCCGCTGGCCAAAATTGGGTCACAGAGCCATACCTAAGCCAAAAGAGTTTGGGAAATGAAGGCTGGCTGTGTGGTGAAGGCAACAGAAAAGGATAAAAACGTTGCTGATGAACAGCAAACAATCTCTACCACAGGCAAGTCAACTAATGTGCCTCTGGGCGCCTTCATTTTCAAATGGGTAACAATTATTTACGTCCACAGACCAATCTGGAGAGTTTGTGAGTATGCATACCTATGAAGCACTTTGTGTCCCATGGAGAAGCACTGTGTATCTGTTGTGAATATACCGCTGCTATGCTATTGTTAATTTGAAATGCTACACTGGGTTAAGTAAATAAACGAAGTAGAACTTTCTACCAAAGAACATTATCAAGAACACCGTTAGATGCAATAAACAGATGAACTACATAGTGTGCTGATCCCGTGTTCTTTTATTCTGGTTACCTTACCCCATATGGAGCAGCTTTCTTTCTTCCTGGTTGAAAGCATTCGTGTTTCTGCTCCAGAACTGACACCCTAAACTAATTCACAAATCAGAAATGCAATTCTAGAAAATATCGAGACCCTTTCAAAATACTTTTACAAAGTAACATTTTAAAATACAGAGGTCTCAGACCTTTCTGGAGAAACTGAAGGAAAGAACTACCATCCGAAGCATTTGGTAAGCACCAGGTAATGGATTTTATAGTAAATCCGCAACCTTTTGCATATCAATCATGTAAAATAAATATCAGTGGTGAAACAGCAGCATAAGGAGAACGAGCTTCACTCACGTGTAGGCAGCGTAATTTAAGAGTGTGCCAGACAAAATGGTAGCAAGATACACGATCTACCTGGAAGCTAAGGCTAGAACATGCTAATCCAACTTTGCAAATGAATCATTATGTGACCTTGGGAAAGTTCGTTAGCTTGGTTTTTCTGCCTTAAAAAGCAAACGGTAAGCAGATACTTCTAGAATACTTTTAGAGAAAGAGAGAGGAAGAAGAAGAAGAGAGGGGAGACAGAGAGATGGAGAGAATACGGACATGGGAAAAAGTGCCAGACTGAAAATGTCCCCAGTGACTGTTCTGGGCTATACTAAACACCGTATGTTTGCCTCAGGAAGCCTCGAGCCCAAGAATCAGATATAGGAATATAAGAAAAGCAGGCATCATTATTTGTTCAGCGCTTATGAGAAACAAATGCTTTCTTAGATGTGGAGTTGAAACAACCATCCCTTCTCTCAGGTTTACGTGATAAAGAGAATACCCTGACTTTCCAATTAATCCAACAAACAAGGATAAGCCTTGCCTCTGTGCCAGGCACTGAGAGTGTGATAAAGACGACAGACATGGGTCCTGCTTCATTGAGCTGATGATACAGACAAAACAGAAGTAAATAAAATAATTACCACTGGCAGATGAGTGCTATGAACAACATGAGGAAATGAGCCATAAGGATATCCCAGGGATATCAGAGAGAAGAATGTTCCAGAAAGGGAGAATGACAAGCGCAAAAGCCCTGAGGCAAGACTCATTTGGCACATGTGCGGGAATAGCAAGGAGGCCAATGGGCTGGGGTGGAATCATTGAAAGAGCAATTCATAGAAAGTGGCAATAGGCAGAAATCTAGCCAAACCAAATACAAGGAAAAATTAGGCCTCAAAGTAAATGAGGAAGAGTTTCAATTCCAAATTTTTCACATTCTCTTTAATAGATCGTGAGAGCTGTACAGAGTTATTACAGTCAACATTAACATGTTTTGGGCCACGCAAACATGCATTTTGAAGCAATTTTCTATTCTGAATATGAAAACTCCCTAAAATAGCTTGCTGTTTCTCATGAGTCTAACCCTGTTCAATCAAAAATAAGTAAAAAGGAAATGTCTTAGATTTTAGTAAATCTATGTGAGAAAAAAACTAATGGTCATGTCCTGGGGATGTAACATATAGCCTGATGACTATAGCTCATAATAGTATTGCATATTTGAAAGCAGCTAGGAAAGTGGAACTTGAAAATTCTTACCACAAGAAAAAAAATGTTGTAACTACGTATGGTGATAAATGTTAGCTGGACTATCGTTTGATCACTTTGCAATATATATAAATATCAAATCATTATACTGTACACCTGAAACTAATACAAGGTTATATGTCAACTATACCTTAATAAAATAGTAATTTTTAAAAGAAGAAAAGCCTACTCTTTTTAGTTCCAGGTGTGTCTTTGAATTTTATTCCAAAGGCTTGTATTACGTATTCAAAAAATGCATACTTTTTAAAATTAGGGTACAGATTTTTAAATATTGGATTGAAAGTAGGTGGAGGGGAGTAGGACTCATTCTCAGGGATGAAGAAAGGTAGGCATGGTGTAGAGGAAAGGACTCTGGGGGAAAGGAAGGAGTCTCTGGATTCTAATACCAGACACACCCCCCGCGCGCGCCCCCCAGAGTAGTATGGAACTCTGAGCCAGTGATGACTCCACCCAGCTTCAATTAAACCATCCATCAAATGAGGATGAAGACACCTTCCCTTCCTCACCATTAAACTGCAAAATGAAAGAGCCCTTGCCTTTCTTCTCTGATGAACTCCTACTCACCCATAAAGCTTCAATAAATACTTGCTTAATACACAGCAAATGAATGGCATTTATACACGCTTCTTACGTGATACTGAAAAGAATCTAAGACATTATATTCTTTCCGTTAACAAACGCTCCTGGGATGTAAAAATCATAAACAGTACAAATACGACGGGGTTTTTTCCTTTCCAAAATTCGATTCCATTGGGGTATCTTTTCCACGTAAGAAAATGTTCTTTTAACAAGTCGAGTGGGGGTGAACAGAGTTCCCTATAGTCTCCGTGCCTTGTTTCACTCTAGCTCGTACCTGCCTCTTTAAAAATGTGTTAAAATGCTTAACACGTGTTTGCTAAAAAGGACGCGTTCTCTTTTGAAAGCTTTAAACGCTGCACGACCGCTCACGCACGCCTCCGCGGGCTCCTGCCAAGACTGGAGGGAAGGACTTCCGCGACCTGCAGACGAGCAAAGTAAGGAGCCCCAGGGGATCGCACAACACACTCCAGTGCAGTTACAAGAGGGCTAGTTTGGCTTTTTTCAAAACGTTCCTTCACAAAAAAAACCCCATCCAACTGCGGACGGCGGTGATCTCGTGAGCTCGGAGATCTGGGGTGACTTTCGGGGTGCCCCGCTCCCCGCTTCTCTAAGCTCTCCCCCACGACCGTGGAGCCCCGCACCGCCACAGCGGGCTTTTCGGTTTGCGACCCGACTTGCCGGTGCGCAAGCCGAGGCGGCCCCGCGTCGGTCTGCTGCCTCGTCCGGCAGGAGCCCGGGGAGGGCTCGCGGACAGCCTCGATCCCGCGGTCAGGGCATTTTTACCCCGAGTACAGGAAGGGCCTGCGCCCCCGCCTGACAGCTCCGCCACCGACGCCAACCCAGACCCTGGAACGTCAGGAACCTGACGCTCCCGGAACGCGGCGCCCGGGGGCATGGACGTAGCGGAGCTCAATAGCTGTTGTACCGCTCAGCCGCCAGGCCGGCGGAGAGGCGGAAGTTGAAGGTGCTGACGCAGCTGGGGGAACTTTGCCTGGATGGCACCTTCCTGTCCGCTACTCCGCCCCCGCCGGAGGGGCTCGGCTCCGGAATTCAAGATGGAGTCGCTGAGTAGAGCTGGGCAGGAGATGAGCTTAGCGGCCCTGAAGCAGCACGACCCCTACATCACCAGCATCGCAGACCTCACGGGCCAGGTCGCTCTGTACACCTTCTGCCCCAAGGCCAACCAGTGGGTGAGTGCGGCCAGGCCGCTGAGGTCGTTCTCCCGGCCGCCGCCTCTTAAAGGGGCCGCGCGGACTGTCCTGGGTTGGGGGTGATTCGGGAGGCCAGGGCGGCAGCGGGGAGGCCAGGGACTGGAGAAGAGACGGGTCGGTCCCTGAAGGGTGTCAGGGGCGCCGGGAATTGGGGAGAGGAGAGAGGTAGGCCCAGAACGTCGGGGGCGGGGGGAGCGGGGGCAAGCCGATAGAAGGGAGGATTGGAGGAGGATCAGTCCCTTGGGGTCGGGTCCGGAGACCTGGGCGATCTGCCTTCTTTGCAGACGTGTTGGAGGATGAGAACGGTGGGGTCAGAAAGATACCTGAAAGATTGTGTTTGAAGCTATGAGGGTTATTAGATAAACTACGTATACATAATCTATAAAGTAAACACCAGTCCTTTCCCCCCAACAGGCGCGTAAATAAGAGCCCCCTTCATAGAGGTCATTTGGATTTAAAGCTTGAAATCCACTTAGTGTCAATTCTTGGAAGAGAGGTGGTGGGGATAAGTCCGACTTTTATCTAACTACGCTGTATTTCCAGAGTTTTGGAAAAGATTTCAAGGCACTTAGGGAATGGGCTTCCATGTTAATTGGATTCCCTTGAAACCTTTGGAAAAGAGACCCTGTAAATGTGTTTCATTCCAGCTGTGCTGCTGGTGATGTCACCTCTGAATGCTCCCTTCCGACTAAGTACTTTTTTGCCTTTTATTTTTTTTGCACGGGAGGGGGTCCGAAAAGTTACATTGGGTTTGTTATCTGAATGGTTGGCCCCTGTTTAAAAGTAACATAATTTCCGGTTTTCTAGTAACTGACCCTCCATAATTTACTCATTCAGCTTTAGGCTTTACTTTTGGCAAATGATCCGTAAATGTTTGTTGGATTGAGTTCATAAATGAGTAATGTTCACTTTTCAGTAAAAAATGAAATCCTTATACTAACAAAACCCTAAAAGACCATTGTAATATGTCCTTTACGGTATAAAACAGATACATAGGTTATATTTAATCAGTAATTTTGTGAAAATCATTTGATGTTTATAAACAGTTAATTCAGATGAAAAGAGCTTTCAGAATCCTCTTGCTTTTATCTTCTTTCTTTCACCTCCTGGAAGAGAAGGAGGTATGGAAAGCCACAAAGAACAAAATTATAGATTTTTTTTTTTTTTTTTTTTTTTTTTTTTTTTTTTAGTGTAGCTGTTTTAGACTTTGCCTTAGTTTGAATTGTTCTGAATCATTTTTCTTTATTTGGTCTGCATATAAATTTGTGAGATGTGAATTGCAGACAAATGGTGAAGACTTGGGAGCAGAAACTTAGACTAACAGACTTTTATTTCTAGTTTTTCACAGACTTTCAATATTGTGGAATTTAAATTGTAAAGTCCTGCTTCAAATATGAAATACTAGTTACAATATCTGAATTGAAAAAGGAACTGCCATTTTTTGTTCATTTGGATAATGGCGCAAAGAGCATAACCAAAATCTTTTGTATCTTTATTTTACAGTGAGTTGTAACTTTGCAGTGTTGTGTTTGAGCAAGTTTTCTTTCTGATTGCCAATTTTTTATACTAATAATTTAACAATTGAAAGGCAAGAAAAAGCCTATGAACCCTTAGGAAGGAAAAGTTTTATTATGATTTTTATGGTAGAGCAATACTCAATATGATAAGTATATTTTAAATATTTGTATCCCAACAAACCCAATTTGGAATGACTAGCATTTAAAATTTTCTAATTTGTTGATTGCATTAAAATATATAGGTTCTATCCAAACTGTGAACTGCTGTGGTTATTTGGGGTTTTTTTAAAACATTGTATGTGTTTAAAACCTAAGTCCACTTGTCACAGCAAATAAAAGATAATATGAGTTGTATTTTTAATCAAAATGTTTCGTTTATGCTTAAAATTTTTAATTATTTATACGTCCTAATTACCTTAAGGCAGAGTATAGCTTCAGTTTTCATGATTCTTCAACAAAGTTCTAAAAATAAAAAACTAATTGTGTTTGACAGTATTTCTTAACCACAAAATTCGCTATTCATAAAAATATACCAAAATCCCCCAATGATGAAACAAACTCTCCTAGAAGATAACCTTTTTTCTTTCTTTCTTTTTTTTTTTTTCCCATACTAACCGATAAATTTTAAAAGTGAAGGAATTGCTTTACAGAAGCTTGGCTTTAAAATTAAAAAATCTGGATAAGACATTTTAGCTTTATAAAGGGAAAGTGGGGCACCTGGGTGGCTCAGTTGGTTAAGCATCCAACTCTTGGTTTAGGCTCTGGTTATGATTTCAGGGTTGTGAGAGTCTGCTTGATATTCTCTCCCTCCCTTTGCCCCTCCCACACACGCATGGGCACGCCCTCTCTCTCAAATAAATAGTCTTTAGAAACTGGGGGAGCTAAGATTTTCACCCTAAAATTTTAAAAAGAAAAGTGCTGCAGATAACAGACATGTTGCTGGATTGAACATTTAATATACATTAGTATGCAACCAGAGTGTAGAAAGGATACAAAAGGAACTGGTAACAGTAGTTTGTGGAGTAAGAGACTTACTTGACCTGTTCTAAAGGGACTAATTTTAAAATAGATAATTTCACCTTAAACATGAATATTACTTCTCCATTAGGACCATTTGGGGTTGGATTATGGGGAAAAAAACTAATCAACTCTTTGTCTATTATAGGAGAAGACTGATATAGAAGGGACCTTATTTGTATATCGAAGGTAAGCTTTTAAAAAAAAAATGGTACATACGTATTTTTAATCTAATGGTGAACAGTGTTATATAAAGTGGTTCAGCCCTATTGTCTTTGGAACCTTCCTGCCTGACCTTTTTCATCCATTTCTAGCTGTGAGATCTGAACCAAGTTACGTCCCTTCTTTGAGCCTTCGTGTGATTCAGAATAAACAGAGTTAGAACTTACTTGGGAACCTAGCAAAACTGTCTCAAAATAGAAAAATTTTCTAGTAATGAACGAGTCTAAAACAGATGCCTTCCTACCTCTCCCTGTATTAAACATACATAAATAGAGAAAAATATAATACGTAAACTAACTCTATAAAATAACGTAGTTGAAAAGTCAGTCCCTCTATTCTATAGTTACTAAATGAGTCACCTTCTTATGACTCTGGTTCTGTCCCTTTTCTGAACCCCTCCCCACAGAAAAAGTTCTGAATTATGTACAGTGTCTTAGTAATGTGTCACCTTAGTTTGAGAGTCCTTTAGAAAAACCCAGATTATTCAGTTGCACATTTTTTATTTTCAACTTTTCTGAGAGTTAATTATCTAAAACGTGATTGGTTTGCAAATTGCAGCTTTTGTTCTGTTAGGCAACTTTTATGTCCTAACTTGTAACTGACAGGAAAGGATAGTCATGGAGTTTCTTGGTCTTAGGATCTCCCTTAGGTCTTTCTCTGACTATGGCAGGTTCCTTCCCATGGCTTCTAAGTTTAGAGATTCAGCAGGAATTATTACTGACATCAGGTCCTCCCCACTTTTTTTTGTATTATGAGTTCTCTTTTAAGGATTGCCTTTCTCCATTGATGGTAATTAACAAGAATTTGTCAAATATTCCTCTAAATTTTGGCATGCAACTTTGAGATCTTGTCTAAAAACACTGATCTTTTTCTTCCTTCATATGTAAGTGCTTTTATATTACATAGTAACTATAGCAGCTCATCATTCTTTGCCACTTCGTTCCCTATCATTCATCTTTCTCCTTTAAAAAAAGGGGTGGGGGCGCCTTTACCCTTCACCTACTTTATTGTTCTTTATTACCTCTATAAATCTCTAGAAACTCATCAGTTGTTGTTAGAATCTTGGTATCTATGATATTTGGAAAATATTTTCCTGGCCTCATTGTTATAGTACAGATCCACTTGTTGTAGAAAATACAAAATTTAGTATAATAAATGATTTGACTTAATTAAATTCATGGAGGCTTACATAGTATTGATCCTAATAAAAGGAAACCAAAGAAACTCAGGGAAATGTGAGAACATTTTATGTACCTTGGATAAAGGTGTGCCACAATGTCAGAATGTTGTTTTGCAGAGACCGTAGTATAGAAGAAACCTGGATTTGGAGTCTGAAAACCTAAAGCTGAATTCTGGTCACATTATTTACGTGACTTTGGGCAAAGGCCTTAATCATTCTGAGTTTACTTCCTAATCTGTAGAGTAGGATTCTAAAATCTCCCCCGTGTACACAGAGAAACGATTGAGAAACTATGAAGTATTTCATATATGTATATACATATATATGTATGAAGATCATGTACTTAATCACCCTGATATGAGAACCAAGAATCATGTACTGAATCAACCTGGTATGAGAACCAGGAATGTTTGTTAGCATAAGATACAAGGCATTTTCTCTCTAACGTAGGAGAACTAGAGAAAGACCTATTTGGTGTAAAAAATAATCATGATTGTAATGGTGTACAGTCATTATTAAAACCAAGTTTGTACCATGTTTTAAATAAGTGATATTTTTGTTGAGCAAATGTTATTTAACATCTACTAGGTGTCTATCTTGGGATCTCTCTGAAAAAAAAAAAGCCAAAAATTCCTGTTTGCATGGTGTTTACATTCTAGTGGAGAAAGACAATAAATATGAAAAATAAGTAAATGGTATGGGGAAAAAGAGAAGAGAATTGGAGGTATTGAACTTGAGAGCAGGCCGGGAGCCTGAGAAAGGTAAGTGTCACTGAGAAAGTGACATTTGAGGAAAAGCCTGTTGGGGGGGGGGGTAAGATAACTAAATTCTGGGCAAGTGGTCCAGGCAGAGGTCTTTAGGTGGAAGCATACCTGTAGGGAGAGTGATGAGCTCAGTGTGGCTGGAGCAGAAGCAAGGGAAGAGGCAGAGGAGATGAAGGCAAGGAGGGCACCTATCAGCCAAGGCCTTAGTGGCCTTAGTAAGGGCATTGGCCTTTACTGTGCGGAACTAAGTCCTTAGAAACTTATGAGAAGAGAAGGAGTATGATCTAACTTGAATTTTTTGTTTACAATTTTAAGTGCCAATGATACTGTATAATGCAGTAGTGTATACTCTTTGAAATGGAAATAAAGAAGTAAATAAACATTTCTGCAAATTAAACAGTGACTACAGGTGTCTGTCTTCTGTCAAATCTAAGGTCAGCCTCACCTTACCATGGTTTTACCATTGTGAATCGACTGAATATGCACAATCTGGTTGAACCAGTGAATAAAGATTTGGAATTTCAGCTCCATGAACCATTTCTTCTGTATAGAAATGCAAGCTGTGAGTATATCTGTTTTATTACAGTTCATATATTTACAATTTAAATTGTGTGACTTTAGTTTCTATCATCACGTTATTTTTGGAGTTTCAAGTTACAATAAAAAATATAGAAACGCCTGGGTGGCTTGGTCAGTTAAGCATCTTCCTTCAGCTCAGGTCCTGATCCCAGGACCCTGGGATCAAGTCCCGCATCGGGCTTCTTGCTCAGCGGGGAGCCTGCTTCTGCCTCTGCCTGCCGCTCCCCTTCCTTGTGCGCACGCTCTCTCTCTCTGACAAATAAATAAAATCTCTAAAAATAATGTATATAATCTATACTCTTAGGTTATAAATGAGTCTCTTAGTAAGATCAAACCTTTTAAATTGGGCTTTCTAAAATTGAAACACTCTTACAGTAACTTTTTATATTGTTTTAGTTAAATATACTCTTCCATGTAATAGCACTACATCATATTCCTGTTGTTTGTTTTACGAAAATTAAGTTTCTCCCTTTGTTTTGGTTGGAACTGAATTGTTGGCTGCCCATGCCCCTGAGCAACAGAACTTAGTTTGAGAGATACAGGACGGGGACTGATACTTCTATCCACAAAGAAAGTACTATCTTTGCCCTGGTGGTGGTATTTTTAAGTCTGTTTATTGAGTGTCTACTGGCTGCAAGTTCTGGGCTCAGAGCTACTTTACCTTAATGTTAATGGTACCATAATCTATGTGGGGCAGGCAAGCAGTTAAAAGAGCTGAGACTCTCAGGCTCCTCTGCTATGAGTCTGCTTCTTCTCTCCCACTCCCCCTGCTTGTGTTCCCTCTCTCGCTGGCTGTCTCTATCTCTGTCAAATAAATAAATAAAATCTTTAAAAAAAAAAAAAAAAGAGCTGAGACTCAGAGATGAGTGGCAGCTCCCCAGTTGGAGAGCAAGAATCCTAACCCTCTTCTCTGCTCCCTAGTTCCAGGGTCCTTTCAGGCATTTGACAGCCTCCTGAGAATGGTTGCATGCAGCCCACAAAGCTAGAGTGGCCCTTTCAAAAAGTTAAGGTACTAATGGTGGGGAGGGGGGGGAGTAAGATACTAAAGAGGTATCCTCAATTCCTGTATTTCAGTATGGGTGTTGAAGGTATGAGTGTTTGAGGATAGAAGAGAGACTGTTTGGTACCGACGGTGGGTAGATCAGACCTGGTTACAGTAGTAGAGCGACTGTAACTATCACCCAAGGAGATTGCTGGAGAAGTGTTCCTTCTCACTTAAAAAGGAAAAGTTACTACCAAAAAAAATACATTTTTTTAGGAAGATTTTCATTAAGAAGTTTAAACAAAGGCTTCCTTAGTTGAACGGAAAATTCACTTAACCAAGGTTGTCCAGTTTCCCAGTTAATTGAGGCACTGGATCATCTTCTAAGGGGCCACACAGTTTCTGATATTGCTAATTAGAAATTCCAGAGCACATCAGCTTGTTTTCAGACTAGAGAAAGGCCTGAAAAGGTCAAGTACAACACTGTGGTTGTATTAGAAACGGTGCACAAGAGGAGCTTGGGAAAGTATTTAAAGGAACAGCCGTATTGGGGAGAAGTGACAAGGCAGCATAAAGTGATTCTGGGAGTGTGAAGGCCTTTCTCGAGTGTGTGTTTTGTCTGCCTAGTCTTAAATGTGGAAAATAGTCTTGTCAGGTCTGCAAGCTATTGAGTTGTTAAGGGATTTGTTCTTTAAACAAAAAGTTAATTAGTGCCTGAGTGTGTATACAGGTAATTATACGTGACTCCGTAGCTGCCCTTCTGTCATTTTCTTGTGGGAAATATCACTAAGACACCTGACCCATTTTGCTCACTACACCTTCAGATCCGGCTTCTTTCACTCAAATCACTTTCTAGAATTAATAGAAAATTGCACTATGATTTTTTCTTGTTCTAATTGTTTCGTTTTGATTTCATTTTTTAGTTTGTATTTATACCCCCCCCCAAAGGGAAAGGTAAAATCTTACAGAGAAAATGCTTACACTAGCCAGGGGCTTAGGTTTGGTGATTCTATTGAATAATTTGGAAGCAGTATATTTCTATACTGATAAGGTCCTTTTGGCAGCCAGGAGACCCATGCAGGGCTGCAGTGAGGGTTGGGAAGACTGCAGATTCCGTAGTTAATTAGGCAAAAGTGTAGTTCCTAACTCCTTACTTCTGACTTATATTGAGGAAACAAGAGTCCCAGAGAAGTTAAGAAACTTGCTCAAGAATCACAAAGATTGTAAGTGACAGGCAGAATTCAAATCTTCAAAGCCCATATTCTTTCTGCTCAGCTGCCACAATAAAATTACTTACTTCATCATTCATCAGTCCACGTTCTAGAGTGAGGCTGACCCATACTACTCTGCGGTAATGGAAGTGCTCTGTGTCAGTCCCATCCCAAAGAGTAGCCACCACTCAACATGTGACTGTTGAGCACTCGAAGTGTGGCTAGTACAAGCAAGAAATTTTCTTTTCTTTTTTAGTTTATTTAACTTAATCAGTTTGCATTTAAGTAGTCACATGTGGCTAGTGGCTACCGTATTGGACAGCAGAAGTCTAAAGCATGAACCCCTGCTCACACACACCCTTTTGTTGCGCCATACCTGAATTGAACAAGCACTAGGGGAGCTTTGGATTCAATTTTTATGCCTCTCATTTAGTCATTCTTTTTAAAATTTATAAATGATTTCTAGATACGAAAGCTGCAGAAGATATCCCGGGGGGTGGGGGGGGGCTTTGCCATGGTAACACTCTTTTGGCATGCAATTTAATTTTCAGAAAAGAATTCTATTCTAGGCTTTGCCATTTTCGGTCTGTAACCTTGGATAAATCATGTAAACCACTGATCTGACCTACTTATCTTAAAAGGGCATCATATACGTGAAGGTATTTTCTTAGGCACTTACAAATATAAAATATTACAGACTGTGTCTCCATCTTGGACCCAAGCCAAGTGATCTTTGTGGTGAGAGAGTCATAAGGATTTTAACATTATCCACGTTCTCTTATAACCCAGGCCCATAGTGGCCTTCCTCCTGTCCCTCTGACTAGCACCATGAGAAGCTAGAGACTCTGTTTATCTTTATAGATATTATTTTCAGATGTTATAGGGGCCATTACTAGGCAGCCTGAGGTATGATAAGTTGAAAATATATACATGTTAAAAATGAGAAATCTTACGGAGTACAGATTTTTTAAAACTCAATAGCAACAGTTCTGATCAGTGGGTCATGATGTTTATTTTGATTAGTATACTGGAATCCATAGCACTGTCCCAGCTAAAACTTTGTATTGATGTCATGATGTTTAATTTGTGGACACCTCTCCCTAAAAAACATTGATGATAGTTTTAATTTTATCTTTGATTAGTTGAAGAAACATAGTTTTTTTGATGTTTTAAACATATGCATTACTACCAATCTGCTGATCTTCTGTTTTCATTTGTAAAGAAAATCCGTGTTACTCACTGCATTATAAAAATCATTCTTGGGAGACTCTGAACTTCTAGGACTTCTAGGACATAGGCACATCAAAGAAAATATCCTTCAACTCCTGTCCAGCAATGTCATAACAGGAAATCTTTCTCCTACAAACATTTGGAAATGCTGTATAAAATATCAAATGCATAGCTTATCCAAAAAGAGAATAAGGGACATTTCAGTGGGCCAACATCAGAGTGAAAACTGAAAGCTGAAGTGAGAAACTTATAAACCGACGCTGGCTGCCAGCTGTTAGGGGTTCTTAGGTATGGAGCTCTCCTTCATATAAGGATCCCATGACAATTACATGGAGTCAGGAGACAGGGCCTTGGGCTCATACAGGTGGAGAGGTAGAGCTGAGACACCCATACATCCATACAGCGAGGTCCCCTAATGAGCTACATACTAATTAATTTGAAAGATACCAGCCCACCAACCGAGGAGAAGGACAAGGCAAGCTTATCTATCTCAGTATGGGCTGTGGGTAACAGGGAAAATGTCTCCCCTGAATAATTGTAACCATGAGCTTTCTCATACAGGTTTGGGGTTCAGGTTATATCATTCACTTGGTATTATTTCTTAACCCAGTCCAAAAAATTAACATAAAAATTGATCCTCAGCTGGTGAGTACTCTAGATCACCTGGCAAAAGCAAATGCAGAATCCTTCTAGAGAGACACTGAGGTTGCCCAGGGACCTCATCGACACCCTTATGGTCCAAAATTACTAAATACACAAAATTACTAAATATACAAGGAAATAATTCACAATCAGTGAAAGATAGAATACCACAAACAGCAGGATTAGCCAGTCCTTCCCCAAAATTTTAGTTAATGAAATGATCAGATAGAGACTGTAATGGGTGTAAATGTCAGATGTAGATTATAAAAAAAAGTGACAGATTTGAAAAATAACCAAGTCCAATTTCTAGAAATTAAAATTTTAGTTATTGAAATAAACTCTCTGCATGGACTCAGCAGTTAATTTGTAATAACAGGAAGGAGAATTGGGGAACTGGAAGAGACATCTGAGGGAATTATCCAGAATTCATCCAAGAAGGGAAAGGAAATGGAAAATACGGGCAGGAGGACGGAATTGGAAAGTCTAACACATAACAGGAGAATTTCAGAATGATAAAATAGATTTAAGAGAGTATTTGAAGAGATTATAACTAAAAATTTTCTAGAATATTCAGAAGTCATAAATCTCAGATTTAGGCAGTAGAACAAGGCACCAAGCATAATAAGTAGACAGAAATACACAAAGAGACAGAAGCAACCAAAGGCTACTTGAGATTGATTATTTACAAAGAGTGCCAGTTAGACTGACAGCATATTTAATTGAAGCTACTGAGTTTGGAAGACGAAGGAGTAAGAGTACTGAGAAAAAAACAACCTATACTTCAGTAATTCAGGAGGACAAAATAAAGACATTTTTTCAACAAAAACAACTTTTGCCTCTAGCGGCCCCTTCCTCTAGGTGCTTCTAAGGTAACACTGTCCAGTACAGTAGCCGCTAGCCACACGTGGCTGTTGAGCACTTGAAATGCTCCTAGTGAACTGAATTCTTAATTGTATTTATTTTGGTTCAGAAATAAGAAAATCGTGGGGTGCCTGGGTGGCTCAGTCAGTTAAGCAGCCGACTTGATCTCAGCTCAGGTCTTGATCTCAGCTTAGGTCTTGATCTCAGGGTTATGAGTTTAAGCTCCACATTGGAGAATTGAGGAACTGGAAGAATTGAGGAACTGGAAGAGACATCTGAGGGAATTATCCAGAATTCATCCAAAAAAGGGTGGGGTCCAAAAGAAGAAAATTGAGCACAGAAGAAAGAAATGAAGTTTATAAACTACTAAGCAAAGAAAAGGAGGTAAATCAAAATAAGCATGGACTACGTAAGACAGTGAGATGACTAGTCTGAGTAGAGGTGTTAAAAAGGTGAGGCAAGGGGCGCCTGGGTGGCACAGCGGTTAAGCATCTGCCTTCGGCTCAGGGCATGGTCCCGGCATTATGGGATCGAGCCCCACATCAGGCTCCTCCGCTAGGAGCCTGCTTCTTCCTCTCCCACTCCCCCTGCTTGTGTTCCCTCTCTCGCTGGCTGTCTCTATCTCTGTGGAATAAATAAATAAAAAATCTTAAAAAAAAAAAAAAGGTGAGGCAAAAATACTAGACATCAACAGCATCAGGTAAAAACTCTTCAGATCTAAAGCATCCCACAACTGGGGTGAGAATAGATAAATTGATTAACCATAGATTTGAATCAAGTTGTGCGTGTTTAAATGATTCAGGGTAACCACCGCAAAACAAACATAGGAGTCTTTTAAACCAGTACAAACCAGGGTGGGAAAAAAAATGAATGAACACCACGGGAGATAGAAAGCCCAACATAAAGGGGCAGAAATAAAGAAGTCAGTAACTAGAACAAAATGTTAAGTGTACTGAAGTTGCCAGTTACAAGATATCGTGGGACTGGATGAAGATACAGAATTTGTGAATAATGTTTTCAAAAAACTTAAAACTCAAAAACCTGGAAAGATTGAAAGTAAAAGGAGAGAATGCAGTGTATCAGGCAACTGTTAACCCAACAAGGCTGCTGTAGCTATGTTAGTCATACATGATAGATTTCAAGTGAAAAACATCAGGGTGAGAGTTGCCGCGTAATGATAAGAGGAATGAACTCCCTAGAAGATAAAATGATTCCAAACTGGTACATACCTAGTATATGTCAGAAATACATATCAAAAGTTAAAAATCCCTAATCATCATGGGAGATTTTAACAGGCCACCTCAGTAATTGACAGATAAAGCAGATGATTTTGAGATATTTAAACAGTATAGTTAAACTTGATCTAATGAGCATATAAAGAGCCCTGCTTCTAGCAATTCGAGAATTTCCTTTTTTTTTAACCGAATGTAGGCCTCCCAGCCCAAGAAGTTAAGAAAAAAGAGAAATCTGGGTTCAGTTGAAGGAAAATACAGATGAGTGGCAATTAACTGCAGAACATAGAAATTGCAGAACAACAGATTGAAACCAGTAACAAAAACTCCCCTATAATCTGATTGATCCAACAATAACAAAGGAGGGGGAGCATAATGGGCAATATTAGGAATAATGTATATATTTTTATGTATTGCAACTAAATATAGGGAATACACATTTTTTTAAAAAAATCACTATGAAGAACTTTTTGCCTATACATTTAAAACTTAGAATATAGGTATAGTTTCCTAGGGAAAAAACATAGTGTAACAAAACGTATTCAGGAATAAATAGATCTGAATACATTCACAAACAATAAAATGTTGGGTCAGTAGTTTCAAATCTCTCCGATCACATCTAAAGAAAATGCTAAGAGGAACGTCCTATTCAGAAAATGGAATCAGGACAGTTAATCTCCATATAGAGACTGGCCTCTGCAAAAGCAGATATAGGATCTGTACATTTCTGATTTTATCACAGGGCACTTATCTCCACTCTTGTGCAGTGAGATCGTGCTGCTCTTATCCACTATTCATTCTTTCAGCAAGCATTTGGCAAGCACCTGCTGCAAGCAATGTACCTTACTGTGTATGTTTCTCCTAGAAGGTGCTTTCCCTTTGATTTCTACTTCTGTGGGCACCTCTTTATGACTGAATTGTGAAATGCCCCCAAGAATATTCTGTAAAGGGTTTTTTTGGGTTTTTTTTTGGGTGGGCAGCAAAGTTCATTGAACGATAGTAAAGTGTTAGTACAAAGCTCCCGAAGAGGGAGGGGACCTGGGAGGGTTGCCTCTGTAAAGGGTTCTGAAAAGGTTTTTTTAATCCAAAATTTGGTACACGAATCAGCAAAAAAGTAAAAGCAAGCAAAACTGGTTTTTCTGTTTGTTACAGCTAGGCAGTCTACACTGCAACTTGGTTAATCGAAAATACTAAAGTTAAAAGTTTGTGGTCCCATTAAGCTCTATAAAGTCAATTTTGGCATTTAATGATTTCCTTTTGCAAAAACTATTTCAGTATTGTCTTCTCCTTTGTTTTTAAACAAACAGGCTGATTATTTAACTCAGACATACATCTTATTCAGTGACACTTATTGAACATCTGTCATTTACCAAGTACTCTTATCAAGTGCTATACCATTTTGATAAAAACTGTTGTGTACTTTTAAGTCCTGAGGTTATCGTTTTAGTCCTGAGGTTCTGTTGTATTTTCTTAGAGAATTATAAGCAGAAGTCATTATGTTAGAACTTTTAGTGTCAGAACTCTACCTTTCTGGTAAGGGTGAAGATTCTTAATGAAATATGTTACTATATTAATCCCAGTGCTATGAATATTTCTTCCTAATACAGCTCTGTTAATGATAAAAATTAATGATTTAAGATTTATGATTAGAAAATTACCAGCTGTAAATTTGAATGATTAGGCCTGCACTATTGAAAAATCTGATCCACCAGAGACTGTGAGGGTATTTACATGTTTTTTTTTTTCCAATAATCATTTTTAGCAGCAACACTGATCCATTAATTAAAAGGAGTATACAGTCTAGATTTTCTTTCCTCAGACCTAACTTTATTCCCTCCTTAGACCAGTGTATGTTTGTGGTTTTAGCCAAAAAATAACAACATTATTTTACTTTACGTGCATATTAGACTTGGCTTTTTATTTTTTATTTTTTTTAGCTGAAAGAAACAAGGACAATTGTTGTTTCCTCCGTCCAGCACCTTAAGGCATAGATCTCCCACTGAATACCATTTTTCATATTTTCAGATGGTTTCTATAATCCTAAAGTACTTTTGAAAAAGTGAACAAAGTATGTTGCCTTATAACCTGCTTAACAACAACAAATCACTGTAACAAGCAATTAAAGATAAAAGTATCATTATTATGTAATATTTTTAAGAACTTACCTCCAAAAGCCTGTGAGAAGTACCCCTTTGTTTCCACTTCACTTATAACTTTTCCTTTATATCGGGCATCAGTCTCTTGATAGAGAACATTTTTAATTAAAATTAGATCACTAGAAAAGGCAGGGTGATTCATTTCCATAGTGTTGAAAATGCAGCTGCCAAATGGAAAGTTTTAGTAGAAGAAATACTGTAGTGTGTACTTTTTTTTGTTTTTTTGTTTTTTTTTGCCTCTGCTTGGCCTTTCTCAGTTCAAGGGCAAGACTCAGAACAGTAGAGATGGTAGGTGGCTGTTGGCATTTGCACAAATCTTCAGACTTAAAGCACAGTGCAGGAAATGTCCTTGCAAGAGAAGTTTACAACTTGTCAAGTCAAAAAATGTGACTTCTACCTCCAGACTAAAAGAGGAACTTATAAACAATTTTAAAAGCTCCACCGTCCATTCCCTGTGATCTTTGAATTCAGCACGGTGCTTCTTGACCGGCCTGGAGAAAGGCAGTCTTCCACCATCAGCAGCAGCACTGCTGTGGTTGGTGTGACTCTGTTATCAGTGAAGGAGAAAGGATCTGTGGCAACTGCATTAATCTGGCCTTCTGGACAAAGATAAGGAAAGAGCCTCGCTGTTGCCACGTTAGTAGACTGAAGAGGTAAAAACACCATGAAAACATAGGGTGACTTAGACTCCAGGGCTGACCTGGTGGTGCTGTCAGGTCAGAAGTTTCAAATGTCTGTATGGCTTTCTATCTGTTGTAGGCCACTGGTGAGTGTTCTAGGAGGACCTCTAGTGGAGCCTCTACCAGAAGGTTCTGGTTAACTTTGTTCCTAAGTCCATGAACATTTCCAGATTTCCAAAGCAGATTCTTTCCAGTATGTCTCACTAAGTGCCGGCTTTTCCCCCCTAAAGTAGTGTTGTCAGGTAAAAAGCAATTTTAACTTTTGTGTGTGTATGTGGTGTTACCCTAATTGTAAATGTTTTAAAAGTTAACAGAGCATGCACCATTTACCTCTTTTAAATAATTAACGTTTTCTCTTTTGAGAACTCACAAAGGAAAGCAACAGTTACTTATAGCTAAGTGGCAGAAGTGTGTTCTTAATATGTATGTATATAGGTTTTCATCCTGTGTTTACAAAGTGAAGTCCATGGTGGAGGTAAAAATTGAAACAGAGTAACCACTAATCCAAGAAGATTTGAAGCCACTCAAGTGGGCAGAAGAAACCTTAAGACTGAGCCCTTGGGGTTCGGTCCCCTGGAGGATCCAGGATCTGAGCTACTTATAGAGTCACTACTTCAGGCACGCACAGCAGGGTTTTTTCTTTGGTTTGTTGTTGTTGTTGTTGTTGTTGTTGTTGTTGTTGTTGAATTAAAAGGAAGGCATGGGATAAGCATTTGCTACCAACATTTAAAAATGAGGACATTTTACACACACACAGCTGGATTTCTGGCGTTTCTTCTTGTGAATGCTGCACAGCACCTGCATCCCTGCAAGCCCTGGGAGTCAGCAGGAGCTCTGGGTGAGGCGTGTGTGCCACAGCCTCTCCATCCCCACCACAGCCTGGCGTGGGTGAGCCTCCTGGCCACCTGCCTTACAGCCCTGGTTTGGATGACCTCTTACTAAAGTGACAGAAAAATATGTAGCAGAGAAGTTAGTTAGGGAAGGGAGAGAAAAGAAGGTCTCCCTTTTCCTACACCACTATCTGAACTATTTCCCAGAGCTCTACGTGTAGATTTCAGGGAGCCTACAAGACTCCGTGGAGGCCAGGGGCCATGCTTCCTACCCTTTATTGTCACTTGTGATACATAAAAATGATCATTTCTGTGTGGGGCGCTGAGATGAATAGCCCACCAGGGGACGGACAGGTCCAACATTTGGCATACCCATAATCACTTGCAGCACACACCTAGGAGAGGCTCCGCCTTAAGGAGTGGCCAGTACTGTGTGGCAATCGTGGCAATTAACCCTGGCAGCACACACAAAACCCTAGTGTGACTCACTGTGGTATTTGGGATTGCCCATTATTTAAGAGTAGAAAGTTTGTAATTAGGAACAAACAGTCATGATATCCTGGGGTTTATTTTCCTAATTTCCCTCCAAAAATTCAACGATCATTTCACGTGTCTGAATCCTGTACTAAGGTTACAGTGTTAAAGGGGACTGTGGAAGCAGTATTGCTGGTAAATAGTTTCAGACTTGATTTTATTTAAAGAGGGGCATCAAAGGGAACCGAATCATGTTTACCAGCCATATGCACAGATTTGTGGAGTTTCCTTGCCTGCCTGTTGGCCACCTACCACAATCTCCTGTCAGAATCCTAGGTCGGGCAGGCTCTGCCTCCATACCCTTTTTCCTGTCCGCATGCATTCTACCTTCCACCTCAGAGCCTCTCTTCTCTCTCTTTCCGAACCTTTTCATGTTGATGTGGAGCCGTCAGGCTTATTCTGGTCTTAAAGGAAATGATCTGTCATAAGCAGGGGCATTTGCTTTTTCACTAGCCAGGGCAGGCTTATGCTTCTGTAATCTGTTCTATTCTTACATTACTTTTATAATCAGAAGGATTTTCCCTATGTCTAGAATAAATGTTTTTGGCTATGTTCAAAGCACATTTTCTTGTTTTTCTTTCCTGGTGTAGGGCATATTTGTCAGTATCATCTTTAGAAATGTATAACTCTTAACACCATTGCCAAAAAGCTTACATCAAAGCCCCTTTTCTGCTTGGCACCATACTGAGAAAATCTCCAACCTCTTTAAATCCTTTGAGAAAGTAGGTCAGATCTAAATAATAAATGAATCAAAAAGACAACATGTGCACGAGAGTGATTCCCAGCTCTGTTTTTGTGACATTTCACAGCATCTCAAGAAGTCTCAAGGGATTTTACAAAGGATCCAGATTAATTTGGGTTTTCTTGATCTTGTGCGTGCCACACACCATTCCAGATGAGAAGCAGAGTGAGATGTAACATCAAATCATAATAGGCTGCTAGATCTTCAAAAGAGCTCTCTGGGGAAATGGAAAACTCTTGCCCCTCAGCTTTTTAAAATTTCTCAATATTAAATGATCTAATACCTTTAATCTTTGTCAGTGTTGTTTTTCACAGTTTCAAAAGTTGCTATCATTTAAAAAGCAAAGGGAACATTTAATTTTGGGTGTTCTTTTCTGAATTTTGGTATTTTTCATGGAAGTACAACCTCAGGGTAATCAAATGCCCTACCACCCCCCCTAACTCTTCAGTGACTTGCCTGTACAGCATGACTGACTTGGGACAGTTGTTAACAGCCACACTATATGGTGGGGGTCCAATAACTAAATAGTTTGCTTTCATCTTGAGAAGAACCATTTATAAATCAGGATGCCATCATTTTTTGCCAGAGCAAAATAGTACTGTATCTTCAAATCCCTAAATCGTCTGTGCTATAGTTAACCAAGGAAAATTATTTCAGGACGTTTCAGCAAATGAATTGTTCACAGAATGTGTTGGGCCATAGAGTGGAAGTTCTCTTGAGGAAAGAATACTTGGCTTTGGCTTGAAGACGGGTCCTCCGTGATCTTAGCTATCTGGGAACTTGTCTGTCTTTCCTCACTGGTGACAGCGACAGGCTCAGGGGCAGCTCCCAGGGCCTTCTTGCCAGCTGCATGCACTGAGCATTTGATATGTTGGCAGACAGAGCTGATTCTCGGATGCGTGTCTGAACCTCTACAGGTCTGCTTTTGGCAGAATCGAGTGTGACTCTTATCCTTTACCCATTAAGCTATCGTTATGGCTTCCTTATCTTTATTTCTTCTGCAAACATGCCTTTGAAAGTGTTTGGCTCTTTTTTGGCAGTTTATTTGATAATGTACAAGAGTGGAAGGCATGTGTCTTATTTCTAAATTATATTGTATTTCTTCAAAGGAAAAGGGGAGGATATAAGTGAAGTATTGTCAACATAAGTTGACAGCTCTGTTGGGCTTATTTTGATTATCAATATGAAATTCTTTCTTAAGAGCTGGGTTTGCAACCCCCTATGAAAACATTACTAAATGCCCCTTTTTAGCCCAGAGAATGTTGTGTGTGCTTCTCTGAGCCTGATGCAGTGCCTATCATAAACTTTCTCGTCACTGTAAGTTGTAGGGGTGTGTCCTTTAGAGGAAAGCTGCAATCTTGTATTCGGACTCTTGTGTTTTGTGTGTTCTTTAGCCAGGATTGAAACAGACATATTTAAAGAAAGATGGTTGTGTTTAATTGCCATATATGGAGTCTTTTCAGAGCCCAATCTGATTTACTCTACGTAGAAGCAGTCCTTAGCTGCGAGGAATAGGAACATAACCAAGACCCTGCAAGAAGATCATGTTTAATAAGTATCTCCTCTATAACAAAGCCTCCTCTGTGTTCCTTGTCAAAGGGCTGTCAAAGCTAAATTCAGCCTATTTACTACATCATGTAAAATATTCCAAAATTACTTGTTATTTGTTAGACATTGATCCTGTTTGAAATATTGATGGTGTTTTGCAGTTCTGTGAGCAGAAGAGGGGCTGTGAACCTGGGTCCAAACATGGAAAACTCTTCCAGCAGACTGAATGACCACTCAGAAAGCAGAAACCAGCCTGGGTGCCTGGTGGTAGTGTGCACAGTCACTGCACGACACATAGCCAGATGTGGAGCCCAACAGTCAAGGACAGTTTTAGTGAAACCGGAGGGTTTCTCCACCGGAGAAGTCCCCTTATGAACAGGGTAGGAAAAAAATTCACATTCATGATCTTCATTCATAAAATGAAGCTATTCACTCACTCTATGTATGAATGCTCCCTCTACAATGACAATTAAAAAAATCCGATTAAACTTTTATTTCCATCAGAAAGGGAACTTTAAAGTTGTGATTGGCCATGAAGTTTTTTGTAGAATAAAATGACCTTAATTCAGAGTGAAGCAAAATATTTGCCATTAAAATAGCTTTTATTGGGACACCTGGGTGGCTCAGGCAGTTAAGCGTCTGTCTTCAACTTAGGTCATGGTCTCGGGTTCCTGAGATCAAGCCCCACGTCGGGCTCCCTGCTCAGTGGGAAGTCTGATTCTCCCTCTCCTTCTGTGCATGCGCACTCTCTCTCCCCCTCTCTCGCTCTCTCTCTCAAATAAATAAGTTCTTTTAAAAAAAAACAGCTTTTATTGTACACAGAAAACTTTAAGACATAATGAAAGAAATTGAGAAACACAAATAAATGAAAAAATATTCCATGCTCCTGGATTGGAAGAATTAATACTGTAAAATGTCCGTACTACCTAAAGCAATCTACAGATTGAGTGCAATTCGTATCAAAATTGCCATGACATTTTTCACAGAAATAAAATGAACAGTCCTAAAATTTGTATGGGACTGCAAAAGATCCCCTCAAAGCGTACTTGAGAAAGAAGAAAAAAAGCTAGAGGTATCACAATCTCAGATTTCAAGATATACTACAGAACTTTACTAGCCAAAACAGTATGGTACTGGCACAAAAATAGACACATAGATCAATGGAACAGAATAGAATTCCTGGCAATAAACTCACACATACATGGTCAAATTAATTTACAACAAGGGAGCCAAGAATATACCATGGGGAAGAGACAGTCTCTTCAATTAATGGTGTTGGGGAAACTGGACAGCTACATGCAAAAGAATGAAAATGGGCTACTACCTTACATCATACACAAAAATAAATTCAAAATAGATTAAAGACTTGAATGTAAGACCCGATACCGTAAAACTCCTAGAGGAAAACATAGGTGGTGAGCTCCTGGACGTTGGTTTTGGCAATGATTTTTTGGATTTGATGCCAAAAGCAAAAGTAGCAAAAGCAAAAATAAACAAGTGAGACTATATCAAACTAAAAAGCTTCTGCACAACAGAGGAAGCCATCAACAAAATGAAAAGGCGACCTACCAAATGGGAGATAATGTTTGCCAGTCATATATCTAATATGGGGCTAATATCCAAATTATATAAAGAACTCATAAACTCAATGACACTCAATAACAAAAGAACAAATAATCTGATTTAAAGTGGGCAGAGGATCTGAATAGACATTTTTCTAAAGAAGACATACAGATGGCCAAGAGGTACATGAAAAGATGCTCAGCATCACTAATATCAGGGAAATACAAATTAAAACCACAATGAGATACCACCTCATATACATCAGAATGGCTGTTATCAAAAAGACAAGAAAGAACAAGTGTTGGTGACAATGTGGGGAAAAGTAAACCCTTGTGCACTGTTGCTGGGACTGTAAATTGTTGCATCCACTATGGAAAACAATATGGAGCTTCCTCAAAAAATTAAAAATGGAACCACCATATGATCTGGCAATTCCACTTATGGGTATTTATCTGAAAAAAAAAAAATGAAAACACGCATTCGAAAAGATAAATGCACCCCCATGTTTATTGTAGCATTATTTACAACAGCCAGAATATGGATACACCTAAGAGTCCATCAGTGGATGAATGGATAAAGGAAATGTATATATACAGAGTGGAATATTATGCAGCCATAAAAAAGAATGGACTCTTAACTTTTGCACAACATGGATGGACCTTTAGGGCATTACGCTAAATGAAATAGAGAGATAAATGCTTTATGATTTCACTTATATGTGGAATTTTTTTTAAAGATGGATTTATTTATTTTGGGGGGGGGAGGGGTTAGGGAGAGGGAGAGAGAATCCTTAGCAGACTTGGCACTGAGCACGGAGCCCAACACAGGACTCCATCCCACAACCCTGAGATGACGACCTGAGCTGAAACCAAGAGTCAGACACTTAACCAACTGTGCCACCCACGTGCCCCAATATATGTGGAATCTTTAAGCAAAAACAAAACAAAACAAAAAAAAGCTCATGGATATGGAGAACAGATTTATGGTTATCTGAGTTGGGGGGAGGAGAGGTAAAATGGGTGGAGGGGAGTCAAAAGGTACAAATTTCCAGTTACAGAATGAGTAAGTCATGGGGACGTGATGTACAGCACGGTGACTATAGTTAATAATACCATAGTGCATATTTGAAAGTAGCTAAGAGTGGATCTTGAAAGTTCTTATCACAAGAAAAAATAATTTTGTAACTATATATGGTGATGGGTGTTAACTGGATTTACTATGGTGATCATTTTACAATACATACAAATAACAAATCTTTACATCATACACCTGAGACTAAAATGTTATGTCAATTATACCTCAATTTTTAAAAAGCTTCTAAGTGGCTTTCTCAATATATATTAATATATCAATACATATTAATGTATGTTGATAGAGTTCAAATAATAGTTATGAAAAGGATCTTAGAAGTTTCTTTTTTTTTTTTTTTTTTTTTTTGAGAGAGAGAGCATGAGCAGGGAGAGGAACAGAGGGAGAGGGACAAGCAGGCTCCCCACCAAGCAGGGAGCCCAGTGTGGGGCTTGATCCCATGACTCTGGGATCATTACCCAAGCCAAAGCAGATGCTTAACCAACTGAGCACACAAGCGCCCCCACTTAAAGTTTCTTGTTCTAGCATTGTATTTCCTATATTCTCTTATCCTTTTATTGTATAATTTGTAACTTAATTATTTATACTCTTCTGTGTGTTACTTGAGTCTTCAAGCGTAATTGAAGCTCATTAACTTTTTGTTTCTATAAAAAATTTTATGTTATTTCATGTAATGAGGCAGTGCCTGTGTGATGTCAAGACTACTGGCCTAGGAATGGGAATACCTGAGTTCTAGCTACAGTTCTAAGACTTCTTCCCTCTGATTCTTAAGCCACTTAGTGTTTCCATGAAAATGCATAATGAGACTTCTCATCCAAATAAGATGGCATAGATTTGTCTCTCCTTGCTTCTCACTGTTAAATATAACTATAAAAACCCAGAAATAACACAAGAGACAATTAGGAGAACTCTGAAAGGTAGGAAGAGGAAGACCCAGAACTGGCAAAACAACACAACAGCAGGGTCTTAAAACCCTCTCACCCAACAGAAGAAGGGGACCCCAGTCTGGTGTTTGTTGACTTCCAACCTATCATCACAAGGCAGATCAGATAGGCTCATTCCCCTCCTGGATCGAGTGGGCGTCCTGCCAACAGTATCAGGTGAGCCCAGGAAGGATTAGAAGCCCTACTGACAATAAGTGGCCACCAAGGGAATCCTTCCCCTTCCTTCCGTGAAGGGGAGGTGTAGGGGTAGAGGAGGAGTGAGGACTCACATCACCAACCTAGCCTGGGAAGCAGTCTTCATCTGTGAAGGTTAGAGGCTCCCTTCTCCAGGAGAGGCACACCAGGTGGCCTAGCCAGGGAGAATTCCTCCCACCCCTTCAAGTGACACTGGCTGAGAGCTACTAAATTCTCACTTCAAGAAATTTTAAAAAGAAGAGCAAAATAAGCTCAAAGCATATATACTTCTGTATAGAAGTAAGGAAAGAATAAAAATGAGAGCAGAAGAAATCAATGATGTTGAAAATATGAAAACAAAAATTAATGAAACAAAAAGCTAAGTTTTTTAAATTTTAAAAAAGGTCAATAAAATTGATAAACCTTTAGCAATACTAACAAAAATAAGAAGACACAGAGTACCAGTATCAGGAATAGAATAGTGGATATCACTATAGATTCTCCAGACACCAAAAGGATAATAAGCTAATGCCATGAACAACTTTACACTCAAACTTGATAACTTAGAAGAAATGGACCTTGAAAACCCAAACTACAAAACTCAACCAAGACAAAATGGATGACATGAATAATCCTTTAGCCACTGAAGAAATTGAATTAATAATTGAAAAGAAAAAGAAATCTCTAGGCCCAGATGGTTTTACTGGAGAATTCAAAGAAGAATTAACACCAATTTTACACAATTTCTTCCAGAAAACAGCCAAGGAGGGAACAGTTGTCAACTGATTTTACAAAGCTAGTATTACTCAGATACCCAAACAAGGCAAAGACAGTACAAAAAAAAAAAAAAGGAAAACCACAAAGCAGTATCTCATGAACTAGGTAAAAAAGTCCTCAACCAAATAGTAGCAAACCCAACAATATAGAGAAATATAAGTGATGCCCAAATGGGTTTTATTCCAGATCTGCAAAGCTGGTTCAGTGTTGAAAATCAGTCGGTTTAATCCACCATATCAACAGACTGAATATGAAATAGGCTTTGATGCAGGAAAAAATCATATGTCCATTCATGATAAAAATTCTCAAGTTAGGAATAGAAGTGAACTATGTCATCTTGATAAAGGGCACCTACAACAAACTTACAGCCAACATTATATTTATAGTGAAAGACTGAACGTTTTCCCTGTAAGGTTGAGATCAAGGCAAGGATGTCCACAGTCAACACTGCTGTGCAGCACAGCACTGAAAGTTCTAACCATTGCAGTAAGGCAAGAAAGGAAAATAGACCTACCTATAGGAATAGAAAGGGGAAAGAAAGAAATAATAAAAGTGTTATTCACGAATAAGAGGACCGTCTAGGTACAAATTCCTGGAACTAATAAATGAGTTTGGTGTAAGGTATAAGGACACAAGATCAACACTCAAAAATCAGTCACAATTAAAAACGACTGTTTAGGGCTGCCTGGCTGGCTCAGTCAGAAGAGCATGTGACTCTTGATCTCGGGGTTGTGAGTTTGGGCCACACAGTGAGTGTACAGGTTACTTAAAAAAAAAAAAAAAAAGTTTTTTAAAAAACCCTACCATCTATAATCCTTACAAAGAAAATTAAGTACTTAGGCATAAAGTTAACAAAACCTGTACAGGATTTGTGTGCTGAAAATTACAAAATACTGATGAAAGAAATAAAAAAAAAAAACCTAAATGAATGGAGAGATAGACTGTACTTGTGTATGAAGGACTCCACATAGTACAAATTCACTTATTTCCAAATTGGTCTATGGGTTTAAAGCACTTTCCATCAAAATACCGGCAAAGATTTTTGTAGGCATAAACGAACTTACTCTGAAATTTATATAGAAAGGCATAGGCCCTAGAAGCTAAAACAATTTGGAAAAGCTGCATAAAGTCGGGGGAATTATTCTACCCAATATTAAGGCCTATTATATAGCAGCAGTAATCAAGACAGTGTGGTATTGGTGGAGGGATAAATGCATAAATAAATAGGATAAAATAAATCTGGAAATAAACCCACACATATATGCCCAACTGCTATTTGACAAAGGTACAAAAGATTCCTCAATAAAGAGAGGAGAGTAGGCGCCCCTGGGTGACACAGTCGGTTGAGCATCTGACTCTTGGTTTCAGCTCAGGTCCTGATCTCAGGGTGAGATTGAGCCCCGAGTTGGGCTCAGTCAGGCTCCTTTAGGAGTCTGCTAAAGTTTCTCTCCCTCTAAAATAAAATAAATCTTTTTTTTAAAAAAGAGAGGAGAGCATTTTCAGCAAATAATACTGGAACAGTTGGACCAAAAAAAAAAAAAAAGGACCTTAACCTAAATGTTTTTATACAAAAATTAACTCAAAGTCAATCACTGACTGAAGTGTAAAACTATGGATCTTTTAGGAAAAATCATAGGAGAAAATTTTGGAACAAGGCGTCCATCAGCAAAAAATTCTTTGACTTGACACCAAAAGCATGATCCATAAAAGGAAAAATTGATAAGTTGGACCTTGTCTAAATTAAAAAAACTTTTGCTCTTGAAGGACCTTATTAAGAGGATGAAAAACAAGCTACAGACAGGGAGAAAATATTCTCAAAACACATATCCAACAAAGGACTAGTATCTTGAATATATAAAGGACTTATACAATTCAGCAGTTAAAAAAAAAAAAAAAGAAAGAAAAATCAATTAGGGGGTGGCATCGGTCAGTTGGGCGTCAGACTCTTGCTTTCGACTCAAGCAGTGATCTCAGGGTCGTGGAAGTGAGCCTTCCGCCAGGCTCCTCGCTCAGCGCAGAGTCTGCTTCAGATTCTCTCTCCCTCTCCTTCTGTCCTTCTCGCTTGTGCTCTCTCTTTCCAGTACGTAAATATTTTTAAAAAATCAGAAGGGGCAAAAGACATGAGCAGACATTTGACTAAGTAGAATATATGGATGACAAGCATATGAAAAGATGTTCAGCATTTTTAGCTATTAGGGAGATACAAACTAAAACCACCATGAGATGCCACTATACACCTATCAGAATGGGGGAAGTTAAAAATAGAACAACAAATGCTGGCAAGGATGCAGAGAAGCTCGATTGCTCATACATCGCTGGTAGGAATATAAACTAGCACAGACGCTCTGGGGAACAGGTTAAGAGTTTCTTATTAAACTGAACGTGCAACAGCTGTGACTCCGTAATTGTACTTTGGGGCATTTAGCCCAGAGAGGAAAACTTACGTTCACACAAAAACCTTCGCACGAACATTTATAGGTGCTTTATTTGTAATAGCCAAAAACTGGAAACACGCCACATATCCTCTAGTGGATAAATGGTTGAACAGGTACATCCTATACTACTCAGCAAAAAAGAAAGGAAAGGAAAGGAAAGGAAAGGAAAGGAAAGGAAAGGAAAGGAAAGGAGGAAGGAAGGAAGGAAGGAAGGAAGGAAGGAAGGAAGGAAAGGAAGGAAGGAAGGAAGGAAGGAAGGAAGGAAGGAAGAAAAAAGAAAGAAAGAGAGAAAGAAAGAAAAAAAAAGAAAGAAAGAAAGAAAGGGAAAAAAAAAGGTGAGGGCAGGGGAGAATGAACTATTGATGCAAGCCGCAACTTGGATGAATAGCCAGAGAATTATGTTGAATTGGAAAAGTCAGTCTCCGGAAGTTGCATACTGTATGATTCCATTTATAGTATATAACATTCTTGAAATACAATGTTAAAGAAATGGAAAACAGATTAGTGTGTTTGCTAGGGGTCGAGATGGGAGAGGGACCAAGGGAGGAGGGTGTGACTATAAAAGGGCACCAGGGTTCCTTGTGGCCAGGGAAATGTTCTGGATCTTGACGGTATCAATGTCAGAAGCCTGGCTATGATATATTACAACTTCACAGAAAGGTACCATTGGAAGAAACAAAGGGCACACATATTCTGTGTTCATGTTTTATAATTGTGTGTGAAGCTACAATTATTTCAAAATTAAAAGTTTAGCTCTTTTCCTTCGGGGTGCCACCGAAGATCCTGGTGTCACCATGGGCCACCACGAGACCCAGTGTTACCAGTATTGTAAGAACAAGCCGTATCCAAAGTCTCACTTCCGTAGAGGTGTCCCTAATGCCAAGATCTAGATCTTTGACCTGAGGCAAAAGAAGTCAGAAGTGGATGAGTACCTACTATGTGGCCACATGATATCAGATGAATATCAATATGAGTAGCTCTCCTCTGAAGCCGTGGAGGCTGCCCATATTTGTGCCAACAAGTACATGGTGAAAAGCTGCAGCAAAGATGGTGTCACATCCGAGTGCGGCTCTACCCGTTCCACGTCATCCGTATGAAGATACTGTCCTGTGCTGGGGTTGAGGGGCTCCAGACAGATATGCACAGTGCCTTTGAAAAGGCCCAGGGCATAGTGGCCAAGGTCCACATTGGCCAAGTCATCATGTCCATCCTTACCAAGTTGCAGAGCAGGGAGCATGTGATTAAGGCCATTACAAAGGGCCAAGTTCAAGTTCCCTGGCCACCGGAAGATCCACATATCCAAGAAGTAGGGCTTTACTAAGTTTAATGCGGACGAATCTGAAGACATGATGGCTGAAAAGCAGCTCATCCCAGATGGCTGTGGATCAGACAAATCCCCAGTAGTGGCCTCTTAGACAAATGGCAGGCTCTTCACTCATGAGAACCAGTACTACCCCCTCCATATTCATGCCCACCAATAAATCATACTTCCTGTGTTTAAAAAAAATTAAAAAGTTTTTAAAAATGTCCTAATGATACCTGCACTTCCTGTACCATCATCATAAGTAGGAAGGAAGGTACAACCTGGGCCAGGCTATCTGTGAGTGTCATGGCGGGTGCACATGGTAGCAGTGAGCCCTGGCTATCCTTGTGTTTATTTTGACTTTTGTGTTCAGTATTTCTGTTCCACCTTATTCAAAAAGTATTTACAGTCATTTTTAGTATTGTTATCTTTAATAATAATAAAGTTCATTTACCCGTTTACCAAATATCTTTTGAGGGTTTTCTTAGTGTTGATCACACCATCCATGCTGGGAATGAAAAAGGAAAAGAAGTGTGACAGACTGAGCCCAGCCCCAGCACTTCCAGTTCCTGGGTGAATAGTGTTGGGCATGCACTGGCTCTGGAGCTGGTGGCTGTTTTGACTGGAACTACTGATTCTGTATTTCAAGCTTCAAGAGACTGGTGTTTGGTCAGCCGATGGGTGAACTTGGTTTTCAATAACTGAGACACTTTTTTTTTCTCGCATTTTGCTATCCATTTGGAATGCATCTTAAAATCAATGTTGATTCTTAGTTTAACTGGCTGTGTTTCTCTTTCTTGATAATACATAAAATAATGGGGCTGCGTACACTTAGTGGCTCCTTAGGCTCAGAGAGATCTAGTAATCGTGTCTAAAAACAAACTTTTCCGTTTTCACCTGGATATTTTACCTATCCTAATTTTATTAATAATTTTATTAAACAGTTTAGGGGAGAGGCTTTTTTTTCTTTAGAGGAACTCCTAACAGTTTGAGAGTTTATGGTAAATTCTGTGACATTCATGGTAATTTATGTGGTACTTACATACACCCAAATGTTGAAAACTCATTTCCCCTCATCTTTTTTCTTCTTTGTTTTTCAAGTGTCAATATACAGCATCTGGTTTTACGACAAGAATGACTGTCACCGCATAGCCAAACTCATGGCCGAGTAAGTATTTATATCACAACATAAATTCGATTAGTGATATATGAGAGATGAAAAAATGACTTTCCCCCTTCTCTTTGTTACTGAATCTACTAACTCATTTATTTCTACCCTGATTTCCTGCTTATTGTCAAAAATTTGTAAGAGGCAGAAAAAGAACTCTAGAATCATCTGTGATCCTACTACTCCCATTGTTGGTGTTTTAGTCTGTTTCCTTCTAGTCCTTTTCTTTATTTGTACATTAGGTTGGGATGTGTGTGGTTGTTTTTTTACAAAAATAGGATCACCCTGTACCTCCTACTTTTCACATCCTTTTTCCGGGACACTGAAGAGTCCTCTGTAACATTTGTAATGACTGCATTTTATCCAGTCCTGCAGACAAATCATAACTGAAGCAGAGCCTTGTTGTTAAATATGTGCTTAGGGCTGTCAGACTGCCCAACTCCAGAGGAGACCGTCCACACCTGGGGCACAGCCTGCCCACCACCTGCAGGGGCTTTACTAAGGGCTTTTACTTCAGGCTCCCTCCAGGTTTCTGCTCCGCTGGGTGGTGCCACATTCAGTAGCCAATAGAGAGCTCCTGCACACGCTTCCCTGAAGCGAACTTCGATTTGACACCGATTCTAGGTTTAGTAGTCCCCAGTTCAGCACTGGGTTGTGTTCCAGTTAGATGTTTTGTATGTTGGAATCTTGGAATTGGGAGAGTAATTTCATTGAATTAATGTTCTGAAGGGGGGCTCCCTGTTCTTTCTCCGGCTAGCCCGTGGGAGCCAGCCCTCGTCTGGCTCACTGGTGCTGCTGGTCTGGATTCTGGGAGCCCAGGACACTGTGGTGCTGACGGGGCCCACGGTGCCACACAGGTCTGGGCAGAGCGCTGTAGTGGGCAGTGTGTTCTGGCTCACCTGTGTTTCCTTTGCACGGTTTTTGCCTGAATCTCCTGAGAGATGTGGAGCCCCCTCTGTAAAACCAAAATTCCCTTTGCTCTCCTGCAAGGTTTTTATCCACATCTTGGGAAGAAAACAGTCTTCATTTTTTAAGAAACAGGCCAGTTTTACACTAATTTCTGTAAACGTGTAAGTAAATAATTAACCACCAAACCTCAGTTCCAGGTATATTTGCATTTTAAAAGAAGTACATGTGGCTAAGGCTAGGTTTTAATCCAGGACGGCTCACAGGTCCTGATGGGATGTTGGTCAGCCTCCTGCTTTGTTTGCTTCGGCTGTGATCTCAGACGGGAGGCTGTGTTTATTACCGTGGGCACACACCCCTGCAGACATTGTTCCAAATGAACTTGGATCACTCAGGCTTGAAAACGTGAACCACACTTTCTTTTTACAACATCTTTTCTCTGGAAATTAATTAATTAAAACCACTGTCTTACAAAGGCATTTGCTTACTTGAGGACTACTTTTTTGTAGTTTTGAAAGTTACAGCAAAGGCAATTTATGTTTAATTACTTAGATGACACAGATTTGCTGATTCTTGGTTATCCTGAAATCTAGAATATTTTCCTTAACTATCTAAACTTTAGAATATATTAATATATAGGGGCGCCTGGGTGGCTCAGTCGTTAAGCGTCTGCCTTCGCCTCAGGGCATGATCCCAGGGTCCTGGGATTGAGCCCCGCATCAGGCTCCCAGCTCCACTAGGAGCCTGCTTCTTCCTCTCCCACTCCCCCTGCTTGTGTTCCCTCTCTCGCTGGCTGTCTCTCTTTCTGTCAAATAAATAATCTTTAAAAAAAAAAAAAAAGAATATATCAATATATAGATTTTTCTTCTGCAGATTGAGAGCTTTTGGGCCCCAAGTGAGAAATCCGTCTCTTTTAGCTTTAATGGCTATTTACAGGAAACCATTTTGAGCTTTTTTTCTAAACTATCAGGGCCAATGGTACCCCTCTTACAAGACTTCAGATGGTAAACGAGGCAGAAGACTGAAGGCCTATCTGAAAATAATGTATGGAACCCAAAAATAGGGTGAGGGAGTAGAAACAGAAGGGAAAAGAAGAGCCTTCGGGTTCTTTCATGAGGAATGCCCAAAAGTACATTTGCTTACGCTTCCAGCTGGTTTCACTAGACGCAGGGGAGGTACTGGAAGTGATTAGAGAGTGCCCTCACAAAACTGTTGATAATGAGTTTTAAGTGTCTGGCCTATTTATGGCCGAAGAGAATACCTTATATGTTAACATTAACTTTGTGATAAATGGTGTTCTGGTCACCAAAGATAAAAAAAGACTACTTTATCTTTCCTTGCTCTGACTTTGCCTGTGTACAGCCTCTATTTGCCACATATTTCAGATTATCATCTCTGCTAACCAGAAATCCAGGTAAAATTCTTTCTGGCATATTGTGTGTCCCAATAATTGCCTGTCAGTGGCCATCCTGTTATATCACTCTTTCAACAGCTGTAGTATAATAAAAATGCTCCAAGTAAAGAAATTGATTTATTCCAAAAGATGTTTATAAAAACTGAGAAGCTATGTGGGAGAGCAAGCAAACTTCTAGACCTGTACCATATCCGAATTTGGAAATCCTCTCCGGTCAGTGGCTAAGTTGAAAATCCACTAAACTGGGGAGATGCTGACTCTCCTAAGGAGGAAATCTATTCTGCCAGAAACTTTTTGTAACAATAAATACTTGTTTAAATGGTTGCCTACGTAGACTATGAAATTTGGAGAATTCATGGAAGTGAGCTTTATTCCTGATTTTACAGATAGGCTTGGGGCATATTTGAGAGGAGGGCAAGAGGGAAGGGTGTTCCTCACAGAGTTTGGACTGGAAGAAACCTTAACAGAGTCCAAGCATCATTCTTGTCCCTTCCATGACATCTGGACAGCTTCTGCTTGCAGCAATGGTGAGCTTTGTAAGGTGACCTGTTCCACGGCTGAGCGGTGGTGACTACTAGAAATGTTCTTCTCTTTGGGGGCGCCTGGCTGGCTCAGTCAGTAGAGCATGCAACTCTTGATCTCGGGGCCTGGAGTTCAGGCCCCATGTAAAGCTTACTTTAGAGAGAGAGAGAGGGAAAGGAAGGAAGGAAGGAAGGGAAAAGAGAAAGGAGGAAAGGAAGGAAAGAAAACAGAGAGAGAAAGGAAGGAAAGGAATGAAAAGAAATGTTCTTCTTTTGAATCAAAATCACAGATCCAGTCCAGGTCAGTGGAGAGAGGAATACCAGCCTGGGCAAGCCAGGCAGCATGGCAGGAGGTAGGACAAAGAGGCTGCATGACCAGAGTCCTCAGTAAAGGTGGATTCAGGCTGGTGCAATCTGTAACTGAGTGTAAATACAAATCACTTGAAATCGCGTTCTTTTTTTCTCCTGATTATTAAAGAAGCACCTGTTAATTGTGGAAAATGAAGAAAAGTGCAAAAAAGGAAAGTGAAATTGCTTGTGACCCACCGTTAAGAAATAACCAATATGTTTCTCTGGTCTTTTTTTCCTTTGCAACAGGCCTCACAGCTGTGACAATACAATCTTTCTTTCCCAGTATGGATATAAAAGAAACAATATTGATTCTAATTGTTCTGATCCTCATATCACATACCAGTCTTTTTTCAGTCTACTGTAAAGTCGATGATTGTACATTCATTTTAGAAATAATCATCCCAGGGGTGCCTGGGTGGCTCTGACTCTTGATTTCTGCTCAGATCATGATCTCGCAGGCTTCTGGTAGTGAGCCCTGCGTTGGGCTCCACACTCAGCAGGGAGTCTGCTTGAGATTTTCTCTTTCCCTCTGCACCCCCCCCCCTTTCTCTCTAGAATGAATAAATCTTAATTTAAAAAAAAACTAGGGGCACCTGGGTGGCTCAGTCAGTTAAGCATCTGCCTTCAGTCAGGTCATGATCCCAGGGTCCTGGATTGAACCCTGCATCAGGCTCCTGCTCAGCGGGGAGCCTGCTTCTCCCTCTCCTGCTGTAGTTTGCCCTGCTTGTGCTCTCTCACTCTCTGTCAAATAAATAAATAAATAAAATCTTTAAAAAAAAAAATCAATCATCCTATTCAGAGCTGTAAGAATCTAGATAGAGAAATGACAACATTATCTTAAAGCAGGATTTTCCCAAACAAATCTCGCCTCGGGAAAAGATTCTGTGGTCAAATAAATTTGGGAAAATTTATAAGCCCACCCTTCTTGGAGAATCATAATACATTTTAGCATGTTAAAAACTCAGAATGATTCTGCTGTTTAAAAAAAAAAAAAGAGTGGGGTCTGTTTAATGTTGTTTAACCCAGTGTTTTCAAATACAAGAACCATCTCACAAACGTTAATGGGAGCTCCTAGGCAGGCTGTCTTAAAGCAGTGAACAGACACTGAGCAGCCTTTTCTTGTCCTACTCCTGTTATTCAAACAAACAAACAAACAAACCTTTTGCTATTGAATTATTTTATTACCTATCCTTATAACTGTCCAGAAGGTTCTCAGTTCATATGGTTACCAAGCTGGTTCTGTGCCCATTATAACCTGTGGCACATAAGCCTATTCATTGCAGCTGGGATTAAAATCTTAAATGAATCTTAAAAAGAAAAAAAGACCTCAACCCTATCAGTGGCATTCTTAACCCTCAACTTTTCTTTACATATTTTGAAGTGCAGAATTAGCCTAAGCACCAATGAGATTAAAGAGCATTGCCACAATCACCCTGACCTCAGCCACCACTCAGCGATTTCTAAGGAGAGAATAAGGGAAACCTTTGAAGATTCCCTAAGGTCTCTCTCCCCGCTAGTCCGCGTCAGTACAAACTGCGCACGCTGGATTGCTCAGCTATGCAGCCTGCCTTTGTCTTGCTGGCCATGTGCATTTGAAAATGTACTTTACCTGGTAGTTTGACTGAGTCTGAGATACTTCGAAAAAGAGAATGAAAAATATTTTAGTCATTTTTAACGTATCTGCTGCCACCAACTCTAGAAAAGAATTCTGTACTTGTGTCCTACCAGTGAGACACGTCAGTCAGCATCACTGTGCATGAGCTGGTGAAGCAGTTAGTCACGTATTCCCGGGATGAGGTAACCGAGGCCCTGCATTTGTATTGGGAGGACAGTGTATCCTACGACATTCTTCCCGTATCTGCAGAAGACGAGCACCAGGAGAGTTTGTGGGTCAGACTGTGTCTAAAGAAGCCTTTCTGAAACCTGGTTCTCTTCCACTAGTGTTGTAGAAGAGGAGACACGGCGGTCCCAGCAAGCCGCTCGGGACAAGCAGAGTCCCAGCCAGGCCAACGGCTGCAGTGACCACAGGCCCATCGACATCCTGGAGATGCTCAGCAGAGCCAAGGACGAATATGAGAGGGTAAGATGCCGACTGGGAGGACCGTGGGGGGAGGAGAGGCCTGCGGAAGACTCACGTGCTAGGGAAGTGACCTTGAGGCCAGCAGGGATAATTAGTCCAAAAAGAAAGTGTGTCTTCCTGTTTTTAGCCTGAAAGACAGGGAAAGAAATTTGCTTATCTCAGAGTCCTTGACTTGGCATGAAAATGGGAATGCTCTTTTTCTGTTTCTGTAAAATTACAATGGGAGAAAATGGTTTCAGGGTGCAGAGGTTAGCCTGCAGTAGGTAGTTCCGAAAAAGCTTCTTGCCTGTTGTTCACCCCTGCAGTCTCTGCGAGGGCTTAGGAATGTATGCAGTCTGATCATTTGCACCTGCTGATGCTAAAGGGTATATTTATGGTCTGTAATTGGTGGTAGGGTCACAGCCTTTAATAAGCAGCATTTGGATTTTACCCACATGTGAAGCTTTTCTAGAATTCTTTTTTTCTCTTCTGTGTATTAGTTTAAAAGTTAAATGATAACATTTTCTCCCCGAGATTGAATGAAATGGAAGTTGCAGTGCATTTGTTAATTTATTTAATACACACTTATGAACTGTCTACTGTGAGTCAACTAGTGGACATTCCCTCTGTGGTCTTCAAACCGTGTGGCTTTGGAACTGTCCTGGCTTTTCACTTGACATGGGCACTTCAGAGCCCCATGTTTTCTGGGAGCAAGACTGAAGGTTCCCACTGCTGTACTTTGTCTCAGTGGAATTGTAATTGTCACCTTACTCTTTACTCATATTTGATTAAGTACTTTCTTTCATTTTTTGTGTAATCCTCACCCCACCCGAAAGTTTAAGGACAAGGTATGAAAAGCACTCTCCGATGTGTTTCCCGAATGGTTCTGCTCCAACACTAGCCTCTCCGTAGTTAGCGAGTGATCCGTAAGGAGAGGTTCCGTAAGGAGAGGTTCCGGTTGGTCGAGTGAGTTAAGGAAACATTGTTTACGTGGCTCCTCCTCCCCCATCCTCTTAAAGCTCTGCAGTGCTCAAGACTCCGATTGATCCTGTAATAAATTCCCAGGTTGATTTAACCACAGGAGCATTTTTCTCATGTTTCCCTTTAGCATCTCAAGAATCTGGAGTTCAGGAAACAAACTTTGGAAACAGTGCTCCAGAAGGTAGTTTCCTCTAACTAAGGAAGTCATATTTAGACACCAAAGGAAGTCGCACTTCTAGAGTCCATGAGAAGTTTCAAGTTATACCAAATTCGTCAGTGTCTCATAGAGAATAAGGAGGAATTTCTGGATCGGTGAAAATTAATATAGGAAAAGCAGCCATCTCTAGAGTAGATTCATTGATTCTTAGGAAATTGGATGAGAATAAATTTTAAGAATCATTTTTTGTACTTTTAGGTCACCTTATATTCCCCCAGATCTGCTCATACCCTTAATGAGATCTGGATTATCTACGTAGATGCCTTGTTCAGTTTTTATAGAGGCCTTTCTCTGTTCTGATAACAGGTAACTAATAAACCCAGCGCTCTGTCACACATGCCTAGTGATGACGAGGTCACGGTGGTGCTGCGCGGGACAGAAAGTGTAGGGGCTGTCGTCCACCAGAGCTGGCGCTCCAGGAGGCGGCCTGGCTTACTCCTCAGGCTGAGTAGCGAGTGGCTGCAAAGTGAAAGCAGGAACAGAAGCTTAGTTTTTGTACACAAGCAGGCAATCTGAAAATCTGACCTGATTTCTAGTTAATACATTGTGAAAGTAAGAATATGGAGAGCACAGTAAGTAACTGCTGTAAAGAAAATGTTCCCATGGTGTGTAATAAACAAAATGATGTCTGAAACGAAAAACCTTTGGGAACTTAGTAAAATCTTTGGTCCTTACTTTATAATGTGTTCTTTCTGTTTTTGAACACTATCTGTCCATGGGCGGAGCTTCCTGAAAGAACAGTTTTGTTTCTTGTCTGCACTTGCCTGTCATCTAACCAAATGGAGCTGGGCTGAGCAGTGACCCATGACCTCCTATCTCGGTGTTTGCACGGGCGCTCTCAGCTGCCGCGTGGTTCCAGATGGCTCCTCTGTTTATCTTTAGGTAGAGACGTAGACTGACAGAGACCAGGGCAGGGGTACAAACCACACCTCAGCAATGGGACGTACTCCCAATCCTAAATCTCCCCCATCCACTGGGTGTCATATAATGAATGAAATTCCAGACTTTGGGGTGAAGGATTTATAATAGAAACTGCTTGGCAATAAAAACTGTCTATATGAAACATTTTCTCCGAGTCCTATCATTTGTTTTAACCAACTTGCCTTTTTTAATGTAAAGAAGGATCGCTGACACGGTCCTTTACAGTTGCTCCTTGCTAGGCTGCTTCTAGCCGCAGGAAGTAATCCTGGAGTGTTGTAGGGGTTGTTTGTATTTTATGTTTAAAGATTAGAAGAAAAAGACATAATCCGGGGCGCCTGGGTGGCACAGCGGTTAAGTGTCTGCCTTCGGCTCAGGGCGTGATCCCAGCATTATGGGATCAAGCCCCACATCAGGCTCCTCCGTTATGAGCCTGCTTCTTCCTCTCCCACTCCCCCTGCTTGTGTTCCCTCTCTCGCTGGCTGTCTCTCTCTCTGTCAAATAAATAAATAAAATCTTAAAAAAAAAAAAAAAAGACATAATCCCACCACCTAGATATAATCACTGATAATACTTTGTGATGCATCCTTCCAAAAATATGTATAAATACGTCCCAGTGTGTGTGGTACTTCTCTCTACACCAGTTTTATTAACTGGTTTTAAAAGTCGCTTTTATTAACTCTTCTGTAACCATTTTTTTTTTCCCCAAAGAGCAATATCTTTATGACAGTAGCTGTTCATCTCACAGGGAGTCCCTGTGAGATTTCTTATGGTAGAATGAAAAGTCTTTGAAAAAGAACAGTCATATTAATAGCTGTATATTTTTCTTTCTGTGCCTTACATAAACAATTCGCTGTTTTTTTCTAATTCTCTTAACTCAGAAATATATCCTGTAGCTAAGTCTTCATGTTCAGCATTTTCTCTTAAGATAAATTACTTGAAATAGAATTGGTAGATCAAAGGCTTTTGACGTTTTTAAGGTTTTTACCAAATATTGTAAAATTACTCTCAGGGAAGTTTGTCTGTGATTGTCCACTTCACCCAATCCGTACAAAGACTAGAGGGTCATCAACAAACAAACTCCAAGAATGGCCCTGCACGTGCGTAACAAAATGCTGAAAGTTCTGGAGACCTTTTAAAGCATAACCCATCGTGTAGCTGATGTTGAGTTAAGTATGGGAGGCTCAGCTGCCCCCAAAACCTCATGGGCCAGGGAGTGCGTGCAGCGGCTCAGAGTGGACCCAACGCGGACGGAGCCTGGCCCTGCATCAGAGGGCCACTTGCAGCTCTGCTCCAGCCGGTTGTTGCCAAGGTATCCAGCATCTCTCTGAAAATAACAGGCTGGGATTTTTATGTGCAAACTCTCAATTTTAAAAATGTTTCTGAACATTTTATACCTTCTGTTCTAGGAACTTGTTGCGAACAGTGTTTTGAGCTTGTCTCTGATACAGTTTAAGTCCAGGCATTCTCCAGAATGTGTTAGTACAGGTTGATGGTGGTGTTGCCTGAAGAGGTGGAAAATAAGATATTTCACAAGCAGGTGAAATAGTTGAAGGGGGTTAAGAGGTACCGACTGCCAGTTGGAAAACGAGTGAGTCACGGGGATGACCGGTACCGCACGGGGGACAGTGCTTGGAGTGCTGTGGTGACTGAATGGTGGCCACACTTACCCTCACAGGCACCGTGTGATGTGTACAGCTGTCTACTACTTCAGTAGTAGGTGTTTTTAAAAAGATACTTCATAGGCTTTCCCAGGCGCTTTCACCTCTATGTAAATGGAGAACAACAGTGAGTAAAAGATGTTCTGAAATAAGGATTAAGTCATTTGAATAGAAAAAAATGCCTCTTAGTCATTCTTTTAACACTGGAGTGCCTAACACTGTGCTGTTAAAAAAAAAAAGAAAAAGGAAAAAAAACCTAAAAAAAAAGAGGACTAGATGGACATGGAATTATAAATTTTAGAAACTGAAGTTGTATTTGGGCTGTCTGATCCAGCATCGAGTGAGCGTTGTCTGTGTCAAGACAGACACCACAAACAGTTGAGAACACTCAAGAGACCAGATCTTTTTTAAAAAGCCCTGAACTTCAGTCCAGGGACACGTTAATTTTGATAGCGTAGTACATACGATGTTTTGCTAACCAAATAATAGCAAACTTTTCACATGATCTACTTTTCCTTTTAATTTCAGAATCAGATGGGCGACTCCAATATCTCCAGCCCTGGGTTACAGCCAAGTACTCAGCTCTCCAATCTGGGAAGCACTGAGACTCTAGAAGAGACGCCATCAGGGTCACAAGATAAGGTTTGTACAGCTAAAGCCCTGGCCTTGTCCAGGGTAACAAAACACAGAGTAGTATTTTGTAAGGATAACAGAGTTGTCATTTCTCCGTCAAGGTGCATACATACAGAAAGCGACATGCTAACGTCCACTCCTGTCGTTTGCCCTGTCTTCCCATCCGGATTTTGCGAGAGCCGCCATCTGCACTGGCTGTAGAGTTTTTGTCCTTGCCACCCCCTTACCTCTTCTTCACCCAGCAGCCAGAGTAACCCTGATTCAACATAAGTTAGATCATAGCTTTCCTCTGCTTAAAACGTTCCAGTGGTGCCCAGCTCACTCGAATCAAAGCCAAGGTCATGCCCGTGGTCCACCAGGCCCAACCTGCTCTGGCCCCCACCCCCCACCCCTGCCTCATCTTTTCTCTCACTGCCTTGCTTACTTGGCCCCAGCCTCGCTGGCGTTTCGAGGCCTTTCCACAAATGTGCCCGACCCACCCCTGCCTCGGGGCAGGCCTTTGCACTTGTTCCATTTGCATGAAATACTTTGCTCCCAGATACGGTTTGCTGCCTTTCTTCTTTCAAGTTTCAGGCGTCCTCCATACAGGTCAGGCCTTGTCTGGTCACTCTGTTTGAAGTAACAATCCTTCCTTACCCCTGTCCTGCTCTGTTTTATTTTCACCCTACGGCTTCACCAGCTAATGTGGTTTGTGACTTTTTTTTTTTTACTGGGCGTACTGTGTCTCCTCCCCACCTAAGTGTAAACTCCATAGAAACAGGCAGTTTTGTCTGCCTTGTTCATTGCCATATTCTCAGCACCTATCATCTGTAAATATTTGTTGACTGAATCTGTTTTCTTTATAGCCGATGGCTTGATAAATGAACAGATACCAAGTATAAAGCCCATAGTTTTTTAACTAATCTTTTTACTTTGAGATAATTACAGATAAACATGCAATTACAAAAAATAATACAGAAAGATCCCACGTACCATTTACCCATTTCCCCACTGATGACAGCTTGCAAAATAAAGTATAATATCACAACCAGGATATTGATTAAATCTACCCATGTGGTTCACATTTCCTCAGTTGTATTCACATTCATGTCTATGTGTATGTGCATGTGTGTATCTCTGTGCGATTTTATGTCCTGTATAGCTCTGTGTATCCATCCCCAGGGTCAAGGTACCAAAGACTTATATCAACACAAGGGTCCTTCGTATTGCCCTTGTATTGTCACACCGACTCCCCTGTCACACCTTCCTGCCTTTCCCCTCCTCCCATCCCTAATGCTGGCAGCCGCTAATCTGTCCCCCATTCTATAGTGTAATTTGAAGAAAGTTACATAAATGGGATTATGTAATACATAACCTTTGGGAGTGTCTTTCTTCAGTCAGCATGATTCCTGGAGATGTCATTGAAATTATTGGGTTTATCAGTAGTATGTTCTCTTTGTTCTCTTTTATTCTGCTGCCCAGTCAAGTAGGAGTACTGAGATTTGTTTAACCATTTCTAACCATTTGCCTGTTGAAGGAACATCTGGGTTGTTTTCGGTTTTTAGCTATTGCAAGTAAAGCTTCTGTGAACATTTGTGCATGGGTTTTTGTACACAGATTTCCATTTGTCTGGGATAAATACTCAGGCATGCAGCTGTTGGGTCACTTGGTAATTCCATGTTCTACTTTATTAAGAAACTGCCGTAGAATTTTCCAGAGAGGCTTTACTGTTAACATTCCCATCAGCAATATATCCATAATGTTTTTAAGTATTTAGATGATAATTTAAGCCAGATTTTGTATACTGCCTTCCCATGCTCCATTTTCACTGTATTTGTGTTTAGAGTCCTGAAGGGGAAACGTGTATTAAAAGTAGTGCTATGTAAAATCTAATTTTTACAAAATAAATGTTGAGAGAGAGAAGGAATAGCATCCCTGCGTTCCTTCCTGTCTGGCGTATCAGCCCCAAGTGTTCAGTAGGCCAATCACATCCCCCTTTTGATTCATGAGTCACTTCCCCTTTCCTTTCTGAATCCTGGGGTTAAGGATTCTTGTGCTGCGTAACTCCCAGAGCAACTGTGAGAACCAAGTGAAGGAACAGACCCAAGGCCCAGAGAACCATTTAGAACACAAACCTTGGGCTAGAAGAGGTTTCCTATTACAAATCCATGTTACAGTTAAAACTGGGCTCAGAGAATCTATGCCTGCTCTCTGAAAAGACAAACAAAAGAGCTCCCAGTGCCGTGCCCAGTATTCAGTCGGCCTCAGCACTGTGGCAGAGTGGCCTCGCCTCTCGAGATGCTACAGGTGCCGGGCCACACTCTTCTGGGCGAAACGAGTATTGCAGTGGGGTGGAGTAATTAATACCTGTTGCCGGGGCCAGGGCAAAGAAGGCAGGCAGGAAATGGTAACTGGGCGGAGATCTCCAGGCAATTGAAAATGGGCAAAATGCTCTTACGCTTTGTTTCTTAAGTTCCCTGGCACCTGGCGTTAGCATCATTTTTATTGCGCAGAAAATAGCTCTTCATACAGTAACACAAGTTATAGAACCGTGAGATGAAGGTAGCATCAATATCATTATTGTAGGTGTGTGAAAACCGAGACCCAGGGTAATTTTGTAAACAACCAGCTGCTTGAGGATCTGAGCATTTTCTTACTGGGGTATAATTAACACATGGTGAATAAATTCAAATCTCAAGTATAAACCTTGTAACTTCCTAACTTTTAAACATTGTAACTACCACCCAGATCAAGAGATACAAAATTTCCACCATCTTAAAAGCAATAAAAACTGAGTTCATTTGTCACAAATAGGGCAACTGCTACGAAAAGGAAAATAAATCTCAATCATTAAGTTTAAAGACAATTATTTTTATGCACAGATTCCATTGTATTATACATTAAAGACTTTGTGTAATAAGCTTTCAAGCCAAGTTAATAACAGATGGGGGGTGGAGAAATGGACTCCAAAGAATTCCTTAAGAGCCATGAAACACTGTCCATTGAAAGATGAAGGGTGCGATGAGCTGTGCATGCTCGGCCTTTCAGCAAAAGCGCCAGTGATGGATCTGTGGACGATAGTGAAGTGGGGACACAGAGAATGAGACGCTCTTAACGAGCAGAGTGCTGGTGTTTGTTACTCCTTCATTCGCACAGCCTACTGAAAGTCCATTTTATAGGCCACAGTGACAGAATTTTGTAGAATATTGGGATCTGGATATTGTCAGAAGCTGTGTGATTGACTAAAATTAGCTTAAATCCATAATCAGCCCCTGCACTCCGCTAGTAGTACACTTGTGTGGCAACACTGCCATCTGGTGCTCAGGAGCGAGTACTGCTGTCCAGTCTTCATAATATTAAATGCCATTTCAGTTTCATAATTCACTTGCTAAAATTCCCTTGGGACTATTTCCCTAGTACGTTTTTTATACACACACACACACACATATATGTATATATACGTGGGGTTTGGTTTTTGTTTTTGTTTTTTTTGGTTCCTGGGGTTAAGAATAATACATAGGGGCGCCTGGGTGGCTCAGTTGTTTAAGTGTCTACCTTCGGCTCAGGTCATGATCTCAGGGTCCTGGGATCCAGCCCCGTGTTGGGCTCCCTGCTCAGTGGGGAGTCTTCTTCTCCCTCTCCCTCTGCCCTTCCCCGGCTCATGCTCTCTCAAATAAATAAATTCTTACAAAAGAAAAAAGAAAAAGCATACATAGCTTCTGAAGTGGCCGGTACACTGACCAGGTAGGAAATCTGAGATGGACACCATAGATCCAGACAGAAATAGGAAATTCTCTACGTGGCCAGAGCTGTAGGGTGAAGAAGGAGCAGTGTGAAGCCTGATAGAGTATACTAGAATTTTGCGGTGCAGCATACATACTGTTGCTCCCTGACTTCCGTGTCACAAGAGGAATGGTCAGACTAACACTTGATGTAAGTGAAGCATTGCAAAACATAGAATTCAGACCTGAAGGAAGAATAAAGTTCACCTTTTCTATGTATGGGGGAGATGAATCCATGAATAGATAAGGCCAACTACCAGAGCAATGTGGCCGCTTTTCTTGTCATGGGCAGAGAAGGGAGAGCGGGAGAGAGGGTCCTCTCAAATGCAGACTATAAAGCTTTTGTGTGGAGAAGCAAGCTTTGTTCACTTCCCTCTCGTGACTGATTCAGCCAAAAGTGGGTACATTTTGACCTATAGCTGCCTCTCAGTTGTTCAAGCCATGGATGTACTCTGTTTTCCAGAAGTCAGTATCACCATCCAGTTGATTAAGTAACCTAGAATATACTTACTTGACGTGTCAGTACAGGGGCATAATGGTTAAGAACGTGGACTTAGCATTAGGACTAGGTTGAGTCTGGTTCTGTTGTACTTGGGTGTCACCTACAAGATGGCAGTGATAATAGTACGGCCCTCACTAAATAATAGAGTGACGCGTGTGACATGCTTAGCACAGGGCCCCCCACGCGGTAAGTGTTCTGTCTGGCTACTCTGCTTGCCATCGTAGCTTCATTTATCCCTTCTTACGTGAGATTCCCCTGAACCCTAATGCCTTACCGCACATCCTATTCCAGAGAAAGTCCGAGAACGTTTCTGACCTAGCAGAAGCTGTAGGGAGGCCCCGTAGAGATATCTGGAAACTTTTTGCTGCTTTTGCAGTCAGGGTTCAGGGCTCTACCATATGGATTCATTTTTTAATGTGAAGTCAATTTTAAACCATTAGAAATACATTTTTTTAAGTGTAAAAACATTCCAAGTATACACACAGGTAATTTTAATTGTTCAAAAGTGAATTTGTGTTCCACAGGACAGGTCAAAATTGCTACCTGAATCATTGCCATTTTTTGAAGCCTAAGGTATATTTCATGTTGAATCTTCTCCATGTCCTGGGGTTTTTTTTTGTTTTTTGTTTTTTTGTTTTTTGAGAGAGAGAGAGAGCACGCACACATGCTTGAGCAGGGGATGGGGGGAATGAGGGGCAGGGGGAGAGGCAGAGGGAGAATCCCAGGCAGGCTCCACACTCAGCACAGAGCCTGATTCGGGGCTCTGGATCTCACTACCCCAAGTTCACAACATGAGCCAAAATCAAAAGTCAGACATTTTACCAACTGAGGTACTCAGGGACCCCCATTCTTTTCTTATAAAAATATTTGTATTCTTACCTGGGAAAGACTCAAGCTTCTGCAGAATAGCCCCAATATGGTCTGTATTTTTCAGAGTATGTCTATCTAAATGTTTTTTGTGTATATATACATCTATATGAAATAGAATGTGGTGGTAAAGAGCTACGTAATTTGTATTAACGAATAACAGTGTAGTTTTCAAGTACTTTTTTTGCCAAGCAATCTTGACCACTTTGTTCTAAACATATGTATGAAAAAGAATCAACCCAACTCAAAAATAGGCAAAGGACTTGAATAGTCATCTTCTCAGATAAGCTCTAGAAATGGCCAATGTGTTGGTGAGAACGTAGAGACACCAGAACCCTCTTGCATCACTGGTAGGAATGTGAAATGGTGCCGCAGCTTTGGAAAACGGTCTGGCAGTTCCTCAGAAAGTTAAACACGGGATTAGCATATGGCGCAGCCGTGGTATTCCTGGGTATGTACCCAGAAGAATTGAAAACGAAGACAAATACTTTTACACTAACGTTCACAGCAGCATTATGCACAGTAGCCAAAAGGTGGGAACAACCCAAGTGTCAGTCCTCAGGATAAACAAGATGTGGGGGGTGCGCATGGTGGTTTGTAGTCAGCGTTTGTAGAAGGAAGGAGCCTCTGACACCTGCTACAGCACCGGTCAACCTCCAGGACCTGATGCTGGGCGAAGGAAGCCGGTCACAGAAGGACAAGCATGATGTGACTGCACTTGCACGAGGTGCCAAGGGTAGGCAGATTCATAGGAACAGAAGTCAGATGGAGGTTACCGGGGAAGGGAAAGAACATGGTGGTTACACAGCCTTGTGAGTGTCCCGAATGCTGCTGAGTTGTACACTTCCATGTGGTTACACTGCTAAATTTTGGTACGTATTTTACCGTAACTTTTTTTTTTTTTTTAAGATTTATTTATTTGTGAGAGCGCACACACTCAAGTGGGGGAAGGGGCAGAGGGAGAGAGAGACTCTTAAGCAGACTCTCCACTGAGTGCAGAACCTGACCGAGAGCTCACGACCCTGACACCATGACCCAAGCCAAAATCAAGAGTTGGACTCTTAACTGGCTGAGCCACCTAGGCACCCCTCCCAGAACTTCTGGAAATCAGGGGGGAAAGGAATTCTGTTTGTGCTCATCAGTAGACCTTTATGATGCCAGAGATCCAGAAGTGAATAAACGTAGTGTTTGCCTGGGGAGAGGGAACCTATGCGTCCTACTCCAGTTAAGTGGCCTGGACAGAGAAGAAGTGTGTCCCAAGTGAAAATTCACTGTCTACTTTGAGTTACATTGAATGGATTTGAAATGCTAACCGTGTCTAATGACCCCTTGCATCAGGGAATGACAGGGTGATTTATAATATCTCAGTCTTGAGAGCCCATCAGGTGATACTGTGTTATTTTACATTATGGGGAGTATGATACTCGGAAGGATTTGATGAATTTTTAATATCCCAACGTATTTGATGTTCCCTAAAACATATGCAAACAGCTTTATCACGATTGCTGTTAAGACTATATGGTGTTCATATAGTGATGATAACAGATAACAGCCGACTTCCGCTTATTGAATGCCTGTTGGGCACCAGACATGTTGAGGATTTCGTTTTCACAGCAGCTTTGTGAGGTAATTGCCACAGTTGTCCCCATTTTTCAGACGAGGAAACTCAGTAGAGAGACCGTCATTTCCCCAGTTAACAGCTGGGAATTGAACCCAGGTATCTTTGATTTCAGACCCGAAGCTCTACAACTTTTTCAGAAGTAAAAACATACAAGAAATTAAACCATATACATTCTTTTGCACTTTTGTACTTCCACAGTTTATAATAGACGTTAGTGCTGCCTTGTATTTGAAGCAAGATCCTGTATCTGGAAAATCCCTTCAGGTGCTAGGAAGTGTTATGACAGGTAGTCTTACTAGTCTGACTACAGCATTGTTAATGGGGGGTCTGAATCTGCCATTTGAGAATTCCTTCACTTAAACAAAGCCTCTTGTCATATTAACTTGCCAAGATATATTACATTAATTCTCTTTATTGAATATTTTCTAAGAAGAAATAGTTTGGTTTGAACTTACAATTTTTTACACTGGAGGAGGCTTCCGCCTCTTCAGCACTGTTCCTTTGCCCCACCTGCGTTCTCCTCAGCCCCACCAGCCCCACTGGCCCTGCTCACCCATTAGGTGATGCGAGAGGGACTACGCAACGGCACCCCCTTCCATTTCCGTCCCTCACAAGCTCCCCTGCATCCCCAGTCCTGGGTGCTGGCCTTTCCCCACCCCGCCCATCCCAGCACAGTACCTGGGGCACCTGCTAAAACCCATACAGGTACCCCCCCCCCCATCCATTTTAAAAGTTCGCATGAAGCCACTTTTGCTTTTAGGGAAGATCTGTATCAGTACCTATCTTGCTGACCGAAAGAAATCCAAAGAGGATTTTTACTTTTTTTGAAAAAAGGTGAAAAGCAAAGATAGCGTTTGGCGTCTGGGTGGCAGCAGCACCCTGCACACAGAGTGGCTCACCGAGCCCCCGCCCTGGGAGCCACACTCAGCATCCCTGGCTCTGTGAGCACCTGCGCTCTGTCTCCATTTGTCCTGTGCGTCTGTTGGCAAGATGTGTCGTAAGGTGTCAGAACAGCTGAAGAGGGGGGCACCTGGGTGCTTGGTCAGTTGATTGTCCAACTCTTGGTTTCAGCTCAGGTCATGGGATCAAGCCATGTCGGCCTCCACGCTCAGCGAGGAGTCCGTTTGAGATTCTTTCCTGCTCCCTCTGCCCCTCCCCCCTGCTCGCTGTCTCTCACAAGTAAAATCTTTATAAGAACAAAGAAAAGCCAAAGAGAAGTTATTTTGGGGTCTAGGAATGCTCAAAAATTTTCCATATGAATTGATAAGAATTGCTGCTTCACTTTCTGCCATTCCGGCTTACGAACACTTCCTAGGACAGTCCACATGCAGATAGCGGGGAGATGTCCTTGTTGACCACATGGATGAAACACACATGTGCTCGAGAGCGACGGCGCTCTTTTCCCGTGGAACTGCCGTGCCGTACTGCTCTCAGGCTTGTGCTTCACGTGCGGTGTAGCTTCGGGCCTTCACAGGCCTTCTGAGGTACCGAGAGCCCTGTGTTTCCGTGAATTGTCTTTTTCTGCATAAACGTACATCTGAGCAACTAAGCAGTCCACATACTTGAGAAATAAAACCATATCTGGAGGAGCGCGTGGGTGTCTCAGTGGATTACATACCCGACTCTTGATTTCAGCTCGGATCTTGCTCTCAGGGTTGTGAGTTCAAGCCCCGCGTTGGGCTCCACTGGGCATGGAGCCTACTGAAAAACAAAATCCATACATCGAGGTTGCTTGTGTTTTCAAAGTACATCGGCTAGTCTTCCGCTAGAACATCAGCCCTGTTGGAGGTCAGACTTTGTTACTCCTACTATGTACTTTGGGCCCAGGTCAGAGCAGGCCCTGGCACCCTATGGGTCCTCAGAAAATAAAGGGTACGTGAATACAGCCATATTGCTTGAAGTGAAGAAGATACAGGAAAGCTCAGGAGTGAAAAGCATAAATGTCTCTCCTTCAGATCATTGCTATGGTATCAATAAACCAAATCACTGTAATAGGTGGAACTTCAACATATTCAGACTATGTGCTTTGCTTTTTCTTAAGGACTCTGTGATTTGGTAGTGGGAAGGAATGGCCTGCTATGTACAAAATGGTTAAATTTGTTTTCTGGAACTTAGTCCCTAAGGTGCAATGCCTAGCTTTTTATCGAGAACTGTGAAGTATGAAGATAAAGGTGGGATTGCTTACTCAGCCTTTGGTCCCTCTGTCCTCCTGAGTATTATTTCTTTACATGCATTACTGACTTAAGAGCAATTAAGCACTATTAACATTGTAATAAGATATTTGCTCCTTTACCTTATATCCATTTGCCAAGAAGAAAGGTGAATTCTGTACCGGAAGTCCCTAAAACTTGGATTTTATTGCAAATACACATTTCTGCCCACCCGCCTGGGGAGACAATTTGGCCTTAATGCCTGACACATCTTCAGTTTGTCCCCGTACCTTATTTCCAGACTCCATCCGTCCTCACTTTGGCAAACTGTTTTGGTTGATGGGAAAGAAGTTTGGTTACGCTGGTTTGCAAGAGATTGCTTTCATTGGGTGGTTTGATTTGTTTTTTCAGTCTGCTCCATCTGGACATAAACATCTGACGGTGGAAGAATTATTTGGAACCTCTTTGCCAAAGGAACAGCCAGTGGTTGTGGGTCTCGATTCGGAAGAGGTGGAGAAGCCGCCAGGAGATGTCTCCCAGAAAGAGTCCAGCTCATTCCTACCATTTTCCTTCGAGCAGTCAGGAGGAGCCCCTCAGTCGGAAAACCTGGGTGTCCATCCTGCTGCCCACCACTCGGTCCCACCTGAAGTCCCCACCCCGGTGCTGATCACTCCTGCCTCCATCACACAGTCCAGTGACAAACAGGCCCCAAGCTATGCCATCCCATTGCGTCCTGTGCTCAGTCCCACTCTACCAGCAGAAGCTCCTACGGCACAGGTTCCCCCCAGCTTACCCCGAAACACCACCATGATGCAGGCGGTGAAGACCACGCCGAGACAGAGGTCTCCACTCCTGGGCCAGCCAGTCCCTGAGCTGAGCCACGCCAACCTGACTGCCACCCAGAGCCCCTTCAGGGCCCCCCTGAGCGTGACAAACACAGCTGGTACATCCCTCCCGAGCGTGGATCTTCTCCAGAAACTCAGGTTGACCCCACAGCATGACCAAATACAGACGCAGTCACTTGGGAAAGGTGCCATGGCACCTAGCTTTTCCCCAGCAGCTGGCCAGCTGGCCACACCTGAGAGCTTCATAGAGCCTCCCTCTAAGACCGCAGCGGCTCGAGCCTCAGCATCCCTGAGCAACATGGTGCTTGCTCCCCTTCAGGTACTGGCAGGAGGCTGGGTGGCTCTAACTGGGTGGGGTGAATCCTCAGAGGCCTTGATGGGGACTGCCATGAGGCAGTGCCTTCAGAAAGACCGTTAGGTACATCGGGGCCAGAACACGGGAGGTAAGAAGCCCTGTAGTGAATAGCCAGATCATTGGTACATGGTAGTGTGACTCAGTTCCACTGCCCCAGATAATCTTAACTGATACAAGCCAAGAAATGATACCAGTATTTTCCTATCAGGGCATGCATTGTAGGGGTTTTTGTTTCTGCCTGACAAGTCCAGGAGTCCGCATTTGACTTGGGACCATGGATCCAGATTACCCCCAGCTTTGTCCCATCCCCAGCTCCCTTGGTACTCACTGAGTGCCCACCTGGGGCCAGGCACACTTGGGGTGCCATAACAGCATCCCAGATTTGAGATGCAGGGTCAAGTAAAGCTTCCTACTGAAGCTCTTGTTCATCTGTGGTCTGAAGGCTCAGCAGAAGTTAGCCAGATCTTTCCTAGAGATAGAGGAAAGTGTTTGAGACAAGGAAAGTAGTGCGTGCAGAGGCCTGGAGATGAGCGCCATTTGTGAACGTGAAGACCTGTAGTGTGGCTGGATCTCCTGTGGAAGGAGCTTGGAGGCGATGGTACTGGCCAACGAACAGGGCTTTGGAAACGATGTGAAGGAGTCTGAGACTTGTTCTCAGAGCCCGGTTGGGGGGGCGGGGGGTGGGGTTCTTCAAGGGCTTCGGGCAGAGGTGGTGAGCAGGGCAAGGAGAAGACAGAAGCAGGACCCCTCAGGAAGGAGGCCAGGCGCTTACCCAGTCTTGAGCTGGTGGGGGCCTGACTTTGGGAGTATGGACAAGTGGGTTTGTTAACAAATGAGAGCAGTGGGACCTGCTAGTCAGTTGGGGGTGAGGTGTGAAGAAGAGGCTTGTCCCTCAGTGATGGATAAGGCTGGCGAGTTTACAGATGAGAGAGTCAGCTCCCATTGTAGTGAGTGTGCAAGATGCACAGCTGATCACAGCAACAGTGTTGTTTGCCTTCCAGGATTTCAGCCCCGTGCCCTTTAAGAATCATCTGCAATCTTAACATTTCACCAAATAATATTGGACAGAAGAGTCCATCATAATAATTGTATGTGATTTCATAGTTAATGGACAGTTTTGTTCCACTCCTTTACAATCCTGTACAGAAAGACAGGAAGCTTAGTATTCTGGTTATATCTTGAAATTGTCATTTGGGGCCATTCTGTTGAGGTTCTGTGCAGTATAAGGAGAGAGCATGTTCTAAGAGATGAGTGTCACCCCCGTGAAATGGCAGTCTGAACTGCCCCAGCGCCCGCCCCTGCTCTCCACCGTGCCTCCTCGCAGGGGACGTGTACGTACGTGTGCATTTTCATTTACGGTTCATTGCCTTTAGGATCTGGGGCTTCACTGAATTTTACGTGTAATGTATTTGCTCTACAATAAGAAGTTCTTTGTGTCCCAATGAATAAGGACAAAATTTAGCATGTGGAGGTGTGACTCTAGATGAAGACTGTTTAGTGCCACCTTCCGGAGTTCACACCACCTTATCAGGGTCTCGTGCCGCCAGCATATGGCACCTCTACAGATTCAGCAGCAAAACTGCATGGGCTGTCCCCGCTCTTTCCTTAGACATGCCTCGAAGGTTCTGCACACAGCCCTGTTCTTGGGGAGACTGAGGGGGTTGGAGGCTGTCCCAGGGCCCTCTCCCTGCAGTTGAGACAGAACTAGTTAATGTCTGAACTGTTCCTTACTGCTAAACTGGCTTTATCCCCAGTAGCTGGGAAATCTTCATTGCAACTCGCTAGGTCTCTGTTCATCTTTTCTTTTTAAACATTGCAGCCTATGCAGCAAAACCAGGATCCTGAAGTCTTTGCCCAGCCTAAGGTGTTACCCAGTGCCATCCCGGTAAGGACTCCCTTTTTCTGAAGAACACATTCTCTTCAAGTTCTTCTGCTGGGTGTGAAGTAAAACATTGTTGACTGAGTGGAAAGTTGGAGCTCTCAAGCCCAGAGCCGTCTCAGGTGCCCCTCCTAGGCCAGGCTGCCCTGTTCCACCGACAGAGCTCATGGCTCTGGCCCCTGTGGGCTTCCGGTCATCCTCTCTGGAACAGTGCCTTCCCTGACCACACTGAGGGCTGGGTGCTCGCACAGTGTTTGTCACCTGAGAGCGTGTCAGCCTGGTTTCCGTGCGGAGGAAATACTCTTTGCCCTGCAAGAGCTGTGAGGCCTGGTCGAGAGTCACTGTGGTGCTCGTGCTCCCAGGCCTGCGCGCTCTGCCCCTTGCTTGTTCTCCCTGGCCTCACTTTTTAAAAGTTGTCCCCACCTTCCATTTCCTACCAGCCTTGAAGTGCACACTTACTGAGCCTTTGTGCCTCTCCTCGAGCCTCAGAACTGCAGCCACAGCCAGCTCGTGCCTGGTGGTGGTAACGGGTCTCCCTGTAGTGCGGCCTGCCCGTAGGGATCAGCAGGCGTACTCAGCCTGCTGCGGGGCCAGCACCAAAAACAGACCGGAAAGCTCAGACCCCAGAAGCCACACTGTTAACACCGTGGCTGTTTGTAAATGAAGAGGGTGACAGGAGAAGGAGAAATCGAGATGTCTGTTGATATATCCAATGTGGGAATTATTAAAAATGCTGATTATTTCTGGTTTAGTATATTCTGATGGTTAGCCATTATTAGCGTAGAAGCATATCTAAATGGGGGAAGGAGGTAGATGTCAGTTCTGTTTGTAAGAAGTTGTGTCTTTGATAGCTGTAGTGGTAGAGTAAGTATATTGAACACTATAAAAGAAACTAAGGCTTCATGTAACTGGATTTTTTTATTCTTTTTTTCTTTAAGATTTTATTTATTAGAGAGCGGGGGTGGGGGCAGAGGGAGAGGGGGAGAGAGACTCTCAAGCAGACTCTGTGCTGAGCATGGAGCCTGAGGCAGGGTTCAAGCTCATGACCCCAAGATCATGACCTGTGCCAAAACCAAGAGATGGATGCTCAAAGGACTGAGCCACTCAGGCGCCCCTTCTCTCTCCTTTTTTTTTTTTTTTTAAAGTAAAATGTCATCCACATGAAATACTTACAATAAAATGCAGGTGTTTTAGGAGTTGTAACATACATAACATCCCGTGGGTAACAGTCAAGATATGTAACATTTCCATCACCTCAGAAAGTTCCCTCATGCCCTCTTGCAGTCATTTCCCTGCTCCCCATATAAAACTTTACATTTTTAATTTATCATAGGATCGTTCTTATTGTGCATACCCTGCTGGGACCATATTTCCTTTCTGTGATGATCAGAGTTGGCTTCCCAATAAACGGGCCCTATATCCTTTAGCTAACAAGCTTCATTCATGACCATTGTCCCCCTGCAGGTCGCAGGCCCCACGCTGGTTACTGCAACAACCATGGCAGTGTCTTCAGTCCTGTTGTCCCCGAGCGTTTTCCAGCAGACAGTTGCAAGGTCTGCAGACCTCGAGAGGAAAGCAAGCGCCTCTCCGCTGACTGTTGGAACATCAGAAAATCAGAGAAAGCCTTCCATTATTCTCAGCAAGTCGCAGCTCCAGGATACATTAATACATCTAATAAAGGTATACAGGTCATCCCAGCAGTAGAGTCTGTAAACTTCTCTTCTTTAATTTTAAAGAACGTCTGAGTTCTTAGAAAATTGTTCAGAAAGTAAATTCAAGACTAGCTGGGACTAATGTTTCTCCCTTTCTGAGCATACACTCCCCGTGGAAAAGTATCTGAGTGAATTCCAAAATATTGATTGTAGTTGTCTCTGGGTGGTGGGATTCTTTGGGTAATTAGTTATACAGATCATTTATATAGCTTTTTTCCTAAGCTTTCATCAAGGAAGTAAGTTCTACTGAGGTAAACGAAACATTACCATCTCTTCCAGAATGATTCCAGCTTCCTCAGTACACTTCACGAAGTCTACCTGCAGGTTCTGACCAAGAACAAAGACAACCACAACTTATGACTGGAGCAGAATAAATCCGAAGGCAGAATGTCGACCTCAGAAACAAATAGGCCTCGTCATGGAAACTTCTAAACAGAACACTGAGTTTTGAGAATCCTGAAATTGAGCCTATGAGAAAGAGACTCATTCTTTAAGAATGTTTTCCAAGTGACATTCTCAGTGATAATGGAGGTTTCACTGTGAAGCATCACCAGCAGACCTTTGTTTTGACAAAAAAAAAAAAACAAAAACCAACAACAACCATTGTGTTAAGTTGTGTGGGTGTTTTCATCAGCTCTAAGAAAGGATGTGAAATAAGGAATCTGGTTTTCAGTTGCTTTCACACTCAAGGTCTTAGGGAGGAGGAGTCAACAGCCTTGCAGCAGAGTTCAGCCCAGCCCGCGCCCCTTCCCCTGCTGCTCCTCCTAGAAATTTGAGCCTTAGGCTTATGGTCAAGTTCTGAACAGAGCAGAACTCAGCTCTGTGCAAAGTACCTTTGAGTTTTAAGGATCAGAGTTTAAGTTGGCAAATTAGGACTGGTTTGTTCAAGCGAAGTACATTTTTATGAATGCCCCATTTGGGCCTTAAAAGTTCTGAAATTTCTCAGTTGTGTTTTGTTCGTAAGTGTCCCCAGAGCGGCCATGCAGCAGGCTCCCAGGGCAGAGATACCATGTGACTAGGGCCACACCAGGCTCTGTGATGGTATGGGAGTGGCATGTCACACCTTTGAAGCAAAGGCTGGGGCTGGTAAAGACTGAATTCGATCAGAAACCTTCACTGTAAGTTAAACTCTTGAGTGGTTTTGAAAATGTTAAGTTTTGTGTGAAGTGTAGCCTTATTTTCCTTTTCTGTCTAAACACAGAAGTCCTTGTTGATTGTTTTCCTTAACACTTTGACAAAAGGACCAGTGGACCAATCTAACAAAGCCATTCTGGTTCCATTCCTCGAGTCTACTGAGAGTAGTTTTAAAGCTATGCAGAAAAGGGAGCTGTTATTCACACTGCCCTTACTTTAATATAGAATATGGAGTTAAAAACAAAGTGTGAAATTCAGAACTTTACCAATATACTATTCCTAGGCTGTGAGTACTTTCGCAGCCCAAAGTGTGAAAATATGTAAAGATGCTTTGTTATGCTGCTATTGACCTGCCATGATTTATATTTATTCTTTTATGGCATGTAATGGTGATTAGTAATATTTTAATGTAGATTTTGATTTATTTCGGCAATAGTAATTTTAAGATACTCTTTGAATGAAAGTGTCTTTGTTTCTATGATACAGATCATTTTGTAGTATTTAACCAATTAAGATGCACTGCTTACTTTTCTGAGCACTATTTAATGATGGGGTAAAAACCCAGTTGGCTCAACCAGCTAGCATAAGGATTAGCTGTGAATAATGCTGATGGATGTGGTGGTTCCTCGGGAACAATCATTTAAGCTTTAATGGTAACTCAATCATAAATCCGTAGATTTTTTTTTTTCCTAGCTGAGATTTTAGAAAATTACTTGTGAATTACATGCTTGTTTTAGTTTGGTCTTAGTTTTTTTAGCATAACGAATACTTTGATTGGCTTTCGTTAATCTAAACATGCTTCCTGGGCAGTTTTCTGCTTATCAATGTAGTGTCTTGCTGTCTACGTAGTTATTTGTGAATTGTGCAGAAGTCAGGGAAGCTTATAAGTTCTCATACTTGATGGAAAAGAGTTTGTTTTCAAAGGTAGTGTGTAAATCCAGCAACCAAAAATGAATTGCTCGTACATCACCCAGGAAGGAGAATGTCGAAGTAAGATCCAGAGTGTTGCTTACACCAGGAGATGGTGTCGGGGGAGCGACGTGACTGTTCTCAGAAAACAGGTTTGCTCGCACCCCCAGTGTGGTTTCGGTGGGCTTTGGTACATGGAAGAGTCAAGGGATTCTTGTTGTAATAGACATTTGACTTGAAATGATTTGAGTATGTGTAATATTATGAAAGAGTTAAGAGAGAATATCCTAAAGAGGGTCGGTAATCAAATCTGTTAATTTTCACCATTTCATCCAAGGAAAGAATATGATAGACAGGAAAGAGAATCTATGATAAGTTTTCCTTAGTGGGAAAATAAACTTTGAAGTGCCCAAGTCATGGAGACTTGGAAAGGGTCAACCTCTTTCAACTCCCAGATTTATGTATTCAAAGGATTTACTTAAAATTCAGAAGCCAGAAGTTCGTCATGATTACCAGGAGGTTCGGGCCAGAATGAGTCCCTGAAAAGTCAGGCCAAGCCTGACTCGTCGCGGTCGGATGACCCTGGCCCGAAAGTCACAGTTCAGTTGCCTTATTCCTCGGTCAGAGTTCCTATCCAGAACCTCACGCTAGCTTAGGTTGCATGTGTCCATAGCCGCCGTGACTTTACTGGAACCTTTGTTTCAAACCTTAGTTGAATCAAAGTGGACACCAAAACACAGATGCTTCTTGCTAGGTTTTGCAGTTAGACCCCCATGTCTGTCCGTGTACCCCACCCCCACCCCAGTGGGTGGCCCTGCTCTTTTGTTGTAGTTAAGTGTCATGTCTCCGGGTAGACTCCTGCACCAGGATCCCAAACAGCCTTGTGCGTGCGCGGCACAGCTCCTCAAGCGCGCATCCTTCCAGAGGTGTGCCAGGTGGGACTTCGAATACTAAGTTTTCAAGTGACTGTCCGTGTTAGAAGAAGCATTTCATACCGTGTGCATGGGAGTGTCCTCAGCTCACCTTGCAAGCCTTTGGGGTGGCCATCACAGAGTGGTGGTTTGCGAAGAGCCCAAATTCACGGATCCTCTGCTTAAGGCCGCACGGGCCTTGTTTAGAATGTGTCTGGCCCAATTTTGCATGTCAAGCATCTGTTCTTTTTCTGCCTAGGTTTCCTTGTAAAAATTATAAACCCTATCGAATCCTGTACTAGGTAGTATGTTTAAACCATGCAGCTTTATTACTCTCCCCACCCCACCCCCAAGAATGTAGTTTGAAGTTTTCTCATTTGGGTAGTAGAGGCCATAACTGCCATTGTATTACTAATAATGCAACATGAAATTGAAGGTGCCTAACTGCTTAAAAAACAAAATCAGCCATCACACAGTAACTGGGCAAAACGTAGAAACAGAGGAGTGAGAGGGGCACAGGCACAAGTGGGCCCAGTCCACAGGAGTGAGGACAAGGATCCCAGGGACGTGTGTCCTGCCTTCTTGCTGCATATTTGCTGCTGAGCACATGTTTCGTTGTCACCTATCTTTGGTTTTCTTCGGTTGTGTTCAAAGTACCTTCTGGAACCAATAGTGCCCTGCGTTTTCAGGTTGTATAAAATGTTAAGATCTAAATCAAGTAAAGCAACTTACACTGGGCTTTTTAAAAGCTGTGTTTGAGAACATTTCCCTGAGTGGGCCGGGGCCTCAAGGAGCCTGTTTTCCAGCAAATTCAGCAGGAGAGAGGTGTGCAATGTTTCATTCGGTTTTCTATTTGACATCTTCATTTGAAATGCTAAGATGCCATATCATTCACTTTGAATGGGGAAAACACAAAATTGTGTTTCCCTTTTATCTGTGTGATTCCTTAAGACACGTGTTTTTAAAATATGTGTTCTCAGTGGTTTTTTATTCTGTATTACTGCTTTGGTCATGTGGCTCTCATGACTTTCCGTGCACCGGATTCTCAGTTCCCTGAAGTGTGGGGCTGAGCAGCTCTGGGTTTACAGCAAGATTTTCGTTCCATGAGCGCAGTACTGCGTCATTAACATTTTTAATGGTATGGATTTTGTACCATCTGTGTATGTTTGCAAATATTAAGTTATTACATGTTTTCAAATGAGCATTTTTCATCCTAAATTTTATATGTTTGCAAATATATTTTTTTAATAAAAGTTCAAAACCCAGTTTTAGCACCTACTAAATTTTAATTGTGTTTTTATTTAATTTAGAGAAATGGAACTTCTAAATGCGTTGCTACCCTTTGCCAGAACCTCCCGCTGATGAGGTGCGGTGAGGTGAGAGAACAAAGCTGCGGGAGAAGGCCGGTGTCTGCCCGTTTCCAGCCAGGGCCCAGCCACCTATGCCGCAGGCCACACGGATTCCCCGGCCCGAGGCCCCTGAGGGCCTGGCATCTGTGAGCGGCTGAGCACTTCCTTCCCTGGGAGCTAAACATCAAGTGTGTAACTGCTGCGAGTGGACAACTAAAGAGCTTCATCGACTCTTCTGTGGTTTACCCAGACAGGGTGCACTTCTAATCCCAGCCAAAAACACTGTTCTGTAGGAGACTGTACAGTCGGGGCCAGTTCCCACAGTTTGTCAATTCATGCATATCGGGCTATCACGTGCCAGGCATCTAGGATGACAAGGAAGAAAAGAAAGCGGGAGGAAACGAAAATCTGATCATTATGGGAAATAGAGAAAAGTTTCAAGGGGAAAAAAACGGTTAATCATCTCTCTCCCTAACAACTGTTGACATGTTAGTAATCCAAACAATTCTCCATAAAATGTTTGTTACACCTGCCTGCTTTCTCAGGGCAGAGCTTAAGCTAAAACCCACGCTTCAGGACCGTCATCATGATAGCTGCGTGCTCATTCAATACTTGAAGGGTGGTCGTCCCATTATTTTCTTGATCTTCGCAGCAAGCCATTTTAGGGAGAAGGAAACTGAGGCCGAGAGTGTCTGAGGTATGTGCCAAAGGTTGCTTCTGAAGCCAGCGCGGGGTCACAGACCTGAAACCAACAGGCCAGAGAGCTGGTCTAGAATTCCTTTCTTGGCTCTGCTGTCTCCATGATGGATGATCCTGGATTGCTTTTTTGTAGTTTCTTAGGTTACCACCGCTTATTAAAAGCTAGGGGTGTCTGCTCACCTACTGGTTTGCATGTGTCGGCACCCAGGAAACCAGGTAACTGGATTCATTGGAATTTCATGGAAAACGAAGGTCAGTGGGTCATGAGTAAGCTGTGGCAGATGGGATTTAGGTTTCTCCGCTGTCTCTAACGACTATTTCACTCGCTGTGTATGGATCCTGGTTCGTAGATAAAAACCTGATCTTCGAGAAAAGTTGTGTGATCAGTCTCCTGAGGCTTCCAGCAAGCAGTGTTTGTCTCAGAGAGCTCTCGGGAGCCAGCCCGTGGAGAAGAAGCTAGAAATCCAGCAGCCATGTTGTGCCTCGAGGGAGGCCCACCTTTCCACGAAGCCACGTCCTTGGAAGGCGGAAGGGAAGGCCCGCGAGAGACTCGCTGAAGGCCTGACACTCACCCTCCATGTCCGCCTTTCAGACAGCACCTCCCGGCCTATCTGTGACAGGCTACGTGACGAGGCCTGGCGGGTTCCAAGATCCTCCACCTCTTCGAGCGGGCGAGACGCAGCGAGGCGAGGGGACAGCTGCCAGGCTCCCGCAGCCCGGCCCGTGGCGGACTGTGCCGGCCACACAGCAGGCCGCAAGCCCCCGCGGCTCCCCTGGCTTCACAGGCCACAGGAGCTGCCAGCTCCATGTCCGAGGGCTCTTGTGACGGTGGAGTGGCCTCAAAGGAGCCGAGGCAGAGTCGGTGTGACAGGCCTCATGAGCGACCGGCATCTCTCTGTCCCGGACATGTGTCCGGTGCTGGCGGCTCTGTCCACACGCTCACGTGAGCCCCCCACAGCCCCGGAGCGGTGACTCCGGTACACTCCCTGTCACCCGGGCAGGGGGTGTGGTGACACGTCAGTCCGTCCATGGCTCCGAAACAGGCCCCAGGAGGCAGGCGCAGGAGGCAGGAACGGTTTCCCACCCGGTCTCTGCCACTCCCGAACAAGGAGTCGGGCGCTGCTGGGGCTGCCAACGCACCCCCTGCGCTGCGAAGCCGCGGAGTGTCGGAAACAGAACCTGTACCCGGCCCCATCTTGACAGCCAAGCCCCGCGCTGTCTTCGTGTCTCTGAGGTGTCCCTGCCCCAGAGACGGCCCCCCGCCCAGACCTCTCACAGGCTGGGCTCTCCCCCTGCATGGAGCGGGCTGACAGCCTCCCCGACCTGCTGACCCTGACTCTCCTGGGAGACCTCCAGGCTGAGGCCGGACCCCCGCCCGACAGCGGGCCCCCTGGATGGGGACGGGGAGGCTACCGATGAATGGAGTGCGGACAGTCGCCCCCCTCTAATGTGTGCCCGCACCAGGGGCTCCACCCCAGCAGGCACCTCGCCCCCTTTTTCAACAAATACTTTGTAACTCCTCCTTGCCTATCCCGACCTGGAATTCACGGAGAACGTAACCTCCGCCTGCACACACATTTTTTTTAAATATCCTAATTGTGATATAAAGGAGAAATCTAAATTTGCAATGAAATGCTCCCTACTAAATATGTAAATGTCTGGGGACAACGACGCAAATTCTCAAAATCTGTAGAGAGGCCCCGGCTTGCCTCCGACGCCTCTCCCCACCCCGCTCTGAAAGAAGGCTGCTCTCCCGCAGAGGGCCCATGCAGGGCCCGGCGCGCCCGGGAGCCAGCCTCCGCCAGCCCTCCATCACCCGCAGTGCCCTGACTCACTGTGCTTCTGCCCCGAAGGAAAGCGGAGAGCCGCTTCCGTTCCAGCCCGAGAGAGCGAGGTCAGTCGTTAGCACCCCCCACCCCGCGCGCCGAGGACTCCGGAGTCCCTAAATGACGGCCCGGCGCGATGGCAAGTGCTCTCTTGATCACGCAGCATCTCCCCAGGCTGTGTCAGGGACGGGGCCAGGGAAGCGCGACGGAGAGGTGGGAGGAGAGACACAGACACTACTCGCCTCTCATTAGTCCTCATCTGGCCCTTGGGGGCGGGGGGGGGGCATTGCTTCCGGATCCCGGGCGCCATGCTTGACACCACGTGTGCGCACGCGAGCGTCGGCGCGCACACCCGCGCCCAGCTCCCCGGGAGCCGGGACTGCTCGAGTCTCCCTGTGCCGCCAGCACGGCCCGCGGTAGAGGTGCGTGTCCTGCTCTGTGGGATAAAGTGCACTGTACCCTCAGGACCACCTGGGAGATACAGGTTGTTACCTCATTTGTCAGAATGACGGACCCGGTGATTGAGTAATGTGCCTCAGGGAATCCGCCCAAGTTCACCCAGATAGAGGGCCGGAGAAGCAAGAGCTGACCTGGGCTCGTTCATGCCCCCTCCCTCTGGGTTTGAGGTTTGTGGGGAGAGCCTGTAGGTTCCTGGAGCATTTTGAAGGGCATTTTGAAAATGACAGTAGCATTGCTCCCTCTGGTGGGGCCATTAATCGGTTAAAGGACTGCTTCACCTATGGTGATTATTGCCAATTACCCTCACAGATGTGGCTCTCACAGGGCCTTCTCAGCCCTAGGCCCCGAAGGGGACAGGGGAAGCTCAGGGGCATCTTGGGACAGTGCCTGAGCAGGGAAACTGAGGCCCATGGCAGGAGGTGGGTGTAGACCCATCCTGCTTCTCCCCTTCACAGCCATTGCTGCTTTCCAGTTCAGTGTTTTAGAATTTGAAATGGGTTTATTGTGAGGAAGGAAGGAAGGAAGGAAGGAAGGAAGGAAGGAAGGAAGGAAGGAAAAGAGACAGAGAGAAGGAAAGAAGGAAAGGAGAAAAGAAAAGAAAAGAAAAGAAAAGAAAAGAAAAGAAAAGAAAAAAGAAAGAAAAGAAGCCCAAAATGGAGTTACTAAGCCCCAGTCAGCAAACCAGGACTTAGTACCTAACCCACTTGCAGATTTAGCCCCTCCCAGGAGGCGAATTTTAAACCAATCAGTCTGGAATTTCCTGATCAAGACTAGTAAAGTAATCTTCAGGAGAGACCCCTGCCCTTCCCCAGAGGAAGGTGACCTTGCCTGAAATAATCCTTTGTTTTGTTTGTGACCTTCTTGTCCCTGCTTGTTTCTGCCTATAAAAGCCTTCCACTTTGAACAGCTCCTCAGAGCTCCTTCTTGCTAGATGGGACGCTTCCCCATTCATTACTCATTGAGTAAAGCCAATTAGGTCTGCAAATGTACTCCATTGAATTCTGGTTCTTTTTTTAACAGATTTGGTGGCAGCAGTGGGATCTGGAATGTACTTACACCAGCATTTGGAGATGAGAAACACAAACACAAACCCCGTTTTGAGTACTCAGTCTTTCTTGCGGTTTCCAAGGGAGGGCCATGGGTAAGTTCCTCTCGGTCCTGAGCTCTGCTCTTTTTGCATTGAGCGCTTGATCTAACTGACTTTCCAATACAGGGCAGGTCAGCTGGAACTGCAGACCGTTCTGCCTGGAGCCAAAACCCCTAGCCTTTCAGACCTAAACTCCCTGAGTGGAAGACCCCCAGCCCGTGGTTCTGTCCAAAGATGTGCACGGGAACCATTAGTGTCGCACACGGTTCCCCATCCATGCGCAACTCCCAGACCATTGGCCCCCGTTGTTGGGGTCAGCTGGTTCAAGGTGACATTAATTCCTACGCTCCCCTCTGTCCTCCTTCGAGTGGTCAGTGTAGTTATCCTCCGTCTGAACGGCCTTTCCACTCTGAAGGGTCTATTCAACAGTTGTCTTCTGAAATTAGACCACCTGATGCCACAGGTGATGCTCTCAGACATCTTTCACCCCTTAGTCAAAGGCCAACTTAAGGGCCAGAGTCATGTTGTCCTTTCCTTTTCAGATACAGGCCACTGGTTACTGATCTTTGGAGATGGCAGACTACTGTCCCAAAGACCATCTCCCCTGGGTGTGAACTTTGAGCTTTTTGTGTTAGCAAAAGAAGGGAGCAGGAGTGCGCTGGAGTCAAAGGTGAATGATGTCTGTAGACACCCAAGGAAGGTCCTGTAACTTCTCCATGCCTGTTCATTTGATCTTTGTGTACAGGAATCTGGTCGTGTCACTCTTGTAAATATTAAACATAATATAGTCATTTCTGTATTTAACTTCCTTATTTCCTGGAATGAGGCTGATTTCTGGTAAAAAGCACTTTTTGCAAATCTCAGCTGTAAGCAAAATTCCTTTGATGATTAACATGCCTGTGTGGGGGACTAAGCAGAGGTTTCTAAACTATAGGTCCCAGCAGCAAGGGGAATAGAAGAACGTGGAGTCAGACCTGCTAAGTTTCTCCCTCTCACCGCTTGTCCCGTCCAAACACTGACAAGATACTTAAAAGAATTTTGAAGTAGCTCAGTGGCCAGAGGTTAGCTAGATGGGGGCTGATAGAGTCTGATAAGAACTAGTTGAAGTATGCCTTCTCCCCTAAGCTAAATGTAGCTGAGGGGGAATATAAACATCCCAATGTAGGTGGGTGGGTGTGTCGGTCCTGTGATACCACAAGGACAGTAACACAATCCAGTATTTACAGGACCAGAGGTATGGCTCTGGAAGCCATTCAGAGCCCACCAATCCACACCTGTTTATCCCAAAAGTCTTGTCCCTGTGCCTTCGAGATGTAAGTGTCCTACTTGGTCTTCTCCATCTATGTTCACGTGTGTCTAACACAAATGTGTTGGAGATGTGTGGAATTTTATACCTCCAGATAGTATTGGCATAATTAATTTGTAAAAGAGCTCTATTTAATTGGCTTAAAGAAAATTAAGGGTTTATGTAAATTAAACTCTCAGAAACATAAGAGAGAGGCACCTGCGTGGCTCAGTTGGTTAAAGGTCTGACTCTTGATTTCAGCTCAGGTCATGATTTCAGGGTCATGAAATCGAGCCCCATGTGGGGCTCTGTGCTGGTCGTGGAGACTGCTTAAGATTCTCTCTCTCCCTCTACCCCCACCCTGCATGTTCTCTCTCTCTCCCTCTCAAAAAAAAAGGGGGGGGCTTTGTTTTTTTTTTTAATTTTAAAAAGAAATATAAGAGAAACTTAATCCAAATGAATTTCTGGTTCACATGATCTGGGAAAGTATTTGCTATTAAAGCTAGTTTAAGGGGCGCCTGGGTGGCACAGCAGTTAAGCGTCTGCCTTTGGCTTAGGGCATGATCCCGGCGTTATGGGATCGAGCCCCACATCAGGCTCCTCCACTATGAGCCTGCTTCTTCCTCTCCCACTCCCCCTGCTCGTGTTCCCTCTCTCGCTGGCTGTCTCTATCTCTATCGAATAAATAAATAAAATCTTAAAAAAAAAAAAAAAGCTAGTTTAAGTTCATTGGTTTCGTTAAAACCGGCATGTCTTTAGAGTTACCAGCATTAGATATAATACTTCTTTTCTACCTAAGTTTACTAAGGTTCAGATGTTATATTTGTATCAGTATATGTTGCAAGTGTTCCAAAAAGCATTGCATGAAATTCCTCAAGTCTGATATATCCTAGCGTGGTGTGATTATCATAGTTTCAGTTATTTTAAAATATCGTATGTTGCAGAAATTTCCTTTTCAACTCTGTGATAATGAATTCTCATCAGATCTTCAACAGCAGACATTTTTAAGTCTTTATCGTTTACTCTGATGCTTTTACTAAAGTGTTCCTGCAAAAGTGCTCCATCTTCAGGGAGACTCGTGGAACATGCTCTTAGAATACAGGTTTCTGGTAACTTGAAGATCATAAAACTGAACTGGTAAGAATTTCCAGAAGGGATGGGAACCCTGGATCCAAGCAGAACAAGAGTTAATAACATGAGACTGGCTGAACTGGTGGGCATGGTTACAGTTGTTATGACATGCCTGTAATTGGACTGAGTCCTGAATGCCTCTAGTTTCTTCTATCTGGTTCCACGTCACCAAACTAATGTTTCCAGTTTTCTCCCATCCTTCGAATTTGAAATGACTAAAAACAAAGACCGCCCTTAGAGCTCCTTAGAAGAGACTCTGTTGGGTCCTCCTCACCCCCCAGATGGTAACCAAACTTCACGGACTTTTTTTTTATTATTATTTTAAAGATTAAAAAAAAATTTTTTTTAAGTAATCTTTATACCCAATGTGGGGCTCAAGCTCACAACCCCGAGATCAACAGTTACACCCTCCCTGACTAAGCCAGCCAGGCGCCCCCCTCAGGCACACTTCTCACAGCTAAAGGAGGCTCCACCTGACATGTGGTCCTGTATGAACCCTGTATCCTCCAGGTCGTGGCTAAGGGGGGGAGGGCACCTTTCAGACTGCTAGATTTGTCGTCAAAAATTCTGATCCGTCCATGATGTTAGAGACCCCCTGGTCTGTTTCCCTATCTCTGGTTAACCACCCCAAACTCGGGGAGCATTGTGTTCAGGCTCTATGCAAGGCGAGGGTAACCAAAATAAAATCACCCATGTAGTCTACTGACCCTGAAAATCATACTGGGCTCCATGGCCATCACCTTTCCAGTCCTGACCCACAGAGTCAAATGGGAATTGCCAAGGAGGCATTCATGATTCAGCTTTTGCTGAACCCTGCATCCCTAGGTAGGAGTCATTGTAAATGAGACTATCGTCAGGAAGCTCCCCTTAATTCTTGAAAATATTTCAGAATTGGCTGCTAAAGCAGTAGCTGGCCAACAGAAATCCTTAGACACTCTGGCCAAAGTTGTTCTGGATTACAGGAGAGCCCTTCATTGCCTTGCAGCCGAGCAAGGAGGTGTCTACACTGGGGCCAGCACCACCTGCTGCATGTGGATTCACACTTGTGGGGACATTGAAACTCAGTCACATTAGATCACTTAGCAAGCCGCTCAGTTTTAAAAAGCTCCCTTCAAGGGAGCTGACTCATTTTGACTGGTTTGGGTCTTGGCTCCTAAGTCCACTCCAGACATGGGGCATTATCTGTTTCTGATGGTCGCAGTCGTCTCCCTGGCACACTGTATTCTCTCAAAAGCTCTACATGCATGTCTGCAGCTGCAAACCACCAAGCCAATGACCTCCCCTAACACTGGAATGTCAAAAAAGGAATAAAGGGAATAATGGACTAAAAAACTGTGAGCCTGAAGTTGTAACCTGTGAATACTACAAAGACCCAGCAGACAAACAAACATATCATGATCTACGAACGTCACCCAGAGGATCAGTAAGTGCTGTCGAAACTGCAGAGCAGGAGCAGAGAGCAGCTTTAATGCCGTACATTGGGTCCCATCTCTCTCAGGCTGAGATACGGGGCAAAAAGAGGGAATTGTTAAAGAAAAGAAAGCACAGGCCCCAGGTGGAGTAATTTGTACAAAGCTTCACATGAGCAAACCAAAACTTCTCACCTAACCTAACTGCAGGTCCAGCCTCTCCCAGGAGTGGCATTTTAAAGCAGCCTGGAATTTCCTGACCAGCATTAGTGAGGTCACCGTAATGACAGACCCCTAGTCTTCCCCTTCCTGCAAAGGAAAGTACCTCTCCTGAAATAATTCTTGCTTTTGTTTGTGACTTCCTTGTCCCTGCCCCCTTCTGCCTACCAAAGCCTTCCACTTTGTACAGCTCTTTAGAGCTCCTTAGGACTTGCTAGATGGGAAGCTGCCTGATTCCTGACTCACTGAATAAAACCAATTAGATCGCCAAATTGATTCCGCTGAATTTAGTTTTTTAACAAAATGGTCTCAATCCCCCTCACCCACACCAGCTCGACCCAGGTACAGTTTTGTTGCAGGGAATGCTGCTATTTCAAAACTTGCTCTCCATGGTCACCTCTTCCTTGGAGCCTTCCTTGATTTCAGCCTCAGCAGGCAACTTTGTCCAGATCACAAGCCAGGGCAAGGTGCACAGGCGGCCCCTGCTGACTTGCGACATCCTCAGAGCCAAGAACAGAGACAGCATCACCTTCCTTCCCCGAGCATCTTGCACAGCACCTCCATGTAGGCCTGGGTAGACGGAATGAAGGAATGAATTGGTGAGTGAATTGAGGACCAGGGGCAGCAGCAACACCTCCCTGGCCCGACCGGGTGACCGGCTGCAGCAGCACTTGTGTTTTGCACGGGAGCACAGGCCTTCGTCACCAGAACAGGGCAGCCAACTGGGTGCCATTGCTAAATCTGGGGGTGAGGTGAGGAGAGAGATGGTAAAAGCCTTTGTGTTCGGGGGGCTTGGGACTTTATCTCCTCAAGAATCCTCCCACCGCCACCCCCACCAAGGGAGGCACTGATAAGGGCGTCGGGTTTCCCAGGAGGAACCGTGGCTCAGAATGGAAGGCAATAGCTCTCCATGCCTTTCTCCGGAGAGCTTTAGTCCCACCCTAAGTAACCTTTCACTTCAGCTGTTCCTCAACTGCCCAGGAGAAAATCCACTTAATCTCTCCACAATTAAACAAAAGCATTCATCTTGAATATCCACGGGAACAATCTAGCCACCTCCACCAGCCTGGCTTGCTCCGGGAAACCAGGAGCTGGCAGAGAAAAAGACAAGGTTCTCCCCACTCCGTCCTGCAGACCATGCAAGGCGGGGCCCAACTGCCCTAAACGTGCCCTGAGTGTCAACAGCGCTGCCCGAGCCCGGCCTGGCGCGGCGCCCCTGGGAAGGAGCTGACAAGGGCTGTTGAGGCGGCTCCCTGCTCCCCACCCAGGGAGGCGCCCATGCTCTGCAGCTCAAACCACAAGCTGCAATGACTAGGCACCTTTTCTTTGTGCACAAGGAAAGCAGGCCTGGCGGCACTTGGCCAGGCTCCACACCGGTGCTCACCTTTCATTAGTGCCAGGTCTCTTCAGCCCCAGGCCTTCTGGGGTGACGCCGAGGGTCACCCTCCCCAGCTGGGTCCTGGGATTGGCCGAGGAGAACAGGATCCCGTCTGCAGTGGCAGAGCCTGAAAAAAGGCCTCTCTCCCAGAAGCAAAAGCACCAGGATCCTGTAGCAGCGTAAACCCAGGAGCAATGTGAGTGTCCACCCAAAGGGGACAGCAGCCAACCTTCTTCCACACCAGTGATCATTCTGGGGGAGAAAAGTATACATACTCTGGAGGGGGGACGATTTAAGATGCACAGTGATGAAAACAAAAGCAAAATGTATAAAGGGTTTGAGACCTTATTTAATTCTTTTTTAAATTTTTTTTTTTTTTATGAAGTAATCTCTAAGCCCAACGTGGGGCTCGAACTCAAAGACCCCAAGATCAAGAGTCGTGTGCTCTGCCGACTGAGCCAGCCAGGCAGCCCAAGACCTTATTTTAAATATTTATGTTCACGGGTAGAAAAGAGGTGGGTGGGGGAAGACTGGAAGGAAATACACAGAAAATGTTGATCGTGGGATTATGGCGGATTGAGATTTCCTTTTGTGTGGGTATCAGTCAGGGTCCAGAGAAGCAGAACTCGAAGGAGATCTAATATTAAGGGCTTTGTTGCAAAGCCCTTATCCATTGTGGGGACTGGCTTATCCATTGTGGGTGCTGGCTAGGCAGGTAGGAAACATGCAGGGGAGGTGTTGGGAAGGGCAACTGGGCTCTCAGGCACCGGAGGCATGGCTGCTACAGTGCAATCACTTTTTTTTTTTTTAAGATTTTATTTATTTATTTTATTTATTTTTTTTTTAGAGAGAGAGAGAGCATGCCCATGTGTGTGCGTGGGGCAGGGGAGGGGCAGAGAGAGAGAGAGAATCTTAAACAGGCTCCATGCTCAGCGTGGAGCCTGACATGGGGCTCAATCTCACAACCCTGAGACCATGACCTGAGCTGAAATGAAAATGGGACATTTAACTAACTGAGTCACCCAGGCACCCCTTAAGATTTTATTTTTATTAATCTCTACTCCCATCGTGGGGCTCGAACTCAATCCTGAGATCAAGAGTCTTATGCTCTACTGACTGAGCCAGCCAGTGCCCCACTTTTTTTTTTCAGCATTTCAACTGACTGCATCAGATCCACCCCAGGTTATATCTAGAATAATCTCCTTTACTGAGAGTCAACTGATCACAGACTTCAATCACATCTGTAAAACCTTCCCAGCAATACGTAGGTTACTGTTTGAATAACTGGGAGACTGTAGCCTAGCCAAATTGACACATAAAACAATCACCGTATTTTTGTTAAATTTTCTAATTTCCTATACAGAACATGTGTTACTTACATAATTTTTTTTTAAGCAATAAATGACTAAACTACCACAAGATACCACTTGGCATCTACCAGATGGTTAAAATAAAAAAGACAGAGGATAACAAATGTTGACAAGGATATGGGGAAATTGGAACCCTCATCCCCCCTCATCTACCACACAATGGTGTAACCACTTTGGAAAACAGTCTGGTGGTTCCTCAAACAGTTTTTTTAAAAAGACACAATAGACTCAAAAAGGAGTCCTTTGTGCTAAACCCCATATAAGCAAACCAAGACTTAACACCTAACTTAATTGCAGAGTCAGCCTCTCTCAGGAGTGGAATTTTAAACCGATCAGTCTGGAATTTCCTGACCAGCACTAGTGAGGTAGTGCCCTTCCACCAGCAACGGTGACCTGGCCTGAAATAATCCTTTGTTTTGTTTACGACTTCCTTGTCTCTGTCCCCATCTGCCCGTAAAAGCTTTCTGCTGTTTTCTACTTGCTAGGTGGGATGCTGCCCACCTCCTGACTGGTTGAATAAAGCCAAATAGATCTTCAGATTTACTCAGGTGAATGTTGTTTTTTAACACAGGTAAGCACGGAATGGCTATATAATCCACTCCTAGGTGTAAACCCAAGAGAACTGAAAACCCATATCCACAGACATTTTTACATCACCATTCAAAACAGCATTATTCATAACAGCCAAAAATGTGGAAGCAACCCCCAAATGTCCATCAACCCATAAATGGATGAACCCAATGTGGTGGATCCCACACTGGAAAATGACTCCTCGATAAAACGGGAGTAAAGCACCACTATGGACAATAACACGGATGAGCCTTGATCACATTAAGTGAGAGGAGTGAGGCCCCCAAAACTACATATTGTATGATTCCATCTATCTGAAATGTCCAGAAGTGGCCAGTTCACGGGTACAGAAAGTAGCTTAGAGCTAGCCCTGGCCTGGCCTGGAGGAGAACATAGGGAGTGACGACTAATAGGTATGGGTTTCTATTTGCAGTGATAAAAATGTCTAAAACTAGATGGTGGTAATGATTGCACAATTCTAGAATTCTGTGATTGCACAATTCCAAAAATCACAAAATTGTACACTTTAAAAGGGCGAATTTTGTGATTTGTTAACTCTATCTCAGGGAAGCTAAGATTTTTAAAAAGAAGCATTACATACATGAGAAAGGAAGGAGCCACATGTGCCTGGGTGAGCTGCCTTCCAGCAAAGCCAAGGAGCTGGTGCATTACCTGCTTTCTCCAGGTTCCCTCCCCAACGGGTCCCTCCTTCCCGTGATGCTCTTGCCCAGTGCCCAGGACCCCAGGCTCTGCAGATATCCTGGAGAAAGCCATCTGCAAAACTCAATTCAGAATCCTCTCTTCTCATCGATCTTCCTTGGCGTCTGGGCCATGAGGGTCCAACACCTCTCACGGCCAGCCCAACACTGCCAGGAGGAGCTCACAAGCCCATGAAAATGACGGCAACCGTCCAACCCCGCTCAACTCAGTCGAACTGGCCTCCTCCAGGCAGAGAGTAGCCCCATAGGGCTCTGACCCAGCTCTCAGAGCCTGGTGCAAAGAGAGAACTCAAACTCTGTGTTGCAAGAATGAGCCCATTTTCTAGATATTTGGAAACCAGGGCCCCGAGAAAGGCAGGGATCCTCCCAAGGCCATGCAGGTCTCCAATTCCCTCCTCCACTTTCTCCCCTGAGTGTACCCTGGGACCTCTCCAGTGAGAGACAAAGGTGACTGAGTCACAGAACCACTTCCTAGAGAGCTTTTTGCCAAATGTGTATCAAGAGCTCTAGAAGGGCTGCCACCCTCTGACCTAGTACTTTCCCTTCTAGAACTCTGGTTCTGGGGGAGCCTGGGTGGCTCAGTTGTTAAGCGTCTGCCTTCGGCTCAGGTCATGACCCCAGGGTCCTGGAATCAAGCCCTGCATTGGGCTCCCTGCTCAGTGGGAAGCCTGCTTCTCCCTCTCCCACTCCCCCTGCTTGTGTTCCCTCTCTCACTGTGTCTCTCTCTGTCAAATAAATAAAATCTTTAAAAAAAAAAAAAAAGAACTCTGGTTCTGGATCTGGAGAAAACCTTCCAGGATGGCAAATGTTAGGTACCAAAATGTTCCCTGCGGGGTAATATACAATGGTGAAAAATGGACGCACTCCAAACACCCATCACTAAGGGATGGCTAGTAAGCCTAAGTGGGGATGCAGCTGTACGATAGGACGATACCAGCTAGTAAAAATGATGTCTTGGAAATATTTTAGAATGCTAGTGGGAAAATACAGGAGAAAAATGGCAAATTGTATATAATCCTGACAATGTGTTAAAAATAATTAAAAAGAAGAACCCACAAGAGCAAACACATGATGAGCCATGACTCTACCTGTTTTCAGCCTCACCTGATACCTGAGGTCCAGATGTGCGCTGCTCCCATTCTCCAGCCCCTCTCCAGACCTTGACCCTTGACCCTGTTTTATTTTCTTCATAACAATCCTAATAAATCAGTATTTGTCAAATGAACAAACCACTCTAACAGTGGTCCTCTTTGGGTGGGATTATGCACGATTTTAGTTTACTTTTAAATTTTCTATACCTTCTAGGTTTTTTTACCAAAAGCATGTTTTACTTTTATATTTAGGGGGGAAAAACCATTTTTAAAAGCAAAAGCAAAAACAAAAGTCAACTAAAAAAACCCTCAGAATTTTCATGAGTGAGTTGAGCCTTCCTGCGGGCAACATTATTGAAAGACGGATTTTCCCAAAAATGCCTCCAAGAAGGAAATTTGGGGCATTGAAAGAAGAGATGGATTTATTCAAAATTAATACAAGCCCATAGGGGTGCCTGGATGGCTCAGTCAGTTGAGCATCTGCCTTCAGCTCAGGTCAAGATCTCGGGGTCCTGGGATGCAGCCCCAGAGTCAGGCTCCCTGCTCAGTGGGGAGTCTCCTTCTCCCTCTCCCTCTGCTCCCCCACCACTCGTGCTCTCTCTCTCTTTATCACTCTCTTTCGTTCTCTATCTCAAATGAATAGATAAAACCTTTTTTAAAAAAAATTTACAAGCCTGTAGAGAGTGTCCACAAGTGGGCCCTCTACTTGACCTGGGGGGGGGGGGAAGGCTGGACACACACTCACACAGGATTATCCCCTGCCCCTGCAGGCCACAGCCCTGGATAGCGGTCAAGGAAAGAGTCCTGAGGACCCAGACTGGGACCCCGGCTCCACTGCAAGCCCAGGGCTGGCTCGTGGCCCTCCACGCCCAGCCTAGGCGTGCCCCAGGAGCACACACGCAGGCCTGTTCCTGCCAAAGCGATGCCCAGCGCTGTCACTCAGGAACGCAACTGCTCGCGGCCGTTCACGCCTCATCGGTGCCCGCTCAGCGGATGTGCAGGGGCACCTGAGGGTGAACGTCATGCAGAGAGCAAAGCTGGGACAGGAGGGTGAGCACCCACCGCCTGGGGGTTCACTCCCAGCCCAGAAACATCCCAGCGCAGCAGCCTGGCTTATGAAACACGGGAGCAGCTTTACGTAATCATGGGAAATCAGGAGAAAAAGCGCCTTCCTAAAAATGCATCCCCCCACCTCGACGGTACTTTTTTCAAGATGGAATTTTGTTTTGCTTTTTTTGGTTTGTAAGAGTTGACCATGTTCACTGGCACTAAATTCCAACAAAAATCTGTAAAGTAGAAATCGAGAGTCCTCCTCAGTCCCACGCTCCAAAATCCCCCGAGGGGGTCTGTCCTTACAGCCTCTTTGCTTCGCCCACGCCAACTTACAAACGCACACATCCGGGGCATGCATGTACCCACACACGCGTGCACACACACATGCTTTTCCCTTATCTTTGACAGAAGTAGGATCACGCTGTACCTGCTGCTCTCTACTCCAGATCACACCCCCCCACCCCGCTGAACTTTCGATGTTTTGCCAGCTGTAGCACACTCAGCCCGGGGCGGGGCGGGGGGGGGAGGTTGGCAGGCATCCAGCAAGGCATGGACCCCAGGTCTGTCCAGCTCCAGAACCCAAGTTCTAATGGTCTTCCCCATGTTTTCCTCTGGAGAGTTCTTAGAACCCGCAAACAGCATTGCCTGGGAGTCTTAGAACTGCAGGCCCCACCCCAGAGCCTCTGCTTCAGAAGGTGAGAGGTACCCAGGGGATCTGCATGCAGAATAACTACTTGAGGCGACTCTGTCCTGTCCAGCCGTTGGGGCCACTAAGGAGCTACATTTCCCCACAGATGCTGCCAATTTCCGTCCCCAAGTCAATATACTTTGAGTAAATGAGCGAGCCCATTGCTCAGGAGGTTCAGTCTTCACTGATCTGGGAAAACATCCACTCGGGTCCCCGCCGACCCCTGCCCTCTGCCGCCAGGCCTGTTTGCAGCCAGGTTTCCCTTAGGATCATCTCCCAGGGCGGAGTGCAAAGTCTAAGGGCAGGAGCATTGTGGGGGCCTTTGTGCTGGAAGGTCCGGCTGGGTGCCATGGGCTGAGCAGCCGGAGGAGCTGGACCTTGGCTCTGCCCTGTGCCTTAGCCAAGGCGCACAGGCTTTACAGGGGTCCACGAGGGTGCTGCGGTGATGCTGCCTGCACGCCCCAGGGCAGGCAAGATCGGAGTGACAGACTGCGAGGGAGCTCAGTGTGTTTGTCATGTGGTTCTGGCAACTTCAGCTCCTCGTGCCTGGCCGGGCTCCTGCAGTACCCAGCAGAGGTGGGAAATGCATGGCCCCACACGGCCAGGCTCCCATTCCAAGCACCTCTGCCCAGCATTGCTGATGGCTCCTGGCATTTCCTTCTGAAATGCAGCTCAGAATTCTGTGGTCAGCATTCGGCTCCAGGCAGCCATTACGATCCATCAGCACTGTCACAGTGACCAAAAGCTACTACCCTCAATAATAGTGCTAGGCTGTACGTTATCCCTCAGCACCCCAATTGCCCCTCAACCCCCTTCTGGTGCTCCTGGAGGTCCCTGGGGAGCCAGCTGTGGGGACCTCTATGGGGACTTGCACAGCCCTAAGGGTGCCCTTCTCCCCAGGCGCTGTGTGGGTGCTGGGGATGGCTCAGCCTCCTGTATGTGGCTCCGCTTTCAGGTTGCTGTGGCCTTTTGCTGACACCCGATGCTGGCAGCAGGATGTCTGTGTCACCTTCTGTCCTCCAACAGAGCCCCTTTGTGTCTCAACTCCTGGAAAGGCTGGATAGAAGGCGTGGGCCTGAGCAGCCAGATTCCACCCCCTGCTGTCTCCCCGTTGCTCTCTCCCGGGTCTAGCTCTGGCAGTTGCTGGCTGTGTGACCTTGGGCAGATCATGCAACATTATACTTCCATCCCATGGGCATTTACTGAGCGCCCGCTGTAGGAGACACAGTCAGAGTCTCTGGGATAGAGATATCCTGGAGGTGGCAGAGGACAAGCAGATGGGAAGGAGGGCTGCTCTGGATCCAGGCCATGTGAAGTGTTCAGGAATGGTATCACCGGCTCAGGAAGTAACACATGCAAAAGCCTCTTGGTGGAGCGAGCTTAGTGTTTTTAAGGAAAGCAATAAGGCTGGTGTGGCTGGAATGGAGTGGGGGTGGGGGGCATGGCTGGAGGAAGCGGGAGAGAGGTGGGGGGAGCAGAGCATGCATACCACAGGGGCCCGAAATTCATTCTAAGGGTGGAAGGAGAACAATGGGAGCTTAGCTGGGAAGCGGCAGGAGTTCTCTCCAGCAGCCACGGGAGCACATTTGGAGACTGAAGGAGGAGGAGGGGGTGGGAAGGGAGCAGAGGAGCAAATGGCAGCTTGAAGCCAGGCAGAAAGCTGTGACCAGCAGGACCCAAGGTCTTCCTCCCAAGTCCTATGTGATTTGTGAGGTGCTTGTGGCCGAATAATGACTCAGGGCCTGGGGACAGGAGTACTGCCTGGGACAAGCAGAGTGTTGGAAACACCTCCAGTCGGCCCAGGATTCTGGTTCTGAAGTGGACCCTGAGGAAGGCCAAGAGCCCCTGAAAAATGGCTGAAGCCAGGATGAATGGGTCTCATTCACCTGGACCCAGGACAAGAAGAAGCTGCCCTGGGGTGGGGGTGGCAGCCACTTTGAGTCTCCTGCCACCATCAGAGACCAGGGTGGGTGCAGACTGGAAAGGATTAGTCCCCTTGGGCCAGATGGGAAATTGAGTTTTGGGACTGGAAACCACTGCTCTAAGAAAAGAATGGAAGACAAAAGCTCTCAAATGGTTTCAAAGTTGTGTCTTCTTTTAACAAACTGCGAGCAGCCTGAGGACAAAGGTGGCCCCTTCCAGGCCTCTGACCGCGGTACACCCTGGGAACACCTCACCCTGATTCTGCAGCTGTCACTAGCTAGGAGGCCAGTCTTGGGTGGGTAGACCATTGCAGGCTGGGCCAGCAGGAGCTAAGTGCTGTGAGATGCCACTCTTGGGGTCTGACCAGGCATCTGGGAACCAGACCAGCTGAGAAGCAGCCAGGAGCATCTGGGGGTGGGGTGGGGGGCTTACTCACATTCAGTCCATTGTCCCACATGACCCAGAGCTTTGAGTGTGGACTATACAGAGGCCACAGAGGGGTCACAGGCAGGGCGTGTCCACTGCTACCTCCCTTGGCTTTCGCAGGGGCTCAGCATCAGGCAGTTCTGGTGCAGGCCTCTGGCCAGCCACCAATCTGAGGGGCCTGTCTTGATCTCTCTGTAAAATGGAGTTCCTCCTGCTTAAGACATCCATCCTAAAAGGTATCAACCTCATGGGGCGTGGGTGTGTGGCATAAACGGTGTCTGTGATGACAGTCCCCTCTCTATCAGCCACTATGGGGAGCCCCCTTGCCCTGGGGGTCAGAGGGGCTGGTAACAGCAGAGGTGGGTTGCACCTGTCCCTACAGACTTGGATCCAAACCCAATAATCTCCCTAAGGGTCAGCAGGGTTATTAGGCCCTAATAATTTGTGAAAGGCCTACCACTTGTAATTTCTCGGTTACTGTCAGCTGGTAGTATCATTACTACTACTGCGATTCTCATTTTCATAATCCCCCTCCCTCTTACAGGCCCCTAAAGCCCTGGGCTTGTCCTCTTGGTGCTGGGGCTTGTAGATGGAGCCATTCTGCTAGGGCAGAGCTCAGCATCCATTAGCTGTGTCCTTGATTGATCTTGCATGTCTCAATTTGCTCATCTGCAAAATGGGTTACCAATGAGGCTTCCCCTCTCACTTCCACCGAGGGCTGCGTGAAGGGGAACAATTCTACCCAGGGCTGCGTGGAGGGGAAGGACACAGAGCGTTCTGCCATGAAGATGCGAGTCAGCCAAACTCTGAGCGGGTCTAGAACCTGGAGCGACTATTATTATTACTTGTGTGTGTAGTTAATTCCAGCAGGGCAGTTCTGCTTCAGGAGCCTGGCAGCCCCGAGCTGCCCAGCAAATGCCGGGGGATGGGCAGGGGGAAGGGGAAGTTAGGCAGGTGGACAGACTCGGGCTGGGTCCCTAAGCGCCCGAGCCCGCCGCAGCCTGGGTTTCCGAGAACCGGGCGGGAAGGCTCTGGCGTGGACAGCCCTGGCGGCCGAGGGGCGGGGCGGGGGCGGGGCGGGACGGGGCAGGCCCGCCGCTGCACGGAGGCCTGGGGTGATGCCGGCGCCCCGCCCCCGTGGGCGGGCCCGGGGAGTCTTAACGCGCCCCCGCGCGGTGCCGGGCCTCGGCCGCCGCCAGTCGCCGCCAGAGCAGCCGCGCCGCCAGTGCGTCTCCGCGTCCTCGTCCTCGGCTCCCCATCCTCCTGCCCGCCCGCCCGCGCCATGGAGGGCTACCATAAGCCCGACCAGCAGAAGCTGCAGGCCCTGAAGGACACGGCCAACCGCCTGCGCATCAGCTCCATCCAGGCCACCACGGCGGCCGGCTCGGGGTGAGTGCGGGGCGCGGGGCCGCGAGGGCGCCGTTCCGGAGGCCGCGGTAACTGCGGGCGCGCCGGCTTCGTGTCGCGCTGCACGAAGCCTCCTCGAGGGAGGCGGCCGGGGCGCGGTTAGGTGGCAGGGACGCGCGCCTCGCACGGCCCAGGCCGGAGGCGCCTTCCGCTGCGGCGCGCGCTCTCGGCCGGGCTTCCGTCCGGTGGGCCGCGGCTCCCGCTGCGCCTCGGGCCGGCGCTGCCCTGCTACTCCGCGGCGCGGGGACGGGACTCGGGAATCCGGTGCCGGGAGGCCCACCATGACGGCCCTGTCGCCGAGAGCCCGGCCCTGCGCCGTGCGCTGCACACGCGCGGCCCTGTGTGCGCGCCACTGTCAACGTTCCACCTTTCCGATGGGGAAACCGAGGCCCCGACTTTGAGTCGATTGCCCAGTGTGACACACGGCGAGAGCTGGAATTGAAATGGAAGCCGCCCGACGCGAGAGCGTCTGTTTTAATCCCTCATTTTGCAGGGAAACTGGGGCCCGGCCCTCTCCCCACCTCACACGACTCCTCCCCTTCGGCACTTCACGTTCCTGCCAGCCTTGGTTTGGGGTCCGAATCTGGAGCAGGGGGTCTGCTGAGATGCCAGGCTTGGGGAATGGGGAGGAAGGTGGCCATGTGGTTGCAGAACCCTGGCACGCGGCGTGCAGGGGAGGTCGAAGATGTGACCTGCGGTAGGAGGCGGGAGGAGTGGGAGGGGAGACTTTCAAGGCTAAGAGAACCGAGTCCCGGCGGGCCAGCTGCCAGATGCACTTTCCCCAAGGCAGGGGCGGGAGGCCCATCCCCCAATATCCTTTCCCGCCAGCCTTTCTGGCTCGGAAGGTGCAGAAGGGCTGCTGCTGATCCCAAGGAGCCTCTGAAGGCGGCGGGGACGGTGATAGTAACAGGCCACCGTGCCCCGGGAGGCGTCCGGGAGGTCGTTGGGAGGGTCCTCGGGTGAGTTACTTGAGAGGCTGTTTCCCACTCTGTAAGATGGGAACAGTAGTAGCTCCCATGCACTGGATGGTTTCAGGGACTCCCGCACCACCCTTGGGGCCTACCGTGAGGCCTGGGAGACTGTACTGTGCCGGACTGATGGACTGATGAGTGATTTGAGGGTTGGGTGTGGGGGGGTTTCCAGGAATCTTTCCAACCCCGCTGTGTGCTTAGAACAATGACAAAATTCTAGCTTCTGGCCAGTGTCATACAGAATATGCTATCAATGAGTAAATCTCTTTTGACTTTCAGGATGGGTACTCACTCACCTTTTGTGCCTTTAAGACATCCAGTTCTCAGAAGGGATTAGACCTGTCCTAGCAGGCAGCTTCTCTCCCACCCCAGCCCCATGCAGCTTTGGATCCATTATCTCCATAGGGTTTATGTCAGACTTACCCATTCTGTGTGGAGTCCCTTGCCTGGGCAGGGGTTTGGCTTACTCCCAGTGCCCCCCTCCCCAGCCGGACACACAGTAGGTCCGCACACCTTGTATTGCTTGCTGGGTACTACTAGGTCCCCTTCCCTTGACCATTTTAGGGGGTCGCTCACACCAAAGGGCTTTGTCGAGCCCTAGTGTGTGCTAGGAGCTGTCTAACCAGGCCCTTGGGGATCTAGCTGGAGAGACAGCAGTTACCCAGTTAAGTAGTGTTACATGTCTGATCATCTTGCAGGGCTAGACATCTGCCGACAATTACAGGGCCACGGAGCACCCCAATAGGCATCCCTGGCATGACACAGAGCATCTTTTATTGCTAATATTGTCTCATGCTTTTTGAGAATAACTCTTTGAGGGAGATGCTATTACATTTCCTGAGACTGGGGTGTTAGGCTAGAGGCCCGGGCTGGTCCTTGGTGGCTGGCTGTTTGTGCTGTCCAGCGAGGGGCTTGTGTTGATTGGAAGACTTCTGGGGCTGGCCAGGCAGTGCCAGCCTGGACAACAGAAGTTGGAGAGGGGAAGACAGGTGCAGTGATGGAAGGTACCAGTCGGGTCAGCTTGAAGGCACTCAGAGAAATGAAATGACATTACAACCGTAGGGGACTCCCAAAGGGAAGTTGGAAAGGGGACGACCAGGTGCGGCAGGGGCACACGTCGGTCAGTCTGGGGGCACTTGGAGAGAAATGACATAACATTGCAAAGTGAGGAGGCTCCCAAAGAAAGGGGTGTGGGATGGGTCTCCTGGGACTTTGTTAGGTAGTTAAAAAGCTACAGGCAAAAGATACAGTTCGTAGGGGCTGCGAGTTACACCCAGGTTTACATTGTAATGCCTTTTGGAGGAACTCGAGCTCAAGAAGAGTCCACGTGCCAAAAGAAAGAGAGTGTCTAAGACTGTGATTCCTGTGTGTAAAGATGCAGGAGAGACTTAGAGAAAACTTATTTTTCAGGAGGAAGTAATGCCGCTACGCAACCGCTGTCACAAGAGGGGTGTTCAGGGGTGTGTGCTGAGCTGTGTGCACCAAAGGTGGCCGCAGAGGACTTGGGGGCAGGGCGGTGTCCCGGTCCCTGGATGTTCACCTTGGGGCCCTGGCCCAGTCTGGGCAGTAGCCCAGCCAAAGTGAGCCTCCCGTGAGGATGCCCCTTTTCTGGGGAGCTGACGCCCTGGGGTCTTTCCATGGCCCCCCATGGGGGCTGTGCTCACACATGCTGGGTTCAGGATTCGGGGAGGTCCCGACTTCTTGCTAGCTTTCCCGTTCCTGTGCCATCGCTGACCCCATGTCCGTGGAGCTCCGCAGGCCCTGGGCGGTGAGGACACTGGCTTCTGTGTCGCAGGAGCTGAGGGACAAAGCCCTCACAGAAAGCCCTTTGTGGAGGCAGAGTGACAATGGCCAGAGCTGCTCCGGGGTCCTATCCCTCCACGTGCTGAGGGAACTGTGGCGGGGCCAGCTCATCCAGGCTTTACAAAAGCGAAACCTGGGGCCCTCGTCAGAAGTGGCCTGGCTGCTGAGGCTGGTGAGGAAGATTCTATAGTTCTCATCGACCAGGGCTCGGCCGTGGCATTGTCCAAACAGCGCTAAGTGTTGTCTGAGGGCCCCTTCAGAATTAGGCCTGAATAGGGGTGGGGGCTCTGCCCCACAGAGTTGGGAGGGCTACCTGGGGGTGAACTGTCTGGCCAGACCTGGCTGGTGGGCACCAGGAGACAGGCACCTAACCCCAGCTCTGTTCTGAGTGGCTGTGCCCTCATCAGGAAGACCCTTCCCATCCCAGGAAGGTTCCCCATCTTTAAAGAAGTCCATAGATAGGTGATTTTCCAAGTGGATGCCTCTGGAGTGGGACCGGGGGAGTGGAGTGAGCAAGCTCTGGGGTCCTGCCACCTGCTGTGACAGGCTTCACATCCTGGAGGTCCTGTGACTTGGAAGCGGCTGGAAGCACGGGGATGCTTGGGCTGAGTGCTCAGAGGCCCCTCCATGGCCCGGGCCCCTGTGAGTCTTGGGCCTCATGGAAGCCTTGTCTTTCTGGGCAGAAAGCTGCTGCCGGGGCCTCCTCCTCCTTTGGGGCAGCTTTCCACCCCAGCCTGGTGCTGACTGAGGCAAGAGTACAGCCCGTTGCGATTGCCCCAGCAGCAGCATTTCCCAACTCGGTATGAAAACACGAGGCTGTCCTAGAGTGACTCAGTTCTTTGCCTGAGTGACCTCCGAACTCAGCAGGGCTGGTGGTTGGTGTTTCTTGAACCCGGGAGCCGGGAACCTGCTTAGGGTCCGGTTGAGATGGTTTCATGGTTTTTTCATCTGCTCTGACTGCATCGTGGCCCCTATCATAGTGCCGATCCCTGGGCTTTGCTTCCTTAGGCAGGCCTGTGGTCACTAGAGCCTGGTCCCACAAAACCCGGAACTTTCTTGTTGCCACAGACCACTGCTATCTGCCCTGGATGTCCGGCACACTCAGAGGGTTGGGACCTGCCCAGCGGCGGGTCCTTAGGCAGTCTCTGTGCTCTTGTCCTGAACGAGGAGGCAGAGTCTGCTCAGAGTTGGGGTCTCGTGGGGGCCCAGGTGACAGACTCCAGCAGCAGGTGGGTCTGGCTGACTAGGGCCTGCACTGTTCGGGCTTCTTGCTCCGAAGTTGTGCTTGGAGCCTGAATGCATCTCTGAGGGCCACACAGCTGGACGGGGCAGTGTGGGCATTTGAGAACTTCCTTTACGGGCTGCTCCCCATCTTTTATCCTCCTTTGAAAATCCGATCTGCAACAGCTCTATTGAGGTATAATATGCAAATCATTACATTTTACATGTACAGTTCAGTGGCTCTTAGTAAACGTAGTAAATTTTTTTTAAGGATTTTTTTTGAGAGAGAGAGAGTGTGCATGAGTGGGGAGGGGCAGAGGGAGAGGGAGAAGCGGGCTCCCCACTGAGCAGGGAGCCTGATGCAGGACTCGATCCCAGGACCCTGAGATCGTGACCTGAGCTGAAGGCAGACGCTTAACTGACTGAACCACCCCGGCACCCCATAAATGTAGTAAATTAACAGTGATTTACAACAAGTTTTAGTGAGTTTATCACATCCAGTTTTTAGGACACTTCATCACTCCGGAAAGATCCCCCGTGCTCATTAGCCTCATGCCCAGCTCCCAGGCAGCCACTCGTCTACTTTCTGTAAATCTAATTCTCTGGACATTTCATATCAGTGGAATCATACAGAATGAGATTTTTTAGGTCTCACTCTTTTTCACTTAGCATAATGTTTGGAAGGTCCTGCGTGTGGTAGCCTGTGGCAGTACTTAATTATTTTTATTCCTGAATATTCCATTATGTGGATGTATCTCATTTTATGTGCTCATCAGTTTCTCTTAGCATTTTGCTTGTGTCCTCGCTCTTCTGATGGTAGGATTTGTGACCTTGGGCAAGTCACTTCCCTTCTGTGGGCCTTAGCGGTTCCATCTTCAAAATGAGGAAGAGGTTAGACTTAATCTCTGATACGTTAAACCCAAATACTGAACAACTGCCATTTTTCTGTGCACTGTGCCAAGCTCTTTACACATACACTACCTCATACGGCGAGGTTCTGTTACTACCACCAGGTGCACTGAGGTTCGGAGAGGTCACATCCCTAGGACCTCAGAGCCAAGATACATCGTTTATGCATTTGTGCCAGGTGCTGTTCAGGCCCGAGACTGCAACAGGGAAACGGCTCAAAGCCCCTACCTTCGTGGAGCTTGCGTTGCAGTGGGATACACAGGCAGTAAATAGGTATGTCATGTCAGGTGTGGCAAGTGTAAGAGAGGGGAAGAGGAGGTATTTGTAGATAGTGTGGTCCGGGAGAGCTTCTCAGAGGAGGTGGCATGGGGGTAAACCTCGGAAGAAACGCTGTGAGGTCTGGAGGCAGAGTTTTTCCAGGCAGGAGCCGGCAAGGGCACTTCCGGGAACAGGAAGAACAAGGACTGCTTCCAGGGGTCACTTGCACGCTGCATCCCGGGATTCCCTTCTGAGTACTTTTGTTTAAATAAATGTATACCTAAAAAAGAGTATAAATAATGCACAGATGTTATGAATAATCCCCTGTATGTGCCTACCACCAAGCGTAAGAACTAGGACATGGCAGTGCTTTCAAACTCCTGGGTGTCCCTCCTCCTCCAGAAACAGCTGCACCCTGAATTGTGCATTTTCATTCTATTGTTTTCCTTATCGTTTTGTAACATTTGTCTATCTCCGTAAATTGGATGGTCTTCTCTGGTCTGCAGGTCCTTCTGCAGTGCACTTGGCTCGCATGGTCTATCTGTGAGAGAAGGTTGGTGTTGGATCTGTGTGGTTCACTCATTGTCACTGTCCTGCAGAGCATTCTGTTACACAAGCGTAGTGTGATTCACCTCCTGGGCTGATGCACCCGTGGGTGCCTCCAGGGGTGGCCACTGCAGACAATGCAAGGACGGCCCCTGTGCTTCCGGAGCGCACCTGAAGCGAGGCACGTGCACATGTGGCTGCGAGAGTGTTTCCAGATGCAGTTGCTGGGCCTTAGGGAATGTGCTCTGCTGCTGCTGATTGGTTTCTTTGTAACCGTTAAAAAAGGACTCGGGTTTTCTATTTCTTCTTGAGTCAGTTTCGGTAAGTTATGTTTGTTCCTAGACAGTTTTCCGTTTTGAAATTAATTTGCTTCAGGTTGTCTGGAGTATCCTATCAGCTGTTAGGCCTGTCCTTCCATTTCTGGTACTTGCCCTTCTCTTTTTCTGGGTCCTGCCTTATCAGAAGTTTACTAAATTTGTACTCTTTTTTTTTTTTTTAAGATTTTATTTATTTATTTGATGGAGAGAAACAGCTAGCAAGAGAGGGAACAACAGCAGGGGGAGTGGGAGAGGAAGAAGCAGGCTCCCAGCAGAGGAACCTGATGTGGGGCTCGATCCCAGAACGCCAGGATCACGCCCTGAGCCAAGGCAGACGCTTAACGACTGAGCCACCCAGGCGCCCCTAAATTTGTACTCTTTAAGAGCTAACTCTTGCCTTTAATTTTTTTTTTTATATCTGCTTCCTATTTCATGAGTTTCTATTCTTTATTATCTTTCTACTGTCTGAGCTCACTCCATTTTTCTAAACTTTAAGTTGTTTCTTAGCTATGGGTTTTCAACTCTTGGGGCTTTTACTTTCTTCGTTGGGTACTATGCATTTCTTCTTCACAGCAGACTACTTCTCTTTGTACTTCTGCACACTGAGGTTTGCCTCAGTGAGGCTGTTGTAGGTGCTTGGCCCCCCTGGTTTGTTCATTTGCTGAGAAGCCTTGTGACTCCTTGCAATGCGGGCCCAGCTGGAGTATGGAGGGAGAGGGATCACGTTATGGAGGCTAGCAGCCATATGTCTTGATAATGGAGAGAGGCCTCGCCAGAGGGGTGAGGGACCTTCTCGCTACATCTCCTGCAGAGAAGCTGGCGAGCAGGTGGAGCGTGTGCTTAAAGGAGGGGCGCCTGGGTGGCTCCAATGGTTGGGCGTCTGCCTTCGGCTCGGGTCATGATCTCAGGGTCCTGGGATCGAGCCCCGCATCGGGCTCCCTGCTCAGCGGGGAGCCTGCTTCTCCCTCTCCCTCTACTGTTCCCCATGTTCCCCTTGCTTGTGCTCTGTCACTCTGTCAAATAAATAAAATCTTTAAAAAAATAAAATAAAATAAAAAATAAATAAAAGAAAGAGAGGGGAAACGCCTGGAAGAATGTGTCCTCCGCTAGGTGGGACCTTTGAGACCCTTAGGCCTTGCTCTAAGCCATCAGTGCCACCTTCATAGACGGAGCGAATTGGGACTAGAAGTGCATTGTTCGGGCCAGTGCAGGTTCCGGACAGACTCGTAGCCCCCCTCCACCCCACCGTGCATCACAAAGAGTAGGACGTAAAGTGTCCTACAGCCCCCATGTAAAGTGTCCTACAGCCCCCATGCCGGGTCCCCGCTCCTACCTGTCTGGCCAGTTTGCATCCATGCGTGAGTCACAGCACGGGGGGGAGGGGTGGGGCCTCCACCCATAGATGCCCCCGTCCCCCCCAGACAAGCTGGGGTTGCAGGGGAAGCTCAAGCCCTGAAGCCACAGGCCCCATACGCTCTCGGCCCTGAAGTCCCTGTAGTAGGTTGAGCTTACAAGTAACCATCTCAGTCTTCAGCTTGTTTCTTCCCTCCTGCCTGCTCCCCGGGGTAAACAAGGCATCACGGTCCCCGCCAGCACATGAGGAGCGGGAAGCCCTGAGCGGTTTGGCATCTGGTCTACCAGCAGATGGTGGTGGCCAGTGGTGACCTGGCTTCAGACCCATGATCTTACTGGGCCTCCCTGCGCGCCCCCTGACATCCGCGTTTACAGTTGAAGGAGCTGAGCCTCAGGGAGGTGAAGCCCTTGCTCTGTAGGTCTTTACTCTGTGGGTGCGAGGACAGGCCAGCAGTGATCCCCGGATGCAGCTTTGGAGTGAATAATCTTGTAGGCTCGCCCCTCATGGACCCAGCAGGGAAGGGTACCTCTTCCACTTCCAGTGTCTCGTCCTGGCTGACCTCCCTCCCACCGCATCTCTGCCCAGGCCTGGGCATGCTTCCACCGCGTGCAGAAAGGGCTTGTGCCACACCATGGATCCCAGAAGCCCCCGTGGGGGAATGTCACCCTGGGCTCACCGGGTGGCCAGGGCAGGGGGAGCTCCTGCACCTGCCTGCCTGCTTTCTCCCCTGAGCACATTGGCCCACTCTCCACCCACCCCCTTCCCCAACTTCTCATGGGGTCATCACTTCTGAAACAGGATCCTCAGAGACCGGGCTGCCCTGGGAGGCCGGGAGGCAGGAGGTCAGCCTGACTGGTGTTGACTGGGCTGTCCTCCAGCTGAGTTCAGCATGAGGGACAAGGGGGAGGGGTCCCTGCCCCGCAGAGCAAGTTTTCCTATTTACGTGTCCTCACCTCCCTCTTTCAGGCCTAGTGTCTTTTCCCCATGGCCGGGAGTTCATAGAGATGGCTAAGTATAAGCTGATTGTGTGCTGGGAACGTGGTACTAAACCAGCATGGACAGTTCTGGGTTTCTCTACTAATGTGTCTGCGCTGGGAGTGACTCACCCCCTAACCCAGTGTGGGGAGCCGACTGGCAGGGGAGGAGGGAGGTGCGCGTGAACTCCAGGTGTTGCATGTGCCCTTGGGTCTGGCATTGGGCATGTTTCCGTGTTGGAACCTTCGAGCAGCTCCGAGGGCCGCGCTAAGCTGCATGGAGCGGGCAGCTGGGAGGCACGTTTCCTGAGGCTGACAGGTTCACAAAACTGTGGACCAGGGGGGCATCGGGGCCAGCCAGGACTTCCAGCATGTCCTGGCCCCCGGACTGGCTTACTCACGAGCGTCCTAAGAGACCTGAACGAGTCTCAGCTGAGGTGTGACCGTTGCATTTTCTGTTGTTCACGCAAATGGTTATTTGCAAGGATCTGCATTTAGTAGAACAAAAGGCTAAAAAAGGGGGGAGACCCCTTGACCCCACCACTCCAGCGCTGGAAGGGCAGCCTCTTGCTTTCGTCAGCACCCCTTCCGCCTGTCACAGGCAGAAAGGGTTGTTATTTTTTCATGATCGGAGCCTTTGTGGAAGATGAGATAGTATGCGTTGCCTTCTAAAGTCTGCACAAAAGCTTGGCTCCTAACGGCCCCGCCAGCCTTTCCCGTGCCAGTTGAGAAATGGCCAAGTAGCCCAGTGATGCCTAGGAGAGCCCGAAGTCCCACTTTCCCGGCTGCCAGCCCCACGCACTGAGGCTGCTGGGAGCTTTGTGGCCATTCCATGAGCCTTCCTCCCTTCCCCCCTGCCCATGGCCTAAGAGAACCAGCACCTCTGGGGGCCTGGAAAGGCAGGGTGCCTCTCGCAAGTGGGCAGCATCCTGAGCAGGGCCACTGGGACACAGCTCGCTGGTCAGACACAGAGGGGCCACTGCTCCTCGGCTGCCTGGTCCCGACAGATGCTGCTAGACGCGTGAGGGAAGATCTAGGCTCCAGCCTCCAGCCTCAGCGCTGCCTTGCCCTGGGGCCGTTCTGGGCCCCGGGAGGGTGTGACCCCGTGCCACCTATTGTGGTGTCCTTAGGACCCCATGCAGCCCCCCCAGGAGCAGGAGCGTGTGGCTCTCTGATCAGCCAGGCCTGTAGCTCCTTGGCATATGCACCCCCAGGTCCCCTAGGTGGGCCTGGGGTGAGCCCTGTCGCTCCGAGGCTCAGGGCCATGATGCATGCATCTTATCTCTCTCCTGGCCCACAGCCACCCCACGTCATGCTGCAGTGCCGCGGAGATCATGGCTGTCCTCTTTTTCCACACCATGCGCTACAAACCCCAGGACCCCCGGAACCCTCACAACGACCGCTTTGTTCTCTCCAAGGTAGGAGCCCAGCCTGCCACCCTCTACCTGGGCCAGGTGGCACATGGGCCCTGGAATGGTGGGAAGTTGCTGGCAGCGAGGGATCTCTGAGGGGACCGGCCCCCTGGTGTCAGCCTGGCCCCAGCCCATCCTTTGCACCCACGCTCTCTGTGGGCTCGGCCCGGCCCACCCCTGGGTGCTTTACCCCTTGCTGACCCAGCTGCTACGCTTAAGCCAAGTTAAGAAATAAACAACGGAATTCATCGGGGACCGTGAAAATGATCTGCCAGATGTTCCGCCCCTGTGTGTGTGAATAGGCAGGACTCCAGTCCAGGTTTGGGGTACAGCTTTGTGGCTTGGTGCACACGTCTTTCTGTGCCGTGCCGGCGCCCCAGGGCCCGCGCCTGCTTTGGGCTGAGGCGCCCGGTGCCACCCCTTGTGCCTGAGAATCACAGCCACAAACCATGCCACGGACCCCTGAAATCCACCTGTACCCAGGCCTGGCCCTGTGGCCTCTGGGCTCCCAGGGCAGGCATGAGAGCTTAGAAGTCTGTCCAAGTCTGCTCCCGCGCCAGAAACCAGGGATTAGGGCGGCCGGCTGCCTGCTGGGGTTTTGGCATCGGCTGGCCTCACAGCTGCGCTCCCCCTGCACCTGTCCCAGGGCCCACTCGGCCTGGGCTGTGGGAGCTTCGGGCTGCAGAGGGATGGAAGGGGGTGTGTGGCTTTCACTTGCCACCCCCTCGAAAGGGCTGACAGGCTCATCCAGGCCCCGCTTTCAGTGTGTGGTGGGAACGGCCCCCACGTATCGGCTCCCCAGCTGACGCCCCCTTCACCACTCCTCCCTCCGACAGGGCCATGCGGCTCCCATCCTGTACGCCGTCTGGGCTGAGGCCGGCTTCCTGCCCGAGGAGGAGCTGCTGNNNNTGAGGAAGATCACCTCCGACTTGGACGGGCACCCCGTCCCGGTAAGCACTCCCCACCAGGAACCCCACAGGCCTCTGTGTCCACTTCCTGTTTCTCAGGGCATGTGGGAAGGGGAGGCGGGGTGCCCACTGAGAAACTGAGGGTGTTGAAAGTGGGGGAAGAGGGCGTTGAGGTGAAGAAGGAAGGAAGTAGGTGTCTCCCGGGCACACTCTTCACCCCAAGCTGGCGCGTAAGGGCAAGGCCTTTCGAGGCCCCAGCGCAGGGCTCAGCTGCAGAGAAGACCTCTCCCCAGCCCCACACGCCCAGCCGCCCAGCCCCACAGCCCCACGGGGCCGCCCTGGCCTCGTAAACACAGCTTGGGAGAAGAGGTTCACCGCGAGGTCGATGAGGGGGTCGCAGCAGCTTGCTGGGGACGCTCCGGGGAAGCGTCCCAGCTTACTCCCCAAGGTGCTGGCCCCTGCACGTGTTTGGAGTTCATAGGTTACCATGAAAACTCACCCCGCACTGGGCACCCAGTAGGGCTAGATGTTTCACAAGTCTTGTCGTGGATGAGTATGAGGTGGGTGATGTGGGGGCCTGAGGTCACCCAGCTCCCTTGTAAGCACTGCTGGTATGTGAACCACACCCACCATTACCATTACTGGAGAGCAAGAGCTCACAGTCTGGGTAGAGGCTGCCCGAGGCCTGCGCACCCAGCCTGCACCTGGATCAGTGGGGCCCCGAGGCCGGCGACCTGGCAGGGTGGTTGGGGAAATGCCACTGTCCGTTCTCCGCTGTGAGTAACTGTGGCCCTGTCTGCTATGACAGAAACAAGCCTTCACCGACGTGGCCACCGGCTCCCTGGGCCAGGGCCTTGGGGCCGCTTGCGGGATGGCCTACACGGGCAAATACTTCGACAAAGCCAGGTAAGACCTCCACTCCCCAACCCTACCACCCTCCGTGGAGTTGGGAGGGGTCCTTGGTGGCCGAGCCTTCACCACTGCCCCCAGGTACCTCCTCTTGGGCCCCACAGCCCCATTGTCTGACGAAGCGCCACGTGCCCAGGCTCGAGCCGCTTGCCTTCGTCTGGGGGAAGGAGGTCATGTGTTCTGCAGGATTCTGGGCATCCCCAAGCCCTACCTGTCAGCCAGAGCAGAGACAAATGTGGGGGAGGTGGACCTGCAGAGGGTGGGCAGGCAGCCTGGTTGGAGGGGTTTGCTATTCCAGCACCGGGCCTGGAAGAGAACCCCCGAGCCACAGATCTCAGTCACAAGGCCGTGTGGTGTGGCCAGATTGGGCCGCAGCCGGGTATCGTGACTGGTAGGAGGGAGAAGAGCTGGCCGCACACTCTTAAGGAAAACATGCGTCCGATGGCTCCTTCATTCCTTTACTGACTGGGGCCTGAGAGCTGGGTGGTGACATGAGTACACTTATCCCCTCACAGATGGGGAAACTGAGGTAAAATGCTTGCCTCGTGGTGGAAGCAGGATTTGAACCCAGGGCATGCATCCGGCATATATAGAGAGTCCCCAGGCTGCTCTGAGGGGCCCGTGAGTAGGAGGGATTCCTGGAGGAGGGCCTGGTGACGCCTGGCCTGCAGGTGGCAGGAAGGGCCCCGCTGTGCTGCTCGTGGCTTCCCCGGCACCCTCCAGTCCACCGCACTGGCAAGAGAAGGGCCTCAGCCAGGGCGGTCATGGGGGTGTGGTGGTGACCCCGTGGGCCCACAGAAGAGACGGACTGCGGTGAGCACCTGCTGTGTGCAGGAGGTGGGGAATCCTGAGACCGATCTCCAGGAGGGGAGCCGAGGCTGTGAGACCTTCCAGGCCCTCTCCGGGCCAAGCTCAGCTCCACCAGAAGTGATTCACTGTGAAGTGAAGAAAGGCGCAAAGAATGGGATGTATGTTTAAGAGTATTTTATTTGGCACAGGACCAGAGATGTGAGTTAATTATTCCCTACACATGCTTCAAGTAATTCCCTGCGAAGAGTCATTTCCGGACCCTCACGTAATGCAACAAGCCAGTGCAGGGAGTGTAGCTGGGTTCCCTGCAGCCAGGGTTGGCTGAGGCTCAGGCCCTGGGACTGTACCTTGCAGGGAGGAGGGGGCAGGGCTGTCCGGGGAACAACCCTGCCCCCCCCGGAGCTAGGGGCCTGCTAGGCTAGATCTGGCCTCCGGTCACACCTCTCCCATCCATCCACCAGGGAGCATAGGTCAAGTTGGCTCTCTTTCCCTTCTCTTTGAAATAATTTTGTTTGAATTACTGAATACCAACTCACTTGAAAAATCTGGAAATGCGTTAAAAGGAAATGAACGTTTTCCTATTCTCAACTACCTCCCATTTGAATCTCACTTAATATATCCTATTTCCTCCGTGTTCTTGTGAGAAGAAGCTCACGGATTGGTAACCTTAGTTAAGTATACAGTTGTACATTCTGCTTTTTAGGAAAATCCAACCATGGTGCCCATTTTCTCCCCTAACTGTGAAGAGCTGGTTTTGATGACTGCCCAATGTTCTGTTTCATGGATATGCTGTAACCCCTTGGGCAGTGCTGTTGTGGTGGGACATTTGAGGTGCTTTTCAGACCCATCTGGAGCATGCGTTAGGTCCCTTGTCTTCAGGGGAGTTCATGACTATGGGCCTTCGCAGCCCGCACTCCAGATCCAGCAGCTTTAGTCCCCGGCTTGTGCAGCCCTCCCCGGTGTGTCCCCAGGACCCTGGCGCGCCCTCCTGACGGGAGCCTGAGCCTGTGCTCCACCCTTGGCCCCAGGCTGCCCTCCACAGCAGTGGGCGTGGGGTTGGGCTTCTCTGGAATTCCTTCCCTGGTAAATCAGACTCCCTACAGTCTGCCTGGCCTAGGTGCCGGTAGGCTGCTCGCTTTGGGGAGCCGCTGTGACAGACACAGCCCCCTACAGCATCTCTGGGCCCCCACTGCAGCCTGCAGAGGGGAGAGGAGACCAGCTGGGGGGACAGGACACGGCTTCAGATGGGTGGCTGCAAGTGTGGGCCCCGAGACCCCAGGAAGCTGGGCCCGGCCTGCCGGAGGCCACAGGAGGGAAGGCGCAGGCAGAGGGAGGATGTAGGAGCCCTCCCGGACCTGGCGGCCTGCAGAGGAGCTGAGTCATGCTGACAGCGTGCCCGGCCGTCCCGCCTCTGCCGCAGCTCCCCTGCCTTGGCCTGGAAGCCGGAGGCCCCAATGCTGGCCTGGTTTAGCTGCAGCCAGCTCCCGGGCTGTAGTCTGCTGCAGCGGCAGGGCAGCCGTGTCCCCTCTGAGCCTGCCCCCGTCCGGGCACGAGCCTCCGTCCCTGGGGCCACACAGCTGGGTGCTGGGCCGTGAGGGGGGCGGGGGGCGGGCCTCCAGGCCCTGCACTGCTCCAGCTCTGTGCCTTCCTGGACAGCACGGAGTGGGCTGCCTGGGCTAGGCACTCAGACCTGTGTTTGAATCCCTGCTAGACTCCTCCCCGGCTGTGTGACCTTTAGACAAGTCCCTTGACCTTTGAGCCTGTTTTCTTATCTGTGTGATTTGGGAGTAACAACTGTACTTACCTCAAGGACAGGGCAGCTCAGCCCGCGGAGCCCCTGGGTGCCACGCGCCGGCCTGGGGATGATGGGGTCCCTTCCTGGGGTCCAGAGCAGGCTCTGTGCACTGGGTAAATTCTCCAAGTTCAGTGCTCTTTTTACCAGGTCACACTGCCTTTGAAGCCACCATGGTTGACTTGTTGACCCAGGACAAGGCCCCCGGGGTGGAGGTGGGCCTGGGCATGAATCTTGGGGTGAGAACCAACCTTGGAACCTGCCCATCCTGTGAGGCACTGTCCCCACCATGACCCCGGTCCTCAGCTGCTCTTACTAGTGACCCTTCTCCCGCCTGACAGCCTGCCCTGGGGTGCTCCTGGTGGCGCATCTTGGCCTCCCCAGCCCACTCCTGGGATCAAGTCTCCAGGGCTCCCTCGTATTCCTAGTTCCTACACAGGTAGAGAGAAGCAGACCCACCCCATGCAGGTGGCTCAAGCCCTGTCCCCCTAGTGAGAGTCGTCCCCCTCCGCCACCACCAGTTCTTGCTCATTTTACTCGTGCCCTCATAACCCCTGTTCTCGGGATCTTAGGGAGCAGAACCCTGGATGTGGACGTGGGGTGGGCAGCAGGGGCCTGACTGTTGCATGTCACCTGTGGCTGCTGCTCCCTTCCCCGGGGGGACAGGCTGTCCGGCAGGGACAGGCTGGGAGCACGGTGCCCCGGGCGAGAGGGGCTGCCCTCTGACCTACCACCTTTCCACAGCTACCGCGTCTACTGCTTGTTGGGAGACGGGGAGCTGTCCGAGGGCTCCGTGTGGGAGGCCATGGCCTTCGCCAGCATCTACAAGTTGGACAACCTGATTGCCATTCTCGACATCAACCGCCTGGGCCAGAGCGACCCCACGCCCCTGCAGCACCAGGTGGACGTCTACCAGAAGCGTTGCGAGGCCTTCGGGTAAGTATAGGGCTGTGGCCCGCGCGCCCTCACAGCCTCGGAGCGTCGAGCTGGGCTTTTCAGGTTCAGGGGAGGAGTCCGTCAGAGGCCAAGGCCCGTCTAAAGAAGGTGTCTGTTCTTCAATGTTTGGCTCCCAGTTTCAGCCGTGAAGTGGCACCCCAGGCCGCCAGTCTGGAGCTGTGGGCTGAGGCCCGGCGTGAGTGAGCTCCTTCACTGGTGAGGCTGTGGGACAGGATAGTTCTCAGGGCACCCACGTAACGTGACTGCACACGTCCTCACTTTATTCTTGGTGGAGGTGGGACGAGAGGCCCAGTGGGCACCGGGCCTGCTCCGTGAGGCTGAGGGACATGTGGCCCTAGAGGGGTTTGAGCATCTGTCCGGGAACTGCCTCCTGTGCGTGCCCGCAGCCAGCCTGAGGGGGCAGAGCCGGTCTCTCCCCTCTCCGAGTGAAGCAGGACACGAGGTTTTCAGAGCACCCCTGTGGGGCGTGAGCGGTTGAGAATTCAGAGTCCCATGTTACAGAGCAGGGAGGTCATCTGGGTGGGTGTTAGCCAGAGGGGCCTTCACCTCCGTGTCCCTCTCCTGCCCCAAATAAAAGCTGGGCTGCAGTTGGGGCTCCAGGGGACAAGGGCCTCCACGCTCCGCCTCAGCTGAAGAGCCTGGAAGACCCTGAGCCAGGGCGCCCCTTTCTAGATGAGCCTGCCTGGAGAAGGCCAGGGTGGAGTTGCGGTCCCTGGTTGCACAGCAGCCTCCGCTTGTTATCTCTGATGACCGACCTGATAGAGAAAGCAAGGAGAGGAGGAAACTGGGCCGTCAAGGTCCCAAGAGCCTCCTCAAGCCGCACGCTGGGGACCTGGAGTGTCACCGGCAGCCTCCCTGGGTCTGTAACCTGGGTCCTGAAGTCCTGGTTGCATCACTACTTTGCCTTGCGACCTCGGGCAGGTTATTCCACGCTCAGTGTCTGTCCGTTTACATGTCTGTCAAATGGGGGCAACAGCAGCGCCCAGCCCCGGGGTTGTGCTGAGGCTTGGGTGGGTCCATATGTGTGGTGCTCGGCCCGGGGCCTGCACAGAGCGGGCACTCGGTACAGGTTAGCTGCTGCTTTATTATCCTTGATGGGACAGGCCCAGAAAGGACTGCCTTTGAGAGAGTTTGCCCTGCCCTGGCTCCTTGCCTAATATGTTTGGCAGCCTGGCTCGTTTTTCTTTTCTTTTCTTTTTTTTTTTTTAAGATTTTATTTATTTATTTGAGAGAGAGTGAGTGAGAGAGAGCGTGAGCAGGGGCAGCGGCAGGCAGAGGGAGAAGCAGGCTCCCTGCTCAGGAACGTGATGTGGGACTCGATCCCAGGACCCTGGGATCATGACCTGAGCCCAAGGCAGATGCTTAACCGACTAAGCCACCCAGGCGCCCTGGCCCATTTCATAAATGTTTCCTGCTCCACATCCAGCACGTGTGGAGTGACCAGATGTGTTCCCTAAACAAAAGTTGGGCCAGAACCTCCTTGAAGAATCCAGCAGCAGACAGATTGCAGACCCAGGGCATTGTCCCCAACGCAGCTTTCAGGAAATGAGTGGAGTTCATGAAACGAGATCAGGAGCGAAAGAGAAACTAAATGAACCAAGCTTTGAATTTCTGAGGAAAGAGAAAGAAAATCTGTTCAGAGGCAAATAGGAGGAAGTAAAATAATGTTAAAAGGATGAAGAAAAGAGAAAATAAAATCAAAAGTGGACACAAAGTCTGTAGTGTTTCCCCGGCCCCTGCCGCTCACTCTCGCCCGTCTGTCCGCAGCTGGCACACCGTCATCGTGGACGGACACAGCGTGGAGGAGCTGTGCAAGGCCTTCGGCCAGGCCAAGCACCAGCCAACGGCCATCATCGCCAAGACCTTCAAGGGCCGGGGGATCCCAGGTTCGTCCGCACAGCCTTCCTCCCCCACCCCACCCCTGCTACCAGGCGCTGTGGCCAACCGAGGTGGTGGGGTTTGCACTGGGGGGCGCATCTCTGAGGTCCGTGTCTGGGGAAGCGCCAGGCCTTTGGCACCTCACATCAGGTGCACTGGGCTGGGGAAGTGGGAGCAGGGGACGCTGTGCTCCGTGAGGTAACTATCCTCACGTGGCTGAGCCTGGATTGTAGCCCAGGCTGGGCGAGAGGAGAGGAGGGCCTTCCAGAGGACCCGCGGGTAAGGAGAAAGGACAGTGTTGTGACACAGCCCCCACACCCTCCCCGGGTGTCATCTGCACAGCATCCGTGGCAGCTGCAGCTGTCTGCGCTGAGCAGAAGGCCTGACGCAGAGTCCGGAGACCTGGGAGACCGGGTTCTCCCCCAGGAAGCAAGCGGGGTACCCTGCGCATGGTGGTAAAGTGCTTTCAGGGTCCTGTATGGGCAGAGAGCCCGGAAGGGTCTGGAAGGTGGTCCTGGCTTGGCCTGAGAGCGGTGCAGGTGTGCGCTGGTCCCCTGCACGCAGGCCCCTTGGACTCCAAGCCCCTCGGCCTGAGGCGGCCCCAGCCCCTGTTACACACGGGAAAACATGTCTAGAAGTGGTCGGGCACTTGCCCGGGGACATGGGGCCTAACTGCGGAGCCTGGGCCAGCTTCTCTGTCACACACACACACACACACACACACACCCGCTGGCCCACCTGCACACGTGGACTTGGGGCAAATGAGGACAGGCACTATTGTGTGCGAGAAGGTACACGGCTCTGGAGCCTTCCGGGAGCGGGTGGACATCGAGGAGAGGACTCTGGGGTGTTGTCACCACCGCAGTGCTGCTTCCTGGCATGGATGCCTCAGGTGTTAGCGCCAAGTGGGATCCGGAAACCGCAAAGCTTCTGGGGGCTCCTGGGAGGCTGGGTGCTGTGTGGAAGAGTTAGTCCTTGGCTCTGCCTGGGCCGAGGCGACCTCGGCAGCGTGGGGATGCCCCTGGAAGCCACTCTGCTGCACACCAGTGCACTGGGGGACCTGGATAGCGCTCACCCTGCCCTGGGCCTCAGCTTCCCCTCTAACAGCCAGGATCCCTCCTGACCGACCCATTCAACACACTGAACAGGATTTCTGCGGCAGGTCCCTCCCTGCCGGTGGGGAGGCCGTGCAGAGGCCCATGCGTGCTCTCCTCCCCACTTGGCTGTGAGCCAGCTCCTGGAGACCTGGCAGCTGTTTGGTGGGTGCCAGGCACATGGACTTCTGGACACCACGAGCCTCCTTCCCCGACCCCCTTGGCGCCCAGCACAGGGCCCCGCTTCACAGTTCTTGCCCTGTCTGAGGTCTCCAGGCCTGCTCGCAGCTGTTGGCGAGTCAGCCCCTCAGAGCTGCTTACGGTCTTACCAGGCCCTCTGCCCTCCTGTGTCGTACCCACAGGGATAGAGGATAAGGACGCGTGGCATGGGAAGCCCCTCCCCAAAAACATGGCTGATCAGATTGTCCAGGAAATATACAATCAGATCCAGAGCAAGAAGAAGATCCTCGTGACTCCCCCGCAGGAGGATGCCCTGTCAGTGAGCATCACCAGCATCCGCATGCCCAGCCCACCCAGCTACAAAGTTGGGGACAAGGTACAGAGTTGGGCCTTGCCTTTCTGGTCTGGCTGGGGCGGCCACGATTCTCTGGTTCCCTGAGCCTGGGGCCGGGATGTGTCTCTGGGCGCTGGGAAAGGGAGAGAGGAGAGACTAGTTCAGGGTGAGGAGGAATCCTAGGTGTTAATCTTGCCATCTCCTCAATGGGGACAGCCAACTGTGAAATTATTTACCTGCAGAGACTCAGAGAGGGCAAGAGACTGGCCCACAGTCACACAGTAAGCTACTGGCAGCACTGGGATCAAAGCCCATAGCACCTGAGTCCCCTCATCTCTGGCCCTTCAGCCTGAGTCCCTAGGTCTGAGCTCAGGACTCCCCCGTGTCTGGCCTAGCAGAGCCTAGGCAGGCCCATCCTGCTCCAGGGCCCCCCCCATGTGACCCCACACCAGGCCTCCTTGACTCCCTGGCCCTCTGTGTATTCCTGTGCAGAGTGGGTAAGTTCACAGACCTCTGTCACGGGTGGGGGACATCTGCAGCTCCGATGGCTCACGGCCGGGCTGGGAACCAGGGCCTGCAGGGATGTCGGAGACATTGAGTGTAGACGTTCTCACTGGCAACCTTACAGAAATTAAGTTTCCACAGGCCTGTGTGTTGTTGGGCTTTCCTCTTCTACCTTTATTGTTATGCTTTTCCTCCCTGAAAGCTGTGGCCTCCAGAGGCTGAACCAGGCTTCAGGCCACATGCCTACCCCAGTGCTCAGGGCCCTTATGCTCTCCTCCCCGCAGATAGCCACCCGCAAGGCCTATGGACAGGCCCTGGCCAAGCTGGGCCGTGCTCACGACCGTATCATCGCTCTGGATGGGGACACCAAGAATTCCACCTTCTCAGACATCTTCAGAAAGGAGCACCCAGACCGCTTCATTGAGTGCTACATTGCTGAGCAGAACATGGTGGGTGCCGGGGGGGGCAGGTGGGCACAGGGCCAGCCACAGCCTGGGGCTGAGGTCTGATGGGTACGGGGCAGGGCTGAAGTCCTCCTGCTCCTCTGGGCAGCCATGTTGGCAGTGCCAGGTGCCTGCTGGAGGCCAGCCCGGGGAGAGCACAGGAATAGCTAGGACCCAGCACTGACCTCAAGGGACCGCGGCGGCGAGGGCGAGGAACGTACGTGTGATGCTCGGGTGCAGGCGGGAGAGCTGCATGGGCTGTGGGTACACACAGGAAGTGCCGTCTGTAGGCCACGTGTGGTGGTCAGTGGGCTGTCTCTTGGGGTACAGGGCCTTCCGGGTGGTAGGGCAGCCACGGGCACAAGGCAAGAACATAACGGGTCCAGCAGCCGTGGTCCTCTCACCGAGGAGCCCAGCCTGGCCTGCAGGCCCCCAGCATCTACAGTTTCCCCTCTCTGAGGCCACCAGGCTCTACCATATCCAGAGTTCTTTCTCCAGCTGAACTTGAACTTGTCTCTCTGGGGCTTCTAGTCTTGGCAGCTGGAGGGTCCAGACTAAACTGGAGCGGTGTGTGGGCTGGGGAGGCCACGGCAGGTGGCTCACGTCAGGTGGCAGGTTCCAGAGCTGTGGAGGGGGTGGCCGCTTTGGAGCCACTGCCTGCTCTCTGTGCTTCCAGGCCGGGATTTGGGTCTGGAGCTTCCTCAGGCATAGACGTGTGTAGGGAGGCTGGTCTCTGCGGACGGCTGGGGGTTGGTGAGGACAGTAGGGACAGGGTTTGCAGAAGCCTGGGAAGGATGGACATAGATGTCTATGTCCGAGCTTCCTAGCCTACTCTGTGAGAGGCCTTCCTTGTTTGCTAGAAAAAAAATGATCCCCAGGAATGTAATTTTGAAGAGAATTTTTGAAGTGGTTGTTTCAAGTCCGAGGGGTTTGATACCAGACAGACTGAGGAATCCCTGGGTACACAGGGATCTGTTGCAGGGAAGAGAATTTAGTCGCTAGGATGACTGAATCCCCCAACCCTCAATAAGGGCGTGAGCTTCTGGGCTCCCTGCTCCCCTGTCCCTCCTCTTCGGGGCTGACGCTGCCCCCGTCTGCTCCCCAGGTCAGTGTTGCGGTGGGCTGTGCCACACGCAACAGGACAGTGCCCTTCTGCAGTGCTTTCGGGGCCTTCTTCACGCGGGCCTTCGATCAGATTCGCATGGCGGCCATCTCTGAGAGCAACATCAACTTCTGTGGCTCCCACTGTGGCGTGTCCATCGGTGAGTGCCACGGGGCCAGGACGCCTGCCCCTGTAACTTCCCTGCCCTTCTGGACCAGGAGGTCGGGGGCAGGGGCAGGATTCCTTTCTGTGGGTGGGGGGCTTGCTTCAGTTGTGTCCTTTCCCACACCCCAGGGGAAGATGGGCCCTCTCAGATGGCCCTGGAAGATCTGGCCATGTTTCGGTCAATCCCCACTGCAACGGTCTTTTACCCAAGTGACGCGGTGTCTACCGAGAAGGCGGTGGAATTAGCAGCCAATACAAAGGTTGGTCACACGGCCGTTCGTGACCTGGGGGTGGGGTCAGCGTGCCGGCGCAGCGCTGGCCATTCACTGCCCCACAGTGTGTCTCCAACCTCGCCGCCGGTGTTTGTAGCTGGTAGGAGTTAGGCCAGGAAACACAACACGCCACCCTTTCTGCTGCGTGGCGGACAGTGCTGACCGTCACTGGGCTCTTGGCCCACTGAGAACCTGGCTCTGACGCCCGTCTCCTCCCCGAGATGGGCTTGCCAAGACAGAAAGGATGAGCTGAGTAGCATGGTCCTGACCAAGAGCCAGAGTGCCCTGTGGGTCCCCCTCCTCTGCCAGACGCACTCTGGGGGGAGCGGCCCCACTTGGAGAGCAGCCCGCCTGAAAGAAAAGCCATTTTCCGCCTGGGGCTTGGGGCTGGCAAAGCCGCGGGCTGCTCTCCCGCAGGAGGAGTGTCTGGAGAGATGCACACGACAGAGGACAAGACGGTCCCTTTCCCCGAGGGGGGGGGGGGCAGCGTGACGTGGCTTCACACACACCTGTGGGGACGGCGGGGTGTGGAAGTTTGCAAGTGAGAGGCAGTGGCCTTTCTAGAAAGGCTGCCCACGATGCCACGGTCTGTCATCCTCTGTCATCGTGTTTCCTGCTAGGGCATCTGCTTCATCCGGACGAGCCGCCCAGAAAACGCCATCATCTATAACAACAATGAGGACTTCCAAGTCAAACAGGCCAAGGTCAGTGCCGCGCATGCCCCATGAGACCCCAAAGCACGCCCGAAGCCAGGGCCCGCCGTCGGCCACCAGTCCCCAAGCCTCATTGGCCCCGGTGTCCTCCCCAGGTGGTCCTGAAGAGCAAGGATGACCAGGTGACTGTGATCGGGGCCGGAGTGACCCTGCACGAGGCCTTGGCTGCTGCCGACCTGCTGAAGAAAGGTGAGGAGGGACCCAGCCCATCTCAGATCAGGCGCCGACGATACGCGGTCTTGGGGGTGAGAGGGGATTCCATCGGATTCAATGCTGATAGTAACAAAAGCCACCTTTTATCAACACAGGGCTTGAACTCATGACTCTGAGATCGAGAGTTGGGCACTTAGCTGACTGAACCACTCAGGCGCCCCGTAAAAGCCACCTTGGAGCACTTAGGACTCTGTGGCCAGCGTGGTGCTGAGTGCCGGGGCTGCCCCCGCCCCGTGGCCCTGGAGTTGAGGTGTCCCAGCACAGTGGTCCGATCAGAGGTCCTAGAGCCTGCCAGTGGGCCTGAATCGCCACTTAGCGGGTCACTACCGAAGTTATTCAGCATCTCCATGCCTCAGTTTCCCCATCCATAAAGTGGAGATACTGTCACCTTCCTGGTAGGGGTGTCCCGAGGATTTAATACATGTGACCTGGCATCATTATCATCATCGCCTTGCAGGCTCACAAGTGTTAGCTCCTGACACACTAGGAAAGCTGGGAGTTCAGAGAATCACAGCAGACGGCACGGTGTAGTCACGCTGAGCAGGAAGGAGAAGGCAGACAGGGGTGTCCTTAGGAAAATGACCTCAGATGTGAGTAGGAACTGATAACCGGAGAGGCCCGGGCAGAAGGAACAGCGCGTCCAGAGCTCCAGCGAGCTGGAGAGAAGCCAGGGGAGGCCCAGCCCTGTCAGGGATGGAGATCCCGGGGGAGGGCTTGAAGAGACATGGCGGAGTTTGACTCGAGCTTCTGAGGCCATTCTGCTGGGTCCTCTCCTGACCTGGCCCCCATGCCTGCAGCTGCAGCTCCCCTCCCCCCACCTGGCGAGCCCTGGTCCTGTCTCACGTCAGACACCGGGAACTGTCCTCCGGCTTCCCCTGTATCTTCAAGGGCGTCTGGGAAGATGAGGCAAAACCGTGTGGGCCCCTGCCAGGCCACACAGTGTTCTTTGGTGGTCCAGAGGCTAAGATCCTCTGGCCCAGGATGTGAGGGGGAGAGAGGGACGCTGCTTTTCCTGAGACCAGATGCTCCGAAGTCAGGGGGTGCAGGATGCCAGAGGACATGAGCATCACGATAAGCAGAGGGAAGGGAGCAAGCCACTGTGGGGGTGGGGATTGGCAGACACTACCCAGATGATGGGAACAGGACGACAGCTGGTCTCCCCAGGATAGGGCTAGGCCGAGGCTTTTAACTGTGACAACTCCTGGGACACCCCCACCGACCTCACCCATGCAAGGACACACCCACAGCACCCAGCACCTTCCCCTCAGTCACACCCCTGTGTTTTCTCCTCTCACAGAGAAGATCAACATTCGTGTGTTGGACCCCTTCACCATCAAGCCCCTGGACAGGAATCTCATTCTCGAAAGCGCCCGTGCTACCAAGGGCAGGATCCTCACTGTGGAAGACCATTACTATGAAGGTAACAGGCCGGCTGGAGAGCCAGGGACAGACGGGTCAGGGAACGGCTGGGCGCACAGGGCCACAGGCAGAGGGCCGCAGAGGGCTGGATGTCCCTCCTTCACCTGCCCTAGGATGGCAGCTGGGCCCAGGAAACCCAGGGCCATCCCTTGGAGCAGCTGGGTCTCGGTCTCCTGTTGGGCGCAGGCTTGGCCAGGGACCCAGCAAACTTGGCTGCCAGAATAGCTCCTTGGTATAGCCCCCTGCCACCCAGGGAGCCCAGGAGGATCTTGACCTTGCTGCTAAGAGGAGAAGAGGTGGCTGACATAGCTGAGTTTTACGTCTGTTGTGCAGAATTTCTGTCTTCTGCGGGTCCTTCGCAAAGCAGCCCTCCACAAGCACACACCACCAGGGCAGGCTCCCGGGGAAGAGATGGGCTTAGACTCTGGGGTCAGGTACACATGCTGTCATCAGGACAGCTGCCCAGAGCATGGCGATAAAAATGATTCCGAGGCCATGTTTGGGCTTAGGAAGGCGCCTAAGGCTCGTGCTTGATGGATGATGTCTGCTCTGGCTACAGGCACGGGGGAGGGTGGTGCATACGCCGTCCTGTCATCCTCAGGTAAGGGACGGGCCCAGGAGGCCGCAGCCGCTGCTCACCCTGAGGCCGCATCACCTGACTCCTCTCCTTCCCTTTCCGCAGGTGGCATAGGCGAGGCGGTGTGCTGTGCCTTAGCGGGCGAGCCTGGCATCACCATCTCTCGCCTGGCTGTGGGCGAGGTACCGAGAAGCGGGAAGCCAGCGGAGCTGCTGAAGATGTTTGGCATTGACAGGGACGCCATCGCACAAGCTGTGAGGGACCTGGTCGCCAAGGCCTAGGGAGGGTAGGAGGACGGAGACGGGTTCTGCACATTCCTGAAGTTCTGGCAAAGGTGCTCAAAGTTGTGCGGAGAGGAGTGATAAAATATATGTTTTGAGAGAAATGAATTGGCCCAGAAGTATTTATTTGACATGAATGCAGCCGGTGCTGGTAGAGGCCAAGGTGAGACGTCTGAGTCTTGGGCGGTCACCTCCCCTGGGCCCAGCATCTGCCCTTAGCCACTGGACTGCTGCTGCCCCCAAGCCCCGCCAGGTGACCTTCCAGCCCAGAGGCTGAAACCCAGTCTCGCCCCACCTCAGCTGCTGGCCCCGCCTCCCCTTCCTCAAAGCCCCACAGCCCTTGGGCAGCGAGGTGCTTTTGCTTATAGTCCCAGCTCCTCCCCAGATGCCCTCCGAACCAGTAAGGTCAGAGAAGCCGAGAGAAGCGGCAGTCCCCGTCCTGGGGAAGGGAACCCCCCGGTTGGCATCAGAGCAGCAGGGGTGAGGGAAACCATAGGCCCGGCTCTGACCCGGCACCACAAACCAGAAGCTCTCAGTCCCGTGTGCAGAACTGCCTCCCCTCGATTTGTTAAACTGCGGGTTCCCAGGCCTTGCCTCTGGTGCCTGGGATCCCATCCTCTGTCGGCACACCTGTGGCAGCCCAGACGCAAGCTCCGGGCCGCCCCGCTGCTGGCCGTGCTCCCCGGCCGGAGGCCTTGCTCGTAGCCCACTGCACAGATTCCAGCTGAGGACGGACTAGTGCTGGGGAAAGAGACTGGATGCTCCCGGCCACTGGTGGGGATCCCAGGAAACCCTCAGAGCCCTTGGGGAGGAGGAGACGCGTTTGTAGACATGTCTGCTTGCCCGCCCAGCAATCTGGTCCAACAATATGAACCAGTCAAACCCACAGGGGGCGAACAGTCGCTCACAGCTGCTCAGCCTGGTTTGGCCATACTGGGGGCTGTGTGCCTGCCTTTAACAACCCCAGTTCCAGAAGGAGCCAAGAGCAGGGATGGCCCGTTGTCCACCTCGGGGCCGGGGCCTCCCAGCCTGCTAGCACGTGCTGAAAGGGACCAGCACTAGGCAGGGAGGTGGAGACAAGCACCAGGCGGGCTATGGGTGCCAGGCGCTGCAGAAGGCCCAGGTGGGGGTGGGGGGAGCTGGCAAGCCCTCTCTTCTTGCCTGGGAAAGCGAGGTAGAGGGGAGGACAGTTCTCAGCCAGAGCTCTGGGTCCTGCCAATTCCAGTACCCCTTCTTGTAAAATCCAGCATAAAACCAGTAAAACCACAGAAGAGCAGGGAAATGCACAAAGGTCTGCAGGCAGTGGCCCTGCGAGGGAGACCTGGGGTGGGTGTGCCACCTGGTGGTCAAGCCTGGTACTGTCTGCCGGTCAGCCGGCCCCACACCGGCCGCAGGACAGACTCCTGCTCCCAGTGAAAGGCCCTCCCAAGCCCAGCTGGTGGAGACAGGAGGCAGGGGACCCCATTTCCTCACAGTCACACATGTGACGTGGCTGGGGGGGTTGGGGGGTCCTTTCCATAATCCCCAATCTGCTGAAAGGAGGAAGCAACCAGCTGAGCCTGACCAAGGGTGACAAAGCCTGGCCAAAGCCCTGAGAGTAAGAGACCGGTGTTCTGCTCTCCCCTGCACCCCCCGGGGCTCATCTCCCCAAACCTCAGTTTCCTCATCTGTGAAATGGGGACAACGACAGCACCTCATAAGGCTGTCACGAGGACGCAGGAAGGGGGACAGGAAGAATACTGTGAGCACGGAACAGGGAGCTGGGCTCTGGGGCCACGGCCACGGACTCGGGGAGCACGGGGTGTACCCGCAGCAGCCCAGGCCTCGGGATAGAATTCTCCCGCTTCCGTGCACCATTCGGTGGCTCTTAGCACATCGACAGTCGTGCAACCGTCACCACAATGAACTGCAGAACACGTCCACCCCAGAAGAAACTGCGTGCCCTTACCGGCCAGCTCCACACCAGCTTCCTCGATTCCTGGCAACTCTCGTCAGCTCTCTGTGGCTGCCCGTTCGCCTTTTCTAGACGCTTCGCATAAGCACGAGAATACACTCTGTGGCCTTCTGCTCTGGCTTCTTTCATTTCGCATGTGTGCCGGGGTCACCCGAGTGTCAGTGCTCTGTTTGTTTTCATTGCCAAATAATAGTCTATTGTCTGGCTAGGCCGTATTTTATTCATCCAGTCATCAGTTAGTGGACACTTGAATTGCTTCCCCCTTTCGGCTGTTATGAATAATGCTGCTCTAAATATTTGGGGGGCATAGGTTTTCACTTCTCTGATTATACAACGACCGATTTATATATAAACTATATTCTGCATACTTAGGAGTGGAATGCTGGTGACCCCGTGTTTACCTTTTTGAGGACCGGTCTGGTGGCCCATTATACGTTCCTGCCAGCGATGTACGAGGGGTCCGCTTTCTCTACACCCTCACCGCCAACATCTGTGGGTCATTTTTCTTTTTATTATTCAATTTTTTGTGTCCCTTCAAAATCCGTATGTTGAAACTCTAATAATCCCCAGTGTGACGGTATTTGGAGGTGGGAAATTTTGGAGGTAATTATAATAAGGTCACGAAGGAGGGGCTCTCACAACGGGATTCATGCCCTTTTAAAAAGAGGAAGAGCTGACGTCACCCTGCAAGCACGCGTCACGAAAAGGTGACGTGAAGATGTAACTGGAGAGCCACATGCAACGTGGGGGACGCTCCCCAGATACCGGATCTGCCCACACCCCGATCTCGGACTTCCCAGAACCAGGAGAAGGAAAGGTTTGTTAAAACCAGCCAGTCCGTGGTCCTTTGTTACGGAAGCCCGGTTCTGTATATATATTTGGGATAGAAGTCCCTTATTAGATTTACGGTCTACAGATATTTTACCCTCTTCTCTGGGTCTGTCATTTTTAAAAATCTTTTTTTCCTTTTGGATTACAGACTTCCAAGAAGTTACAAGAAAAGCGTAGCGGTCTCGTGACCCCATCGCCCAGCTTCCCCTCAGTGGCAGCAGCTTACAGAACTAGCTCATTTCCTAACTGGGACCATTGGACATTTTCACAATGTCTCCGGTGACTGCGGACCTACTCAGCTTTCACCCGCGTTCGTGTCTTTCTCACTCATGGGACCTGAAGGTTTTTCCCTTCTCGCTGCTGTGAGGATGGGGAGACAGGGCTGTGAGGTGCATCACTGAGGCTGGGGGTGCCAAATGCCCCCCCCAGCAAAGACCCTGTGCTTCGTGGGGGCTAAGATGCACGCAGACACCTCTTGCTGCAGAGCTGGGGTCATAGCTGTACCCCCTGATCCCCCTGAAGATTCCCTCCCAGATGGCGTGTTGTAGGTAGGGACCCAGGTCCCGTTACAAGGAAAGCCACCGCCTCAAACAGCCTCTCCTGCTTCCCAGGCTCCAGGCTCCAGGGTGTGGGAGGGTATTACTTTAATAACAGAAGCATTTCAGAGGCGGGCTCCAGCCACCCGTCAGAGGATGGACTGCCGGGGCTCCCCTGTGTCCTCTCTGTCCCCTTCTGGGAAGGGGGAGGTAATAGGAGATCAAGGGGCACCAGACAAGTGCCCTAGGCAGGATTCTGGAAATCACTGAGCCTCGGGAATCTGGGGATTATGGATATGTGGATTGGAAGTATCCATCACAGAAAATAACTCGGCGCAGAAAGTGGGAAAAAGAAGGTACAATCCTAGGGCTCCTTCCCCAGCCCCAAGCGGCAGCTCAGTAGGGCCCCCCAGGCCAGGTCTCCCGCTCCCACTGTCCACTCCAGAGAAAGGGGGTCACCCAGACACGGCCCACAGGGCAAGAGGAAGAAAGTTTCCCCCGAGTTGTGTCCTGCAAAGAGGCCAAGGCAGCGGCTGCTTGTGACCCAGGTTGGGTGCACGGGGTGTGCCTCTGGTCCCGTGCGGACACGCTCTAGGCCAGGCTCCGTCGTGGGGAGAATGAGCCTTGGGTCCAGCAGGAAGGGCTGGGGGAACTTTCCAGGGCTGTCCTCAGGGTTGGGGGTACAGCTGCTGGCCCTATGACCTGTGCCTGACCCAGGAGGCGTCCTGCTCCCAGCCCCTCTGGGACCTGGGAGGGACAATGTCAGCGGCAGGGAGAGGCCCAGAAGCTGGGGCAGCCTCTGTGTCAGTGTGAGCTGGGGCCACCATAACAAGAAAGCTCAGGCTGGCTCCAACAACAGAAACTAGTTCTCACAGTGCGGGAGGCTGGGAGGCCCGAGATGGAGGCCCCAGCCTGTTTCTGGTGAGAGGCTGCGTTCTGGCTTGCAGACGTGGCCTTCCTCCCTCCGTGAGCGTGCAGAGAGAGCACGCTCTGCAGTCTCATCTCTAAGGGCGCTACTCCTACCGGGGCCGGGGCCCACGCGCCTAGCCTCCCTTAACCTCCGTCACCTTCTTAGGGGCTCCATCCCCAAGTCCAGCCACACTGGGGGTTAGGGCTTCAACCTAGGAGTGCAGGAGGGACGTGACTCAGTGCGTCACAGGCTCCACATCGGCCAAGTTCACAGCGTGCCCCCTGCTCCGGCCGGAGTCTCCGTCCCTGCCCCAAGGGGGAGCTTACTGGCACCCGAGTTACACGTGGCCCGTCTGTATGCTCCTGTCTGTGACTCCAGATCCGCGCACTCAGTAAATATGCTTGTCACATGTTTTCATGGCGAGGGTGGGGGGTGGGGGGCAGCTGACCAGGGTTTTAACAGAAACTTCCTGTCCACACGCCACACCTTAAATTCAGGCGGCTTCTAGCTCTACTCCTCCATGCTCAGCAGACTGAACGAACCACCCCCCAACTCAGAATTGGATGAGAAGCTTTACCCAGCGAGAGGGTATTTGGAGACGAGCCAGGGTCCATGAGGGCAAGAGTGGGGGGGCGCCTAAAGTTTGGACCGCCCCCCCCCGGAACTTCACACTAGCTGATCTCAGGGACACAGGCTCAGCAGCTAGCCGGTCTCGCCATCAGCGAAGGCCCGGGTTTCGTGCTGCGGGGAGTTGCCTGCACCCCCATCTGCAGGGCCAGGGAGGGATGTACTTGGGGACCAGAGACCCTGGGCTGCGGCAATGCCTCCTGGTAGTGACATGGCACGAAACTGCAAGAGGCAGCCTGGAACAAAGAGGAAGCTTTCAGGCAGCTCCCCCCACCCCCACCCCGTGGGACTGCAGCGTGCTCTCCCCCACTAACTCCAGGTCCTACTGGTTTTACTTCTAAATGACCCCAACGTGCCACCTTCTGCCTCATCCTGGTCCAGACCTCCATAACCTCTCCCTGCTCAGGTGACAGCAGCTTCCAGCTGCCTCTTGACCTCCTTCCATGTCCCCAGCTCATTCTCTGTGTGACAGCCCAAGGAACCTTCTAGAACCTGGCACAAGCACTCTCTTGTTCAACGGCCCCCTTCCCACGACTCCCATTGGATGAATCCCAGATGCTGGCTGCGTCTCTGAATGGCCTCCTCCTGCCCCCCCATCCAGCCTCATCTGAAACCATCTCCCCTGCACTGGCCAAGCCCCAGCTCCCGCCCAGCTTCTTTTGGTTCTCTCCTACTTCCTCTTCTGCCTCCTACCCCTCCCTAGTCTGGGCGGGTGCCTAAACACTTAGAGCTGAGGAAAACACAAGTCAGCCTGGCCCAGAAGAGAATAGGGACCAAAGAGGAAGAAGCCAGAGCTTGGTGGGGGTGGAGGGTGCAATCAAAAGAGACTTCTGGGAGGAGGTGGCATCTATGAGACAGACTGGATTCTGCCAGAGTGAGCTGGCATAGAATACAGGGGGTGGGTGAGGGCCTTCCAAGAGAAGGGCACAGCCTGTCTGGGCAACAGTAAACATCTAGTTTGACTAGAGGTCTCACGGAAGGGGTGCAGTGACATGGCCTTGAATGCTCACATCATTATGCTTGAAAAGAATTCCACTTTTACTTTCGCAGGAAGAGGAACGTCCTCCTTTCCTTCTCCCGTGTTTTACTGAATGCTTCCCATTGCCCAGGTTATGTGCAAAGAGGAATCCAAAGGGGAGCCAGCCCCAGTCCACACCTTCCAGGCCCATGGCTGCCAGGAGCTGGCTAATGAACAGATGGGAGATGTCCACAGACACCAGGTCCCAGGCCCCAAGCCGTTCCAGTGTGGCTTTCCTCAGCAAAGACAACACAGGCTAAACGTCTCCAAAAGGGGTTAGCTAGACCAAGACCAAAAATTAAAAAAAAAAAAAAAAAAAAAAAAATCAGACAGCCTGGAAGTCTGAGATTAAATCAAATCTAAATTAATCAGACTTTCCGTAGGGTCCTAAACCTCCCACACCAGGGAGCCCTCCATCTTTCTGCTCGCATCCCCCACATACCTGAGAAGTCTGCACACAAGGCCAAAAGCACCATCATTTCCAGGGCCACTCACCCTCTCTCGCCAGCCACCTCTGGAGATCGCTCATCTCTGTATCCTGGTGGCAAACACAGCCTTCCTCCACTCTGCTACCTCTCCAACCCTTAGCCGTCCTCCCTTCTGCCTCAAACACCGTAGAATAACAGAAGGGGGGGGTGAGGCAGAAAGAGAAATTTTAATATTTCACCAGAAATCTAATATTTTCATCAGAAGTTGTCAACAAACAACAAGTAAGATGTAGCCTTTCTTACCTAAATATTTCTAAATTCTCATGCGTTAGAGGGTTACCTAGAAAATGGCCTTCCTTAGATCTCTGGCTAGAAGAAATCTCTTCCCCTCCCCTCTATATTTCTTCCTTTCATAAGGGAATTTTATTCATTACTTTCTATCATGGCGATGTGTTCTGGATTGTGAAATTCTTAAAGCCTGCGTAATCTTCTGGTACGTATGTATGTATTATTTTTTATTTTTATTTATTTATTATTTAATTTTTAAAATTTATTTATTTTATTAATTAATTAATTAATTTATTTTAGAGAGGGGGAGGGAGACAGAGAATCTTAAGCTGGCTCCATGCTTAGTGAAGAGCCTGACACGGGGCTCAATCTCATGATCCCGAGATCATGACCTGAGCAGAAATCAAAAACCAGACGCTTAACCGACGGAGCCACCCAGGTGCCTCTGAATTTAGCCTTATTGAGCACTGGCTATTTTTCTGATCCCATAAAAATTATCAGGCTCTGTTCTAGGATGTACTTTCTGGGCACTCTATATAGTAACCCCCAAATCATGAGGTACATTCTGGCTTCTGGGAACAGGCCCTATTTCTACTCCTGTGTGAGTTCTGAGGATTGTTACCTCTAATCCATGCAGAGGGTTATTTCCTGCCAGCCTTCGGTCTTNNCCCCAGTAGCGATGGGCACTCCGCTAAGTGCTCGGAGATCCTCGGCAGCTCTCCAGGCTTCTCTCCCTCTCATCTTCCGTGGGCTGCACTGTGAATTCTAGCCACCTTGGCTTCCCTGAACTTCCAGCTTCTTCTCAACTTGGGAAGCCCCCTGGGACCCACCTGTGTTCCCTCTCCCTGTCCTCGGCCTGGAGACTCTCCAGGCAATAAAGCCACGACAATCACAGGGCTCACCTCCTTTGTCCACCACCTCCCATGGAGTACTGACTTTCATTGCTTGATGTCTGGCATCTTGAAAACTGTTGCTTCATTGGGGGGCCTAGGTGGCTCAGTCGTTAAGTGTCTGCCTTCGGCTCATGAAGCCCTGCCTCAGATCCCTGCTCAGCTGGAAGCCTGCTTCTCCCTCCCCCACTCCCCCTGCTTGTGTTCCCTCTCTCACTGCTTCTCTCTCTGTGTCAAATAAACAAAATCTTTAAAAAAACTGTTGCTTCATTGATTTTATCTTGGTTTTTTTAGTTTTTTTTTTTTTTTTCCTTAGGCAGGAAGGTAAACCCAGTCCCTTTACTCCATCTTGGCTGAAAGCAGGATTGCACATCATTTATTTGGATAAATGAATGGTGGTAAGTTTGTGTGACGGAATTTACAATCATGAAAAGGAATGTTTTAACCAGTCCCAAAAGTTTATATAATTGCACGATTCCATTTATATGAAACGTCCCGAATAGGCAACTCTATAGTCAGATCACTGGCTGTCTGGAGGTGGGGTATGGGAGACCTGGGGGTAGTGGTTCAAGGGTCTGGGGTTTCTTTTTGGGTGATGAAACTGTTCTAACACGGATTGTGGTGATGGTCACACAACTCCACGAACACACTGAAAACCGCCAAAATGTACACTTCGAGTGGGTGGATTGTATGGTGTGTGAATTCCAAAGCACTCACAGAAAGACAAAAATGCACTTGAGCTAAAGGACTTGGCAAAAATCAATTTTAAAAGCATGTGGTGGGGGCGCCTGGGTTGATGAGGGAACAGAAGGCAAGCTCAGGACAAAGCAGAAACTGACACCCTGCAACCCCCCCCCCCCCATGGGATGTATGCGACATTCCTCAGGCTCTCCTGGCTGCCCTGAAGCTAAGGAAAGGAAAAACAAGTAGTTAACCTATAGAGACCACAGTCCTACAAGACCTGAGGCTCCCTCAGTTTACAAATGTCTTAGCAGTTTACAAGAACAAAGCATTTCTGTCAATAACCCAGCTTCCGGAAGGGAAAGTAGATACAACTGAATGTCTTTATAACCCGCAGACCATGGACGGGTACTTCCAGGTATCGAGGAAGTTCCCAACTACCCTCATGTTCCTGCCTTACTAGAGGGAAAAACAACCTTAACCTGACAACCGGCCTCCGGTTTCCTGTGAGTCTTTAACATATGAAAGTGTTTTCTCAGCCTCCCTGTTTCCTCACCTCCCCGAACCCCATAGTATATAGTCAGCCACCCCTCACACCGGCAGCAGCTCTTTCTGCCCACGGGTCCTGTCCCTGTGGTTTAATAAACCACCATTTTGCACCAAAGACGTCTCAAGAATTCTTTCTTGGTCGTGGGCTCCGGACTCCACCCCACCGAACCTCACCGATATCCCACAACCTCGGCAGGGTGGCTCAGCCGTTAAGCGTCTGCCTTCAGCTCAGGTCATGATCCCAGAGTCCTGGGATCGAGCCCCGCATCGGGCTCCCTGCTCAGCGGGAAGCCTGCTTCTTCCTCTCCCACTCCCCCTGCTTGTGTTCCCTCTCTCGCTGCCTCTCTCTCTGTCAAATAAATACATAAAATCTTAAAAAAAAAAAAAAAAGCATGCCAAGGGGATATCCAGGGGCAGGTCACTCCTCAGTACACAGATCCTGTTTGTATGAAGCTTAAAAACATGGAGAGCAGGGGCGCCTGGGTGGCACAGCGGTTAGGCGTCTGCCTTCGGCTCAGGGCGTGATCCCGGCGTTATGGGATCCAGCCCCACATCAGGCTCCTCCACTATGAGCCTGCTTCTTCCTCTCCCACTCCCCCTGCTTGTGTTCCCTCTCTCGCTGGCTGTCTCTATCTCTGTCGAATAAATAAATAAAATCTTAAAAAAAAAAAAACCACAAAAAACAAAAACAAAAAAAACATGGAGAGCAACTCCCCAGACTATGTTCAGGGACGCAGAGAAATGCTCCCCACTCTGAAAGCAGGTTCTGGCGCCCCCGGAAGAACACAGACAAAAGGAGGAGGCCGTGCGCTAGAGAGGGGGGTCTGAGGGGGGCGATTTTCTCTCTCATGTTTTATTTCTTAGTCTGGGGCAGAAGGCTTCTCTACACTTTCCTTTACGTCGGAGAGTTTTCTGCACAGGATTACTTGTCGGCTCAATCACTGCACAATCCCCCCGAGGTCAGTCAGGAGCACCAGCTCCCCTGTGCAGTCCCCGCCCTGCGCCCAGGCTCTGACTTCCCATCGCAGGGGCGGAAAAAACACCGAGAGTTTGAGAACCCAACCTTTGCCTCCTGAAGCTTGTTTTCTGCTTCCTCCAGAGTAATGCAATTTTGCGATCACCCTTGCACGGGCTGTTCTCCCCCAACCTTCCGAAAGCCCGAGAAAAGCCTAGTGAGCTCGTAAAGACAGCCGCCCGTGGAACCGCGTGGGGCGCTCCTCTGTGCCTCCACCCAGCGCCGCTCGGCCGGCTCCCGTCTGCCCTTCCCCGTTAGTGATGAGGGAAGGAAGGCAAGCTGAGCACAAAGCAGAAGCTGACACCCGGCACACACCTCCCCCCCCCATGTATGCAGCATTCCTCAGGCACCTCTGGCTGCCCTAAAGGACAAAGAAACCGTTAACCTATAGAGACCACAATCTTGCAAGACTTGAGTCTCCTTCAGTTTACAAACGTCTTAGCAGTTTACAAGAACAAAGCTCTCAGTAACCTAGCTTCCAGAAGGGAATGTAGGTAGACACAATTCAATTTCCTTACTACCTACATACAGCCCATTGGCAAGTTCTGGAAACAGGCAGAGTGACATTCCTCTAGGAACTCAGGGGCCTCAATGTTAGTACTTTGCTAAGGGCCAAAGGCAGTTCTAGCCTGACCCCCTCCCCTCCACCAAGATCCTGTAAGTCTACTTTAACGTATAAAAATTCCTTTGGGGAACGCCTGGGTGGCACAGCGGTTGAGCGTCTGCCTTGGCTCAGGGCGTGATCCTGGCATTATGGGATCGAGCCCCACATCAGGCTCTTCCGCTATGAGCCTGCTTCTTCCTCTCCCACTCCCCTTGCTTGTGTTCCCTCTCTCACTGGCTGTCTCTGTCTCTGTCGAATGAATAAATAAAATCTTTTAAAAAATAAATAAAAAAAAAATAAAAATTCCTTTGGAAACTTCCTTTATCTCTAACCCCCCTCCCCCCCCACCAAGATATGTGTTGACAATCATCCCCCAAGCATATGGCCCACCGATATACATCTGAAGGGTCTCATGACTCAGGTTTTATTAGACAGTAATAAATGACCTTTTCCCAATAACAGCTAGCCACCTCAAGGTCCTGGAGACCTTGCTTCCAAAATTCCTTAGAGACTTACGCTATCCCTAACCCCCTCCCAGCTTGAGGGTATATAATGGGCCATTCCTCACAACCCCGGGGCAGCAGCTCTTTCTGCCCATGGGTCCTGTCCCTGTGCTTTAATAAACCACCATTTTGCACCAAAGATGCCTCAAGAATTCTTTCTTGGTCGTCGGCTCCAGACTCCACCCCCACTGAACCTCACCGATATCCCACAACCTCATCATTAGCACAGCCGCACCCCACCCCCCCACTCCAAGAAATGCCAGGCTCCTAGTAACCCCCACCTGCAGGCCACACACCCAGCTGGTGCTGGCTGAACCACTTCTCGAAGCCATCCGCTTACCTCCAGCTGGTGTCGCTCCCCGAGAGCTCACTTTCTAGCCAGCCTCATGCAGGCTTGTGGCGGAATCAGGCCTGGCCCCCTGTTGCCAGGTAGGGAGTGGAGCAGAGGGCCCGACCACGGGAAGGTGGGGGCTGGGAAGAGGGTTGCCTCTCAGGGGAGCAAATATCCCTGGGCCCTGCATATACAGGGCTCTGCCCAGCTCCCAGGCCTCTGCTCTCTTGCGTCCCTCTGTCTGGGGCTGCTTCTCTGAACCTAGCCTCTCGCTTGCTCATTCTTAACTTTTAAAAACTGAAATGTCACCTCCATCAAGAAAAGCACACAGAACAGATCTACGGTGTAACAGGTCATTATAAAGCGATACTGGTCACCAGCAGTCAAGTCACAAGACAGAACACCTAGCTCTTCTCTAAAAAACACCTGCAGGGGCGCCCAGGTGGCACAGTCAGTTAAGGGTCTGACTCTTGATTTCAGCTCCGGATCTCAGGGTCTTGAGATCAGCCCCGGGGCGGGCCCTGCGCTCAGCAGGGAGTCTGCTTCTCTCCCTCTGCCCTTCCTCCCTTGCACCCTTGCTCTCTCTCAAATAATCTTCAGAAAACACCTTTAAACATTATGAAACGTTTTGAACGTCAGGATAGGCACGAGATTAAAATAGCATCCACAGACCCTCCACTGAGTTCTATGAACCCCTGAAGGTTTTCCTTACATACGTAAAACATTTGAAGAGGCAAAACTTTACAGCCCTTCAGGTGCCCTCCAGCCCTTCCTCACCCCGCAGTGGTGGCCAGGGTCCTGGCCCAAAGTTCCCACCCCTGCTCTGTGAACTTGCACTTCACACCGAACTGCAGCCTGAGTTGGGGCTGCACGATTTCATCACCCCGCACACTTGTCCTTCCCCGTGTGCTTTGCCCTCGACGTGGGTTTGAGCTTTTATCAGTGTTGACACAGGTGGCTTTCTCCCACAGAGAAAGCAGACGAGCCAGTATTCTGTGGCCCGAACTCACCTGCAGCTCCTGATCTCGTCTCCTGGTGGGGGACACTCGGGCTGTGTCCAACTCAGTATTTCACAAACTCGGGCTGTGTCCAACTCAGTATTTCACAAACTCAACGAACATTCTTGCACCTGTGGCTCTCAATGTCTCCACCAAGACTTCCGCCAGCAGCAAGAACTCTGGGTCTTCAGTACTCCCAAAGAGAGCCAAATGGCCTTCAAGGGGATGGGGGGCCAATGTACATCCCCAGCCTTGCTAACAGGGACCCCCTGCTTCTTTGCATTTCAGCCATTAGCAGACTATAGGTGTTGCAGGGACCCACTTGTTCTATAGATCTCCAGATTAGATGTCTCTCTCTTCCTCCAGAAGGCCTTTCCTGGTCCCTGCTGCTGTCCCAGGAAGAGCCAGCATGTCCCTGTGTACCCACACAGCCCAGTGGGCATCCCACCCCAAGCCCCCGTCATTATCTCCTTACACACCTGCCTCCTCCAAGAGACCATGACGCCTGCTCCTTGCTCCCAGCATCCTAGAGACGCCCTGATATGCAGTCAGCCCTTACTGAATGCTCACACAATGAACCGAGTCCAGCCTTCGTCTCAGACTCAGGAGCACAGATGTACTAGAAAAGCCGCCCGCGCAGGCTCTGACCGTAGTAGCTACCCAAGAAACATCAGTGCAACCTGCCGGTCCGCGGCCCGGATGCCGCCAGCAGGGCATGCATTTGGGGGCCTCCAGGAGGTTCTCCAGCTCTGCCTCTGGAACATGCCCGGGAGGGGCATGAAGGTTGAGGGGAGACTTCAGTGTGGGCTGAAAGACCGAACAAGAGGGGGCAGCGAAGTCTCTAGGTGTTGGTTGCTCTTTCTGCGGCAGCCGCAACTTCCAGCAGAATTTCGTGACAGCGGTAATTACTGCCTTTCATATCATTTGGCTTTAATTTGTGCCAAGAGTGGTGGCATTTGACATTCAAATTTTCTTTTTCATAATTTAAATCCGCACGAGACCCATTCGCCATTCACACCAGTCTTAGACACTCCTTTCCCTGCTGTCGAGCTGGCTTGTGGCCCAGAGCCCACAGCGAGGGCAGGAGCGGAACGAGGACCCTGCTGCCCGGACTGGAGCCCACTCCTGACTTGCGGGCCACAGATCTTCGATCCCAGCCCAGGAAAACGCTGCCCCCTCCCTTTCCACAGGATTCCCGGACACCATGAGCCGGGGCCCAGCCATGCCTTGTACTTAGAGCATTGTTAGGAGACAAACGTGCCTGGAGTAGAATGTCCACGAGCTCAGAGTAAGAACCACAGACTTCGATTCCCTGAGCACTCACTGTGTGCCGAGCTGCACGGGGACTTTTCCACGCAGCAGCTCCACAACCGTGGACAACAGGTTACGCACAAGCTACAGCTGAAAAACAGAGGCTCAGAGAGGCCGAGCAACAGCTGGGAACGGGGCAGGCGGGTGTAGACCCAGCTCTGGCTCCACACCTGCACCCTATGCGTCGGCCATCAGCACTGCCACGTGCTGGCCCGATCAACACAGGGGCATTGGAGATCCCGCTCCTGACAAACCTAAACCAGAGTGGAAAGACAATCTTTTTTTTTTTTTTAAACATACATTGTTTCCAAACGGAGCATTTGAGAACATTTAAGCTTAACAAGATCCATTTTCAATTCAATGCAAGCCTTTTGTGAAGTGTGTTATTTTTAACTTGTTATTGACACAAAGTGTGCCTAATTCACTTAATTGTTTCTGAATTCATGATTTAAAACCCAGGAAGTTGCTCAGAGAGGCCTTGCCAATATTATTGATGGCAGGTTTGTACTGGACGGTGGCCAGCCGCAGCTGCCTTGCTCTTGAACGGGGTCCCAACCCTCAGCTGAGGCTTTGGGCCTCTGCCACTCACCAGCTGGTGGACATTGTCTTCTGAGGTCCCTGGACTTTGGTCACCCGCCGCTGCTAAAGCAGGACCGGCAGCCTCCCCTGCTTGTGCCTACTCGTCACCCTCGCCCCCTCCCCATGCCAGAGCAGGGGCAGGGGAGCAGAGAGGGAGGCGCAGGATGGTGCCGAGGGTCTAGCAAGTGGACACGTTCACACTCACTCATGTTCATTCACCAGTGTTTACTCACCGCGCTGTCGGCCAGGTTCACGGTGAGCCCAAAGTAGGCAGAGAGGAGGAGCCATTCTGCCGTCCTACAGGAGGGGGAGGTTTGGGGACACACCTGGCTGCTCCCTCTGAGGGTCTGCCTTCGTCCCAGCCTCTGCCTCCCTGTATGACCCGGCCCAGCCCCTTTTCTCCTCTAAGCTCAGTGTCCCATTGTGAATCCATGCAGATCCCCACTGCAGACCCACCATCTCCGAGGTCCTTCCAGCTCCGAGGCAGCCTGCCTGTGCCCCATCCTTGCTGCATCCACGGTCTGCCCGTCACCAGGCCCACCTTCCCTCTTCCTTTTTTTTTTTCTTTTTAAAGATTTATTTATTTGACAGAGACAGCCAGTGAGAGAGGGAACACAGGCAGGGGGAGTGGGAGAGGAAGAAGCAGGCTCCCAGCGGAGGAGCGCGACGCGGGGCTTGATCCCAGGACTCCGGGACCACGCCCCGAGCCAAAGGCAGGCGCTTAACGACTGAGCCACCCAGGCGCCCCCCACCTTCCCTCTTCCTGGAGCCACTGACGACCAGGACGAGGGACCCGAGTGCCCTCCCTGATAGCTCCTGAGCAAGCCTGGGAGACGGCTTGTGTCCGTGGAAAACATCACAGCAGAGCCTCCAGCCCAGAGCCTCTGGGCAAATTGTCCTTAACGTCTCAGAGCCTCGGTTTGTGGATGTGTGAAATGGGGAGACTGACAGTTATTTCCTCATGGGGCTGTCGTGGGGATCCACTGCCTTCGATGATGCAGGGAAAGCATCAAGTGCAGTGCTGAAGCCCGAGTGTCACCTTTGCGAGAACCTGAGACACACGCAGCAAGTGCTAGATCAGCTCTATTGAGTGACAGCTCTGAATGATGCCTGCTGAGCTCCTGGCACAGAGCGGGTACCTGTTCTAGGAGGGAATGCGTGAATTTGGGAACAGAGCCCAAACCGCCACCCCACCCCCAGCGCCGCGTCTACCATGGCAGGTGCAATCAATGGAAAGCTAAACTCCCCGCTCAGAAGACGAGAAAGGAAAACATGCTCCCCAGGTGGCTTTGAGCTTAGCATGCTGCTTAATGCGGTCTAGCGGCAAATGGCAGGGCTTTCAGAGTATGTATTTCTCAGTGGGGAAAGAGGAGAAACTGGGGTTCTTCTAAGGCCACTGAAAAAAGCCTGGTTTGAGGACTGGTGTTAAAGTTCCATAGGTTTAAATCACTGAGGCTACAGCTGGCAAAGGTTGGATTCGATCATATGAGAGACCAAGGGAGTACCTCAGTGCCCCAAACCTCACAGGTCTGGCCTCGCCTGGGCCGTACTGACTCAGGCCTGGCTGCCACATTTGGGGGTCTTCTGCACCCCTTCTTTGCTACCAGATTCCGTTTTTCAGTTGTGTACATCTCCCCTTTGCCAGCACCAAGGAGATAAGGTGCCTGGGAGGGTAGTCAGGACTCAGAGGAACCAAAACCGATTTCCAGCCTCTAACCTCATTCAGGGCAGCCTAAGGTCACCTGCTGGGCACAGTCAGGGTGCAGGAGGGAGCCAGGTCCCATCCAGCTTGGAGGGGCCAAGGGGAGGGCAGGTGCATGGCGGGCTGCAGAGGTGCAAACCCCAGCCTGCTGGCCAAGAGCGTCAGGGGGATGTTCTGGAGCCCATTAGCCCCTCCCACCTTGGCAAATGCAACACACCTTACTTCCTGCTATTAAACCCAGCGATAAACCTCCCAGCTCATATCGGCTACGCACACCTTAATAAGGAATAAATTGAGGAAATGTGACCGTAATGTTGGGATGAATGCCAGAGACTGGACTGGAGATGTGGACTAGCCCCAGGACCCTCTTAAAGGCCAGGGTAGGTATCTAGATGTATATCCTTTGCATCCCTGAGCCTCTGCAAAATGGTCCTCCAGCACCTCCTTGCTGGAACATTTTCCCAGGGACTAACGACACAGAGGTGGGTTAAGAACTCAATGCACAAACTGGGGCCTCAGACGGGAGGGGGGTGGGGGAATGGGATAGACTGATGATGGGTAGTAAGGAGGGCAGGAATTGCATGGTGCACTGGGTGTTATACGCAACTAATGAATCATTGAACTTTACATCGGAAACCGGGGATGTACTGTATGATGACTAACATAATAAAAAAAAAAAAAACATAAAAAAAAAAAAACCTCAATGCGGTATATGGTTCAAAGCAGGTCCTCCCTGGCCTGAGCCGGCAGCAGCGCTCGCCAGCCAGATGACCACCAGAGGGCGCTGTGCCCCAGCCAGTGCGGGGCCTTCTGCCCAGGGACGTCTGGGTGCAGGGGTCCAGGAGGTCCAGGCTGGTGACCTCGCCTTCCAGGGTGTGACCTGCTCAGAACAGCATTTCCTGACTTCACTTGGCTGACTGGGCAAAATGAAGATTCCTGGCTCTCTCCCAACTGGCTCCTGATCCCAGCACAGCTTGGACCCTCCGGGGAGCTTTGGAAATACTGATGCCCGGTCCTCCTCCGAAGATCACCATTTTATTAGACCAGAGGCAGCCTGGGCATGGGGTTCCAACACGCTGCCAGCACTGAGACCTGCTGCTTGGAACTCGGCACGGCCATGTCTCATCAGTAGGCACAGCACACACAATTTGAGAGCCACTGCCTTAAAGGGACTTGTGGGGTCACTCATTCACTCATTCACCCCTCTCTGTAACTCCACCCTGTGCTTCCAGACTTTTGGGTGCCTTCTTAAGCCGGCACATGGAACTACAGGGTGGAATCACTCTGAACCTTTCTAACTTGCTCGTTTTGGTCCCTCGGCCTTGCTGGTAGTTACCCAGCTCCCCAACCGCTGGGCTTTCTGCTTACTTCCCAATGGATCCATGCAATGGCAGGCATGCTGGGCCAGCTGCCTGGGGCCTGTGGGTGAGGTTCCTCTGCCTAGCTCTGCCTAAGAAGGGGGATGGCTGGGACACGGGGCAGGTGCCTCGTAGGTTTTCATCTGAACTGCCAAGCAGCCCCCCATAGTCCGGTGAGAGGCCTGGCTGGCAGGCCCTCTGTCCTGGGCACGTTTCATCCCGTTGAGGGATGGAGTCACCGTGGCTGCTGATTATGAAGCGTCTCTGTGTGTCCTGAGTCCGTGGGGTACACTTACAGACCTCAGCCTCACCCACACGCAGCAGCATGTTATCCCCATTGGACAGAAAAGGCAGCTGAAGCTCTGGGAGGTTGTCACTCACTGAGGTCATCAACTAGGGCCACGCAGGATTTGAACCCAGAGCCATCTGACAGCAGAGCCCGTGCTCCCGCCCCTCAGCCCTCCTGCATCCGTGTTACCCTGCCAAGCACTGAGCGCGGGGCCTGGCGCGCAGCGGGGCACAGCGCTCCATCTGACCCTTGCCGTGGGGGCCGACGGCTCTGCTCTGTTGGCACACCTGCCTGGTAGGTGGAAGGGAGGAGCCTGCCTGCTTCTAGAGGACCCCCAGATTCCAGTGAAAATGTGGCTCGGGGCCCAGCCACGGGAGGCATTTCCTGAGGCCGCCAGGTCAGGCCTGGCACCACCTCAGCTCTGAGAACAGGCTGGAGACACACAGCCTCCAGCCTCCCAGGCAGCTGGGCGGCATCCCGGCAGCTGCTTCCCCGTCCCTGACTGCCTGAGGTGGGCCCCACAGGCCCAGGCCCAGAGCTTTCTTAGGCTTTGCCTGGCACCAGCATCAGTCCTTCGGGGGCTCCCCAGAGCCAGGAGCTCCTCCAAGCAGCAGGATGGTCCCATTTTCTAGAGGAGGGAACTGAGTCCCAGTGAAGGATGGCAGAGTGGAACTCATCCAGGCTTCTTCCCGCCATCCTCCACTGCCTCTGGCTGACAAACCACTTACCCCTCTCCACACAGGAGGAAGCTGGGGTTCTCCGTGCAAGTGTCTGCCCCAGAGCTGAGGGACAATGGGGAGAGCCTTGGAATTCAAACACCAGCCATTTTTTTTGTTCTAAACACACTCTGAACAGCCCCAGGGGAGTTCTTGGGGCCTGTGTGTGCTGCAGCAGAGGTCGGCCCATGCCATGCTGGCTCCCCCACCTGACTGTGAGCCCAAGGGACCAAGCCTCACTTCCGGCCTTTTCGCTGCCCTACAGCAGAGCGGGGGATTCAACGACTGTTTCCTGGAGGTGATGGCTGGTGGATGGAAAGGGGAGGGGGACCTCAGTCTCTCTACGGAGTTGGCTCCACCCATCCCCACAGCCCCCTCCCCTGGCCAGCACCAGCCCCACCTCGTCCCACCTCTCTCCAGCCTTGGAAACTTGTACCTCAGCCCAGAAAAATGAACTTGCTGGAAGTCAGCTGCCTGGCTGTCAGGGCCAGCCAATTAGGCGCTGGGGCACTCTGCCCACCGCTAGGACTGGAGGGCCAGGGGCTGGACCAGAGGGGCTGGAGGGCAGGCCCTGCCTCAGGCCTGTGCCCCAGAGAGCAGGGGAACAGAGACAGGGAAGAGTAGGGAGAGAGGCTGAGAGGAAGAAAGGGGAAGCCAGGGAGTGGGAGACACTGAGGTGGTGGGAGGGAGAGCTGCCCAGGCTGAGGGGTCACTGGCTGCCACCTCTGTCTCTTGGAGCCACTGTCCTCACTGCACCACGGATACACCGGAGCATGGCCCTCAACCTCGACATAGCCACTCAGCATTTTCTCATCCTTCTTCTCCCACCCTGCTCCCCTCCCCCGCCCCAGGTAGGCAAGGACTCTTGAGTAGATTCTAGAACTCTAACACACTCTTCTGTGGCGGGGACAGGGATACATAGCAATGAGATGTGGAGTTCCATCTAGCATCACCTTGCCTTGTCCCCATTTTACAGATGAGGAAGCTGAGGCGTGAAATGATTGACATGCCCACATCTTCTGGCTACTCTGGGATTTGAATCCAGGTAGGCCTGAGGCCTGAGCTCTATTTCCTTTCTCTTCTCTGTCCTCCTCCCCAGTGTGGGCCAGCCTCTAAGCCTCTGCTCATGGCTCTCTGCTCTCCCACACTGGCCCTCACTCTCCTGACACCCTGTCTGCAGCTGGTCCCACCTCCTCCCATCCGTCCCCCACAGACACATTCAGGGATCCCTTCGGCCACCCAGGAAAGCCTTCTGCTTTAAGCCCAGGGCCTCGGAGCTACAGAAAACCCATAAATACAAACACATTTGCATGAAAACCCAGGGGTCTGTGTCTGTGGCTAATAGCCCACTTAGCTTCCAGGACAGAGCTGCCAGAGGCGGGAGCAGCGGCCACTAGCTTCCTGGGACAAACGTGTCCTGACAGCCAGGTCAGTACCATTCGGTGTTTATTTAGACACACAGATAAAAGAACCTGGTGGTTCAAACAGTTTGTGCTCCTGTTTTGTTTTTTTGTTCCTATATATATATGTGTGTGTGTGTGTATGTATATATATATTTTTTTAAAAAATCAACACATCACCAGTCCCCTATACGTTTCTTCTCTACTGAGCAATATATACAGCCTATTATATATATATGTGTGTGTGTGTGTATATATATATAATATATTTTTTCAATAGATAACTACATTCAAGTAATGAAACACAGGATTTACAATTTCCCTCTGATGGCAGAGGAAAAGCAAATTCACACACGGTTCACAGAAGTACCATAAGAGCCCAGCCAGACAGGAGCTGAGGCCCCTCTTGGGGACCACGGGGCGGCAGCAGCAGAAACCAGACAATCACACTGTTGCTTATCGTGGGGGGCCGATGAAGGGGGACGCCGCCCAGCCTGCTCTGCCCAGGCTGTGTGGTCAGGCCATGCTGGCTGACCCAGGCTCCCTGGCTGGGGTGGGTTGGGGGGCATGTCTGGAAACCTCACTTTTCCAGGAATCTCTCAAATTTGGGGTTCACGAAGGAGAAGCCAGCGAATGCCGTTTGGTCCATGGAGTCGATGAGGTTCTTGTCAGTGTAGGAGAGGCGTGCCTTCTCGTTCAGGAACTCCTGGTCGAAGTTGCTGTAGTCTCCAGGGGACTTCTGCGGGCAGAGGGCAGCAGCAGGTGAGCAGGACCCAAGGGGCGGGCCCTCCAAAGGTCCCCAAGTTCCCAAGACTGCCTCCCACACACCTTAGAATCCCCGTGGTGCTGGGCCAGGCCAGAGCTGGCCTTATTAAGTACAGAAAGAGAGGCAAACCGTACGAGACTCTTAACTCCAGGGAACAAACCGAGGACCGCTGGATGGGAGGTGGGTGGGGGGATGGGGTAACTGGATGATGGGCGTTAAGGAGGCCATGTGATGTGATGAGCCCTGGGTGTTACATGCGACAGATAAATCACTGACCTCTACCTCTGAAACTGATAACACACTATATGTTAACTAACTTGAATTCTACAAGAGAGAGAGAGCAGAAAAGGGCGTCTTTCCCAACAGCCTGAGAGGAGCCCAGCTGGACAGTGGATGCTGTTTGTCCAAGGGGATGAAGGAAGCCAGCAAGGAGCCCTGGGCCTGGCTAAGGAGAGGTGGGCATCGTCCTGAATGGGGCTCAAGCGAACGACAGCCCATGAGTAAACCCCGCCCGTTTTTACAGGTCCTGAGAGCTGTAAGAACAGCTTTCACATTTTCAATGCTCAGGAAAAAAAATCAAAAAGGAGATTAATATTTCATGTCATGTAAACATGAAATGAAACCCAAATTTCAGTGTCCATAAATAAAGTTTTATTCATACAAAACTATACCCATTTGTCAACATATTTTCTATGGCTGCTTTGTTGAGACCGTCTGGCCTGCAAAGCCTAAAATATGTACCATCAGACTGTTCCAGGAAAAGTACCAACTCTCTGCCTCTGAAGATACAATGAAATGGGAAGAGAAGGGATCTCAGGCCTGTGGCCTTCAGGCCAAACTCAGCAGGCAGGTACAATCATTTTGACTGGCACTGGGTTTTAATGGGATTTGAGCTAGTTATTTTAAAATTGGGCAATTTGACATAAAAATCCAGATTTCTGGCTTCTTTTGAAAACTGGCAGCCTTGGGCCCGCTTCCGGCGTGTGCACTCCTGGTGTGCAAGCCCCCTTGGACAGCTCGCCAGAAGCCCCTGACCATTTCCCACGGACCCACACACCTGCCCTGTGCTATTTGGTGCAGAGAAAGAAATCTACCCCTCTTTCTATCGAAAGCAAGAGACTGAGAGCAGGCTGTGTGATTTTCCTCCAGCCAGCTTGGCCTGGTAATGAGGTGCCCGGCCCAGGAGGGCCCCAAGTTTGAGCTCGCTGGAGCAGAGGAAGCTCTCCAGGTGTCCTGACAGAGAGAAAGCCCCAGGGAAGAGCTGCAGGTCAGAGAAGGGCCACAGAGTCCAAGTCCTTATCTAAGAATTCTGGCCCCAACCTGCCCCTGCTCTCCTGCTCGCTCCTAGGAGCCTCTGTAGATTCCAGGCCTTTGTGGGCACATCCCTCCTCTGACCGGAGTGCCTCCCGGCTTCCCTCCCCACCCTGCCCATATCCCACTTCTCAGACCCACTCTGTTCTTTGCATCTGGGCTCCTGCTGACGGACTCCCCCAGTGACAACTGATCATGTGTGGTCTCGTGACAGCTCTTGCACTGCTGTCCTATATCATAAACAATCATCAGTGTGCAAGCTTCTTATCTCTCCAAGGAGCTGAACTCCTCTGCTTCTGGGCCTCCCGTGCTGCCGGGCAGCGAGCACAGAGCTCTGTACCCAACAGGCACACAGCACTTCCAAGATTTATTGGAAAATGGATTGGGTGGAGGGAGGGAGGGAGGAAGGCCTTACCTCTGACTCCCAAAGCATAGTCCCTGCATACAGGGGCATTAAAGAAGGTCTACTGAAGGGCACCTAGATCCACAGTTCCCACTCTTTGTTCACTGACTGACTGCCTGACCGAGGTGGGGGTTGTGGTGAGAACACAAAGGTAGAGGCAGAGACAGAAGGTGCCGGGTGGCCAGGGAAGCAGGCTTGCTGGAAGAATGGAGATGAGGAAAGCGTGCAGATGAAGCAAGAGAGGCAGGGCCCGGAAGGCAGTGGAGGCCAACAGTAAGCGGGCGGCCCCCATGGGAGTGGGAGCACATACCACTTTGGGCTTGAAGGGCGGCTCCACGGCCCGTTTCTCCAGCAGAGTCCAGTTGATGGTCTTGAAGAAGGGGTGGATTTTGATGTTCCCGTTCACTCCCAGCCTCTTGGCTGTATCCCTTTCAAGCAGCTGCAACCCAGCAGGGGCCCTGGTTAGCACCCGAGGACTCAGGAAATCCAGAGCCTCAGCAAGCTCCAAGCGGGCCCAGGGGGTGCCCAGGCAGGTCTAGCCCAGCCCTGTGGCCCAGCCCAGGGCCTCTGGAGCTCAGAGGGTCCTCTCTGGCCTGCTGCCCTCCTGGGTCCCCCAGACACAGCAGGCCGAGCAGCAGGGCTGCCGGGACTTTCCGCCGCGGGCCCGTGAGTAAAAGCAGTGGTGTTTACTGGGTGTTTGCGATCTGCCTGGGACAGACCCGAGCACCACACATTTATGTTCCCTTCCCCAAAACTCTGTGAGGCAGGTTCTCCCACAGCGTCCCTTTGGCAGATAAGGAGACAGCCTCAGAGTTTAGCTTCAGGTCTGTCTCCTGACCCTAAGCTCAAAATCACTGTACCAGGCTGATTCGGTGCGATGGACTCAGGAGCCCCCAGGAACGTGGAGAGCGAGGAATACCCACAGTGTGTTAGGACCAGAGCATCAGTGAGGCTGCCGCTTCGGGGACGAGGGGCTCCTGGCCTTCCCATGACCCGCATGTCTGCTGGCCCCTGCCCCAGCCAGCCTGCCCGAGCCTCCCACCTTCTCCAGAATGTCCTTGGACTCCTTGGTGATCCAGCGGGGATAATGTGGTGTATCCACACGGATGGACTCGAAGAGCTCGTCCTCATCGTCACCATGGAAGGGGGACTGACCGATGAGCATCTCATAGAGAAGGACTCCAAAGGACCACCAGTCCACGGAGAATGAGTACTTCAGGCCCTGCAGGATCTGAGGCAGGAGAAGGAGGGCCGGAGCTGAGAAGAGTCCCCAAGCAAGAGACCAGGCCAGGCTTCCTCATCCTCCTGGCTGTGGCTCGGGACACCACTGTCTCCCACCCTGCTGAGACAGACAAGGTATCTAACCAGGCTGGTGGCTGGAAGGCTGCCCACTCACCTCGGGGGCGATATAGTCAGGGGTGCCGCAGAAGGTGCTAGCCTGTTTCTCCCCAAATATGTTCTCCTTGCACATCCCAAAGTCAGCAATCTTGATGTGGCCATCCTGGTCCAGCATCACGTTGTCCAGCTTGAGGTCCCTGAGAGGGAGCAGGAAGGGAGTCACCAACTCCCCTCCTCTCCTCCCAGCCCCCATGTCTCCATTTCCAACTCTGTAAGCCTAGGACCTCCCCCAGGGAACAAGGGAATAAGAGAAAAGGAAGCAGAAGGAGAAAGAGGTGCTAAAAACAGGTGTTTCCTGCAAAACACCTACTGGGGTTCCACGTGTTGGATACACACCCCCTGACTTCCTAAAGCCCACACTGAGGCTCAGAGAGGTGACGTCACTTGCCCAGGGTCACCGAGCTGGTCAGCCGTGGACGTGGCCCCGGGTTCAGGTTTGTCTGAGTCCACAAGGGCAGGGACCATGTCTGTTTTATACAGTTCGTGGTTTGAGGAGATCACTCATGCACACGGGGTACTTTCAGAAAAGGGCCCACAGCAGCAGGCCATCTTTACTAACCTCGGTAACCAGGCCCACCCCGGAGCGGTCCTCGGCACCGGCAAGCACACTACGGTATGAGGCTTCCCCTGCCACCTTCTCAGACCCGAGCCCTAACATTCGATACACACTGTCCCATGGATTCGATTTCCACTTGACAACACATTCTGGCCTTGTCCCACATCAGCCTCATTGATGGGTCCACACTCACCCACTGCAGGATGGGACTGTCATTTATTGGCGAGAACTGATGGAACCCGGCCCTACCGACTGCTCAGATGGGGCTTGGGAGCAGGACTGATCGCTCCCAGGAAGGGAGACAGTGTCCCGGGCAGTTCTGTGCTCCCGCCAATGGCGCCAAGTATGGGCAATGAGTTCGCAGTCCCTGGAGCTGGGCCAGCCTCAGCCGAGGGGCCACAGGAATCCGAGCAATGGAGTAGGAGGCTTAGGCAAATACCCAACGAAAGCCTGACTCCGAGCAGAGATGGGGCCATGGCTGGGCTGGGCCTCACACAGAGCATTTCGGGGGGATGTGATGGGGTTGGAGCTTTCCCTCCTAAAAGCCCCCCAACACCCCCCCTCGCACCTGTAAATGATCCCTTTGTTGTGCAGGAACTGTAGTCCACAGACTATCTCGGCTGCATAAAACCTGGATGACAGAGAGAGACAAAGTGTTCTGGGATTTCTACGACCAGCTCCTGCTTCTCCCTGGGCCCCCATCCCCGCCCCCAGGGTCAGGAAATGCTGCAAATAACTCCATGGACAACCTGGGCCTGATGAAGCACACCTTGTATCAGGTGAGAGGGGGCTGGCAAATAAGGTTAAGAAGAAAATTATGAAGGAAAAGCTCCTTGTCTCAGAATGAGATAATTCTCTGTCATAAGCATGGACACATGTATACAGATATACATACGTGCACACACACACACACAGCTGGGGGGGTACCTGCCAGTCTGGGGGCCACACACCAGGGTCCTGTGTTGTGCAGCACGACCATCTGCAAGGCTGCCCGGGCTGAGGCTCAGGGAGGGGACAGGACCCTTGCACGTCTGTGCTGTGCCACCAGCCAGAGCTCACTCCCCCTCCATGGCTTCCCATGTGCTCGGACAGCCCCAGCTACCCCAAGTCTCCCCTCCAGTTCTAGCCCAGGCTGGCTTCTCCAGGGAGAGGGAAGAAGGAAGAGGGGGCAGACCAGCAGTGGGCTCCAGCCCCCACAGGGCCCTCACGTACGTGGCACGGTAGAGCTCGAAGCGGCCTTTGTCCTGGATGTGGTACATCAGGTCCCCCCCGTTGAGGAACTCCATCACGAAGAACAGGTGGTCCTGGGGTGGGGAGAGGGGTCAGCAGGGCACAGTAGAAGGCTCTCCCCTGAGGGCCACCGGGGGCAAGTCCCAGCAGGAAGCAGGGGATACCTCTGCCCTGGAGGACATGGCGGGGCGGGGGCGGGGGGGACGTGGCCCTGCCCCGGGGGGCTACGGGGGGGCTGTGGCTCCTGAGGCAGTAAGAGTGGGAGAGCTGGGCACCTTGGTCTGGAATGTGCAGAAGAGGTGGGTGAGAAAGGGATTCTCCCAGGCGAGTGCCAGCACCCGCTTCTCCACCATGGTGCACTCCACATCGTCATCGATCAGAACCACGTCCTTCTTGAGGGCCTTGATGGCGAAGAACTCCTTCTTGCCCTTCAGCTCTGCAAGCAGCACCTGGTGGGTAGGCAAGATGCTGAGCAGCGGAAGGCCAGGCCAAAGGGCCAGGGCCCCACAGCCCCACCCCATAAGGAAGAAGCTAGGTAGGGTGGGATGCAGGTGCCCTCGGGCCCCTGGGCCCAGGTCCCTTGAGCTGCCCCAGGGCCCAACGACCCCTTACCTTCCCAAAGCTGCCTTTGCCCAGGACCTTGTGGAAGGTGAAGTTCTCAATGTTGCACCTGGTGCTGCCCTCCCAGATCTTGCCGTAGGTACCGTTGTCTGCCCAAGAGATGATGCTTTAGGCTTGGGTCTCTGTCTGCCGAGTCCCCTCCCTCGGGGCCAAGGGGTAGGGTGGGGTGAGGGGGCCTCAGAGAGGAAGGGGCTCCCTCTCCAGGGGTGGTGCCTCCTCTCAGGTTTTGGCAGTGGAGGGAGGTCAGGGCCCCATCTCGAGTCCTAGTAGGGAGTGGGGGCTTTCTTGGGGAAAATGGGCCCAGCTTCACCTGGGACAATATCTCCAGAGACTCCTGGCTTCCTCTCAAAATTCTGGTAGATTCCAACAGTCTCTGTTTCTGACTTCCGGGAGGGTCTCTGGAAGAGGGGACAGAGGTTGGAGAGCCAGACAAGTTAGTCATACCATGATCAGAACCCCCAGCCCAGACGGAGGACCCCCACCATCCATAACTCTACTCTCAGAACCAATGGAGGCCAGCAGGGGCAGAGCCCAGGACCTCCAGGTAGTGCGCGCGCACACACACACACACACACACACCCCGCACGTCCTATGGCACAGGGACACCCTGATGGTCTGGAACGCACTGATTACAAACAAAAGTTTTCCACACGGAGTCCCACCCTCCCAACCACTTACTCAATAGATTATATGTGTTGCCTTCACTTGTAACTGATTCTAGAATTTTACCTTGAAGCTTTATGGCATTCCTTGAGCCCCACTCACACCGAAACACGCAAACACGCAAACACACACACACATACACACACACACACACACACACACACACACACACACACACACACAGACTTTTAGTCCCAAGCATTCCAACCTTGTGCTCTTCCAGGCTCACCAAGTAAAGAACTGCTCAAATCACTTCTTAAGAGAACAAGCTCACCATCTTCTGCTGCCTAATTCTTGGACTGGATCTTCCAGAAGTGGGGTCCTGGGCATAACCCCCCCCCCACCAGTCGGGGTCCCCACAGTGCCTGCCCACCTGGCTCACTTGGTTCAACGCCTCAGCCAGGAGCTTCTGGTTAATGCCGCAGAGGTTGGCCACCTTCTTCTGGCACTTATGATGTACGTTCATGCCACAGTCTGGGGGGAAGGAGAAGGGCCATCAGGGTCCCTGCCCGGGCAGGACCAGACAGGCCACCAGCAGGCTCCGGAAGAGCTGCCCCCCCTTCCCCCAGGCTCAGCCAAGGGCAGGGAGGCGGGGAGGAGAGAGGAGGAGGAAGCAGAGCTTTGGTGGGGTCTGCTGAGTTTCCTGTCTTTAGAAAAAAAATCCATCTGAAGTATCATGAGCACTTCAAATGTTTCATTATTTAAAGAAGACAAAGAAAAAGCAGAAGCTATGAGACCTAATTCTAAAGCCTTTAAAGAATGTCTAGGACAACCTAGATAAGTCACTTTCCCTCTAGGGGGTCTCCTGTTTCTGCCTCCTTAAAGCCTGGGGGGAGGGCAGGAGTCTGCAAGGCCTGTTTGCTGAGCACCTTCTGCCGGCTCGCCCCTCAGTGACTCTCTGGGCCCTGCTCTACTCTAACCCCTACCATCGAGGACACTGGGCTGGGGGATGGGGGGTGGGTGGAGTCTCCTGGTCGCACAGCAGGTAAATGGGAGAGGCAGTCGGGCCAGCGGAGAGGGGCCACCGAGGCCTCCCCCAGCACTGCGCCCAAGGCAGCATTAGTCGGCGTGTGCAAGGTCTGGGGGGGTAGGCACCGGCGGGGTGTGCCCTCCTCCCTGCCCTCGCCCCCAGAGCTGGGGGGCACGTACCTTCACATTTTAAGCCCTGCTTCACCAGCCCCCAGAGCAGGCTGCCGCAGTGGTCACAGAAGGTGGGGCTCATATAGTTGTAAACCTTGAATCGATGCGGCATGTCAATGTTGAAACGTTCTTTCTGGAACTGGGGAGGGAAGGGGGGTGTCACAGGTTGAGGGTCACAGGCCAGCGCCAGCTCCTCCCTCAACCCCTAGCTCTCCCCCAACCCCACGCATGGCAAGATGCCCAAAAGGGCTCCAGTGGGGACTGGGCAATCCGGAAGTCCGAGGACAGACCAGGAAAAATGGGGAGAAGGGTGAGCTCCACGGGGAAAGGCTGGGGAGAACCCGAATCCCTCCCAGCTGGCCAAGCCCCCCCAGGTCCCCACCCTGGGCCTGGCCTCACTATGGTGTCCCGGCTGTTGGCCGCGGTGCCCGTGCACCGGCCGATGATCTTGTCGATGCATTTCTTGTGGATGGCAGCGTTGCATTCTTGAGACGGCACAGGCCAGGAGGGGGTGGGAAGGCAGCAGGAGGGGCAGAGCTGTGAGCTGGCGCCGCTGGGCCAGTGCAGCCCTCTACACAAAGCCACTGTTCTCCCTGACTGCCCACACCCTCACCCCACACAGGCCTGGGGCCCACAGCTTGCTTCTTCTCTCCTCCTGCCCGCCCTGGCAGGAGGGGCCTGGAAAGAGTAGGGGCAGGGAGGACAGGCCAATCTGGAGGTCCTCAAAGATGAGGGAAGGCTCGAGGGGGCCTAGAGGGCAGTGTGTGTGGGGGGGGGGCAGCAGTGAGGGCCAAGAGGACCACAGGCAAGCCCCCTCTCCCTCTGCTATGCTCAGGACAGCAAACGGGTCCGAAGCTTGCTCTCGTGCTCGTGCATACACACGCACACACCCAACACAAAGACCCTGGGACATCCATACTGATGCGTAACGACAATGGGCTCTGTATAGAATTGTTACGTGCCTGTCACCTAAAATACAGCTTTATATATTTCATCCCATTTGATCTTCATAATGGTTACTATTCCTATTTTACTGAGGCACAGACAGGTTAAGTCATTCTGCCTCAGGCCCTCCAGGTAGGAAGTGGCAGAGCTGGGATTCGGACCCAGGCCACGTGGCTCCAGAGCCTGCGTTCAGAAGCACCCCACGGTGTGTACGTGCGTACCCGGACACACACGTATCCCCACAGAAGGACACACGCAGCCAGGGGTGTACTGGAAAAGGTCGAATAGCCTGTCTGGGGGAAAAGAGCCGTGGTGGGCGGTGCTGGCTGATTTCTGGGTAGATCCTACGCCGAGGCCTGCTCCGGGCTACCAGGGTGATACTCCCACACGGGAGGGACTGGGAAGAGACGCAGGGAATCGGCTTCCGTGAGGCTGAGCAGAGCCCACGGGGGCCCCCACTGGATGGGGCTCTCCTACGTACAATCCCCATGCACACCCCCAAGCACACAGGGCCCCGCTCGCCCGGGCACACAGCCCTGGCACGGGACCCAGACCTTCCCGAGCACGCATGCGGCCGACGACATACTTACGCCTGCATTTGTAGCCTTGCTTGTTGAGACCCCTGAAAGACAAATCCCCAGGCGGGGTCAGGGCTGGCTATGGGGCCCTCCCCCCCCACCCCCCCACCCTCGGCTGGCACAGCCGGCCCTCACCAAACGAAGTCTTTGCACACAGAACAGAAAGTGGGCTGTCTGAAGAAAGTGGCAATAAACTCGTGGTTCTTGATGTAGTGAATTTTGGCCTGTTTGATGGCTCCACGGCGGTTCATTGTTGGGAACTTGGCCTCGTCTTCACCACGCATAGACTGTTTGCAATCTGGGGACCGTGGGGTTGCGAAGTCAGTCCCAGCCCCGGGAAGGACAACATTCCTGGAGTCCCTCCCGGGGCGGCCCCAGGTAGACTGTTGAAAGGGACGGCTTCCCTGAGCTTCCACCCTGGCTCTAGCCTCTGAACCTATGTCCCCCGCCCAGGGAGGGAGGGTCTTACCTACATCTTCCAGGAAATACTGCACAGACATCAACACCTTGGCCTGGGGTTGCAGGTCCAGCTGCAGGGGAGAGGGTTGGGGGGGGTCAATGAGGGCGGGCTCCAGCCAAGCTGGACTCAGAACCCGCCCCCATGGTTGGTCCCCCAAGGCCAAAGGAGTCCTGGCAGCCTAGCCAGACACCTGTCTGCCCAGTGTGGGCACAGCCCCACCCTTGAGCCCCGCCCCCACCCCCGACCCAGGGGTATTATTACATTTGGGGAAGTGAAAGGATCCAGCCCACACCCAGCCCGGCCACATGGCCCAGGAACAGAGTGGGAAGGGAAACTCCCCACCCCCCCCCGGCTGCCCCCCTTGACAAGGATCTTAGAATAGAGGCCCCCAGCCCCTGCATATGCAGAGACACAGGCACATCTGTGCTGACACCCCCCGCTGGTGCTCTCTGTGGCGGGGGCTCTGCACACCCGGTCTCCTTACACAGTTCTGAAGGCAGGACCTTCACCTCTCCCAGGACATGTGCCTGGTGCCCGACACTGTCCCTCGGTGGAGTGGACAGAGAGCACAGCAAGTGTCTCTGCCTGACGAGCCAAGGGTCAGTGCAGCCCTGGGCCAACTTCTCTCCTGGCCCAGCCCCTTCATGCCTTCCTGGAGGCTGACCAGAGTCCCCGAGGGTCATAGGGTCTTTTCCCGTGGGGACATGTTGACTGCAGGAGCCCACGGGTAACCCCAGGGGGCAAGAGACACTCTGCCAGCACGGACATCCCGTGGCCATGAGGGACACATGGCCACGTGCGTGTGAGGAGTCCCTGTTCCAGCAGGTGAGTGGTGGCCCTTGGCCTCCCCTTCTCCCACCGCCTCACTGCTGAAGACACGTACTGTGCCCGCCCGTGCCTGCCTGCCCCTGGAACCTCTGTGAAGGTTCCAAACAGAACTTAGAACAATGGGCACCACTGAGAGGGGGCCTGGCGCCTGGTGGTGGGGCCAGGACATTCCCCTTACATACAGTTTGAAATGTTTTACCACGTGCCTGTCCTGCTTCTACAAAACTGAAAGGGAAAAAGGTAGTCACGGTGGCGAGGACAGCACTCTTTAGCACCTACTATGTGCCAGAGCTCCAATAGGCCCTTGGCATCCAGTGGCTCGTTTCCCCTGAACAACGGACTTCGAGGGAGGGTCTCTTACTAGCTTCTTTTACGGATTCAGACACTGGCTCAGAGTGGCTGGGATCTGATCAGTCACCGAACTGCTATCAGCCGCAGAGCCGCTCAGGAGGCCAGATGGAACATACACACGCGTGTGCACGCTGCAGCCCACGTGTCCTCACCCCCACCCCGCACACATGCGTGTGCCATTGCAGCCCGCGCACACTCACCCCACCCTGCACACGTAGGTGTGCACGCTGCAGCCCGCGCGCCCTCACCCCCACCCCGCACATGTGCGTGTGAATGCTGCAGCCCGCGCGCCCTCACCCCCCACCCCGCGCGTGTGAATGCTGCAGCCTGCGCGCCCTCACCCCCCACCCCGCGCGTGTGAATGCTGCAGCCTGCGCGCCCTCACCCCCCACCCCGCGCGTGTGAATGCTGCAGCCTGCGCGCCCTCACCCCCCACCCCGCGCGTGTGAATGCTGCAGCCCGCGCACCCTCACCCCCCACCCCGCGCATGTGAATGCTGCAGCCCGCGCGCCCTCACCCCCCACCCCGCGCATGTGCGTGTGAATGCTGCAGCCCACGTGCCCTCACCCCCCACCCCGCGCATGTGCGTGTGAATGCTGCAGCCCGCGTGCCCTCACCCCCACCCCGCACACGTGCGTGCGCCATTGCAGCCCACGCACCCTCACCCCACCCCGCACACATGCGTGTGCACGCTGCAGCCCGTGTGCCCTCACCCCCCATTCCGCGCATGTGCGTGTGAATGCTGCAGCCCACGTGCCCTCACCCCACCCCATGCACATGTGCGTGCGCCATTGCAGCCCGCGCGCCCTCATCCCCACCCCGCACACGTGCATGTGCACGCTGCAGCCCGCGCACCCTCACCCCACCCCGCACACGTGCATGTGCACGCTGCAGCCCGCGCACCCTCACCCCCACCCCATGCACATGTGCATGTGCACGCTGCAGCCCACGCGCCCTCACCCAGAACTCGGCCTTGCCGTTGTTCTTCTTGCAGCGTTCAGCCAGCACCGATACGCCCACCGTCACCTCGGACATCGGCTCTTCGGCGGCCCGCATCAGCACGATCTGGATGACACGGCCCTCGTAGATGTGGGCGTCGAATGTGGACTTCCACTCGGGGTACATGGTGGGCTTCTTCTGCACCAGCGTCTTCCCACGCTCTGCCACAGGGCCAGGTAAAGGTGTGGCAGGGGCCCCTCTGTCCCACCCTCCCCAGACTCTCCACAGCTCCAGCCGGGAGAGAGTCTGCCTGGCTCCCCACCGCCCCCTGAGGGCCCTCCTGAGGCTATTTCCCTCCTCAGCCTTCACAACTGTGCTCTGCTCCCCTCTCCAGCCCCGTATCATTCGTAACACTCCAGAACACAGAACCGCCAGCAGCTCCTCTAGGATGCCCCGCTAGGTCCCACCTCCAGGCCTCTGCTCCTGCTGCTCCCTCGTCCTGTGACCCTCTTCCTTCAGCCCCACTTAGCTGTCACCTCCCCTCATGCATGCACTCAGTGAACACACACTGAGGCCCCTCATGCCAGCCGGCACTGAAAGTGAGGAACACGGCAGAAAGAGAAGTTAAAACCAGCACCTGTCCCCTAGAGCCCAGTCCAGGACAGAGGCACGAGCCCATGGATCCCTCAAGTCAACGTTAAATCACAGCTGTGATGAGACTGAAGAGGGCAGGGCCAGGGTTCTAGGTGGTGGGCCCCAGCCTAAGGGTTAGGGAATGCTTCCTGAAGGAGGGACGGCTCAGCTGAGACCTAAGGGATGAGTCAGGAGTTCAGCAGGTGAAGGCAAAAGCCAGAAGGATTGGTGTGAGATATCTGTCTCTTCCAGGAAGACCTCCCTGACCCCAGCCCGGGACAGTGCCTCCTGTGGGCTTCCCTATCACTGGACTCAGTGTCTGGATCCCACACCTGACCACCTGACTGTGAGCCCCGTGAGGGCAGGGCCAAGTCAGCCCTGGAGCACGGCAGTGTCCTCCGAGCCCAGCACAGAGGCTGACATAGACGGACACGAGGAGTTTGTTGGCTGAGACCATCAAGAGGGAGGAGCCAGAAGGCCGCCCCGTCCCCCAGAGGTGGCTCCACGTAGCCAGTGCTAGAGGCCCTATGGGCACTCAGTGGCCTCTACGGTCCTGCGTCCACGACAGGGCTCGGCAGGGAAAGGAGCATGAGGAAGAGAAGGATCCCTCAGAACTTCTAGGGGAACAAAGCACGGGCCCTCCAGGGCCTCCCGCTGGGCCCCGCTTCCCAGTCCTACCTGTGCTGAGCGCCTCCTTCATCTTCACGGCACAGAAGGGCTGGCTGGCCTCATCGGCGGTCTGCAAGGAGCCCAGCTCATAGGAGGTGAAGGCAATGCGCAGGAATGGCGCCATGTTGGGGCCTGCAGTGGGGCTGCAGACACAGAAAGGGTGAGGCTGGGTGGCGTGGGACAGCCCTGGGGGGGGAGCTCTCACCACACTGAGTCTGGCCCCCATGGTGTGCTGACAAGACACTCCTGTTGCCACTGGGAAACCTGAGAAGTTTTCTAGAAGTCTGGATTTGTGGTAAGTCTGGTAAGACTGCTGGCTGTGACATGCAGCCCACTGGCAGGAGCTGGCTGGCACTGTCCCCTTTGTTGAGTACCTGCCAGTCTACTCCAGGCCAGGAGCCCCCTTCTCACTCCTCTCCAAAACCCGTCTGGGCCCTAGAGGCGTGTGAGTCTGTGACCCCGAGTCATTTATGTGGGGGGTCATTTAAGGCCTCCTTTACTCCCCCACTGCTGCGGGCCTACCACGGGCCAGGTACCTAGCACGTGCCGGCCAAGACGGGCAGGACGGTACCCCCACCTCCCTGCACCCTCCTCCTCGCAGCCCTTCTGGGTTTCAAAGCTGGCTCATAATGACTTAGGCAGACCGACAGGGCGAAGATGACCAGCCCCACTTTTCAGAAGGAGAACCTGAAAGCCCGAGGCTGAGCCAGAAGCGAAAGCCGAGATGCCACTCACCAAGCACCCACTCCGCTCAGGGAGCAGGGCAGTGGCAGGGCCCAGCCGCATCCCTCACCTTCTGAACCTGAGCCCTCGGGGGCGGGTGCCGCTCACCCCAGAGGTTGCCTGCACTTTCAAACTAATTTTTTCCACACATAAGACTATTTTAATGTTGAACACACACTGACTTTGTGTTTTAGACCATACGGGTCAGCCCCGCATTCCCCCATTTCTTGCCGTTCCTCAGCTCAAGGCTCACGAGAGGAGGTGACCCTGAGGGTCTTTCGGGCTGTCACTCCTGGAGAATGGTCGCAAGCGCACTGCCTTGGGCCGCACACACAGGGATGCTCCGTAAGTGTGGTGGGAAGACCACTCGCTCACGCTCACGCACGCAGGGATGTGCTCGCTCCTTCCCAAACAGCAGGCAGCACGGCGGCGGTCACACACACGCACCCCCAGCCCCACGCACATACACGTGCATGTGCAGCTCGTGGCCCCCCCAGCTCCTCCACCAGGCAGCCGGCTCTGCTGTTCCCAGTCCAGATGAGCTCACAGGAAACACTGACCTCAGCCTGCAGCCCAGCCCAGAGGCCCCAGCAGCCCTCTGTGGCCAGCAGCCAGAGGACAGGGGAGGGGCCGGGCGAGGCAGACCCCACCGTGACTCCTGCCCAGGCCTGGCTCTGCTGCAGAGGGAGCAAGAGTGGGCGTGGATGCTCACATCTGAGCCCAGGTCCCCAAGCCTTCAGCCGAAGACCAGCCAAGGCCAGCCACCATGACCTCCTGGCAGGCGGGGAGGAGGAGCCGCTGTGGGAGGTGGCCTGCCCCTCCCTCGGCTCAGCATGTGTGAGTGTGTGAGATGGTGTGTATGAAGCTGTGTGGGGGTGCGCCTGTGAGGACGTGTGAGTGGGTGGCACGTGGTGGGCACGGCGCTAACGTGGAAGACAAGAGCAGGCTGCATGGGCCTGGGGGGCTGGCTGTGTGTATGAGTCTGGGTGAGTGTCCCTAACTCTCAGGCCAAAAAGGACACTGTGCCCCTCTTGCCACCCTGCTGGGCCTGGGGCTCCAAGGTGTGGCACACCCAGGTGAGTTCTCCCTGCGGGATCCAGAATGATTGGCAGGGCCCCTGCACAACACACACTTGCCAAAGTCTGCATCCGCAGTCCCAGGGCCTGACCCCAGCAGACAAGGCTGGGTCTCATGCTTCCCAGCAGAATAACCTCGAGACCCAGGTGGGGCACTGATAGGTGCTCTGAGTGTCTCAGAGGATGAGGGCTGAGGGGGCAGGCAGGCAGGGAAAAAGGAGCAAAAGTCGTGCTGCAGGGGACCTGGGAGAGAGGGGGTCAGGGCAGCCCAGGCAGCAAAATGACCTGGTCACTTTCGGCAAGTGGTCAAGCTGCCTCCCCGTGGCCTCTCCCTGGGGCCCAATCCAGATGGCCCCAGGGCTCCATGACCTCTCCCATGTCTAGGTCGCCAGCAAGAGCTGTCTGTGAGGACCGCCCTGGGGCTACACGGAGGAGACGGAATCAGAGAAGCCCTGGGAATGGCAGGCAGAGTCCAGCCCCGCAGGCTGCCAGTCGGACCTGCCCTCCAGCTCTCGGCGATCAGAGCAGCTGCTGCTCAGCAGAAGCCACTGGAGGGAAACCACAACCACAGCAGCCCCAGCTCTGGCCCCAAACCCGCACAGCCAGGCCACACTGCCATGAGGAGGGGGACCCCTGGGTTCCGTGGGCTGCCCTGGGGCTACTTGGCAGTGACTCTCGGGTTAGGTCACCCAGCCCCAACTTCCTAGGCTAAAACTAGAGCGTGGGCCCTCCGCCCCACTGCACTACCCAGACATCAGGAGGGAGACAGACACCGTGAGCTGGCACCGTCTTCCAGCACCACGGGACCCTGGGACAGGTCTCGGGCCCTGCGCACCGAGTGCCCCCTGCACAGCGGAGCCAGCATTGCCATCTACCTCGAGCAGAGTCTGAACACTGGTGGGGGAACCAGGGAGTGAAGAAACAGCACAAAAGCAAGGTGTGCTTATTATTTATAGCCCCCATGCAAATAGGCCCAGGCCCACAGGCCCCAAAGGAAGGCCACTGGCTCAGCCTTGTGCTGCTCTGCAGGGCCACGGAGGTGGCGAGGGCAGACCGCCCTCCCCCCCCCAGGCCTCCACGGGGACCAGCTCCTTGGAGCCAGCTGAGGCCAGCCACCCCTTTCCCAGCCACCAGTGGGCTCTTGATCTCTACTCTCCTGCTTCTCCAGGCCGTAGCACAGGCAGCCCAACGAAGCAGGGAGCAGAGCACCAGACAGAGTCAGAGGACCTGGGGGTGAGTCTCAGCACTCCCACTTATAAGAAGGACCATCCTTCCCTGAGGCCAACACATACCAGATTCACCTCCTCACGGCATTAGCTCACTTCATCCCTGTGCTGGTTCTGGAAGTGGGTATTTTACTGATGAAGAAACAGGTTCAGAGAGGCTAAGTGACTTGCCCAAGGTCACACAGCCAATAAGTGGTAGGAGGATTTGAATCCAGGCCTGCCTGACATTGCAGCCAATGTTCTTTCCAGTATGCTGTATCAGGAAGAAATGATGAAGGGAAAGAGGGAGCAAAGGTAGAGACAGAGAAAACATGCCAGGAGCAACACACACAAACACACTGAGGACAGAGGAAGCAAGGAGAGAGGTAAGGGCACCAGGAGACCGGTGCCCTGTGCTCAACCAGAGTCTGTGAGTCTGTTCACCCGACCTGCTCTGGGCTGGTCCTAGGCCTGACCTTGAAGACCTCCCCCTCCTCTGTACAAGGGCGATGCTGACCCCTGAACTACTATGTTCCCTCCTGTCCCGGCCCCTTGGGCCAGCCTCTGCTGTACAAAACCTGGATAATGCTTGGCCATAGTAGATTCCAGTCCCAGAGCATGAGGGCCCACTGGCTCTGCTCCCCGCTCCCCGCCCAGACCAGCCACCCAGAGGTAAGGAAAGGCCATGCTGGGCCAGACCAGAGCAGGCAGGTCACCTCTTCCAGGGCAATGGAAACCTGTTCCCAGCCAGCTCCGGGCAGGTTGGACACGGTCAACCTTGAGGTGGCCAGGGTGACGGCGATGGTTGGAGCTCCCGGGGCGCAGAGGACAAGTGTGCGTGTTGAGCGAGTGTGTTCCAGCAAAGGGGGTGGAGTGGCAGACGTGGCCTGAGGGGTGTCATCAGGAACAGAAATGTATTTTCTAATCTTTCTACAGCACTCACATGTAACTTGTTTGATAATAGTTTTATTAAGGGTGAAAAATAAAACCCAACAAGTCAAAATGTATCTAAGAGATGTGCTTTTAAAGACTAACATGCCCATCTCCTCTTCATAGGGAGGGGGAACCAAGGGCAAGGTCCTGCGGTGAGAGTCCTCAGGCCCGCAGATCTGACCTGTTCCCCTCTACCCCAGCCCTTCCCTGGCACTGGATTCTGCCTCACAGGCCACAGAGGAGCAACGTGGGGCCCTGAGAAGAGAGACCTGGCCAGGCTCTTGGGGAGTGTGTGCAAATGTGGAGGGAGGCTCTCTCAGGAAGTCTGTCAGGGAAATAAGAGGGGGCAGGCTGAGGTCAAGCAAAGCAAGCGAGCCCGCAAAGCTGAGGCACTGCTGGGTCTGCTCTTCCCTGAACAGCCCCCTGGGGGCGGACGATGCCCCCCTCCCATGCAACCCTGTCTCACACATACCTGCCCCACCCTGGGGCCAGCCCCTGCCGTCCACCGTGGAAGGCACCGCCCGCGGCCAGTAAAGGCTAGCTGGTGATGGCAGCAAAGCGGAGCCAGGCTCTCCCAGGGACACAAACCCTGCCTGCGGGCAGAGTTCAAGGTGCAGCCGAGAAGGGCCTTGAAGGATGAATGAAGGAGGGAGGACGCATGAGGCCCAGGCCGTGGGAGGGAAGGAGAGTGAGAGGCGGTGGGATCAGTAGGACGGAGCAGGGCTGGCTCCGGCAGAGCGGCAACAGGGCAAGGGGGCCGGGCTTGACGGCGGGGGGGGCCTCCCCGGATGGCCTTTCCAGACGGAAGCAAGTCAAGGCGGCCACAGGGGTTTCACAACCCAGGAAATGGGCTCAGCAAGAAGAGCAGGAGGTGGGGGAAGGGAAGGGCTAGAAAGGCCCTTCTAATGCCCTTCCACCAGGGCCTGTGCCCCAGCCTCCATATGCCCAGCCCTGTCCTGGGAGGAGGACCAACCATGGTCTCAGGTCATGGCCAAGCAGGGGATGCTCCTGACACCTGCTCCTCCCCAGGACTAGCTCCGCACGTCCTCGCCATGCTCCTTCTTGCTCCTTCCCACATACCACACAGGCCAACCACTGCAGTGAACTCTTCTTCTTTTCCCCAGTGACCCCTCCCAGTTGCCACCACTCCTGGTCCCTCCCCAACTCGTGGAACCTCCTGGGTTCCCACCGCCCTTGGAGAAAGCCCAGACGTCAGTCTCACTCTGGCTGCTCTGTGAACTCCCGTCTCACTTTCAAGCCCCCTCTTTTGGCACATGCTATTCCCTTAGCCAGCATGCCCTCCGTAATCCTACATATCCTTCCTGACAGTTCTAAAGGCCAACCCTGGGGAACCGCTCCCCCTCCCCCAGGAAGCCCACTGCTCCCCCACCTCATGTACTCCCCCAACAAGGACTGTGCAGTTGCCTGGGAAGCTCGTGCTGACGATCTGGGTCTGTTCTCTGAGCATGGTCTCTGCCCCTGGCGCAGGCTTCTCAGCTGTGGCCACACCTCTGAACGTCCTCGGGACATTCAAAAATCCTGCTGCTGGGCTGGCCCAGCCCATTGGGATCCAGTGGGAATTGAAGGTGAGGCCTGGGCAGCACGAATGAAGCCTTTGCGATCGTGAAAGGAGAGGCGACACCCTGAAAACCAATGAGGAATGAGGGCCCTCTTCCCAGGAAAACACGCGGTGGTGGGGACATAACTCCGTGCACGATGGGTTGGGGGCCGTAAGTCCCGAAGGCCCAGCCCAGCCCTCCTCGGGCCCCGCCGGCAGGCACCCCAGTGACAGGACACACCAGGCCATGGAACTCACAGCTTAGTGGGGGACAGTCACATAAATATGTCATCAGAGGGTGATATGACCGCTGCTCAAGCAGTTAGTGCAAGGAAGGGAGTGAGGGGAGCTGGGGTGCAGTGGGGATCAGGACAGGCTTCAGGGAGCGAGGGGAGCTGGGGTGCAGTGGGGATCAGGACAGGCTTCAGGGAGTGAGGGGAGCTGGGGTGCAGTGGGGATCAGGACAGGCTTCAGTCTGACAGATGTGCAGGGGTATAGCTGGCCCACCCGGCCAGAGGGGTTGGAAGAGTCTGAGGGGCAGGGCTTGGGACCCTAGGTCCCAAGGGCTCACACTTCCTCCTGCCAGCACATGGGAGGGGGAGGGGTGAGGACAGGGGCATAGTCCACACCAGGCCCAGGCCTTGAGTCACTCAGCTAGTCCTAGGATTGGGGAAGCCCTGGGCTCAGTCGCAGGGAGGGCTCCAGGTACCCCCGAGGGAGGAACAAAGGCCCCTTCATGGCAGGACTGAGGACAAGGGGGCCTCTGTGAGGAGCTGGGCTGGGGGTACATCGGGGCCTCTCCCAGAATAACCACACATGTGTGCACACACGGGCACACCCACTAACCCAAACACACAGTCACACACGGGGAACCCTGCTGGCAGCTGGACACGCACACGCAAGGTGGTAACCACAGGCACATACCCATTCCTACAATGACTCAGTGACACAGGCTAAGACACACTGCCCCCCCCATGCTCTCACATGTTGACAGACACCCAGGCCCACGCGGGCCACACAGGCCACTGACACCCTCACGCAGTCCCCAGCACAGAGAGATCGGCTGCACACGCACGCCGCGAGCGCAAGGTACACACGGGCAGAAAGGCTCCAGGCCGACGCGGGCATAAACGCACGAGCCTGGAAGGACCCACACACATCTGATAGGGGCTGGCACCAGGGAAGTCCAAATGGAGCTTTTTCTAGCACAGTCCCTGGGGATAACGGCTAAGGAGGGAAGGGCAGCCGGGTGTCGGGCAGGCTTGGCCTCCCCACTGAGGGAGGCAGAGAGAGTCCCTCCTGGCTCAGAGCAAAGTCCAAAGTGCACACGGGAAGGCGTGGGCCGGTCAGGCGCATAGCAGGGCAGGCCTCCCCACCCACCTGTCTGAGAGGATGGCGGAGGCCGGGGACAAGGCTAGGGGTCACAGGTGGTAGTCACAGGCCGGGCGTGCAGGAGGAGGGGAGGGGGTACACCTGTTGCGGGTAGGACAGCCATGCCAGGCGCCCCACACATGACCTCCACTGAGCTCCAGACTCACTGGGCAGAACCTAACAGAGATGGAGTAATTCACCCAAAACCACAGAGCCGATGGGGCAGCCCCAGGGGGAGGCAGAAAGGGACCCTCCAGTTCTAAACCTGGAACTGGCCAGCTGGCCTCCTGTGGGGTGAGGGCATGGGGTGTGTGCTCGGGTGTGGGAATGGCCCCTCTGCCAGCCTCCACAGAGGGGGCCCCAAGTGCACTCCTCCACCCTGTCCCTCTGCACCCTGGTTCTCCCCATAGCGGACATTAATCTTTGCTTAGGAAAAGGTGAGACGGCCACCAAAGGCTTCTGCCGTCCGTCCCCACAAGGTGAGTAGGGCCCAGATCACACCTCCCCACTCTAGGGACCGAGAGAAGCCGGCAGAGAGGCAGGGCCATGGTGTGCCATCCCACGGCAGCCAGTGAACGCGGGAACTTAGGAGTGGGGGCCTGGGTGCAGGTTGGACAGGTCTAGTTCGGGCCTGGGTTGCCCTCGGTGCCCTGCGAGCTTGGCCAAGGTGCTGAGGCACCATTCTCTCTAAAAGAGAATGATCTTGCCCTGCCCAGGAGATTGCGCTGAGTGCGAGACCATCGTCCTTACCACCACCGCCATCCTCACACCTGGCCCTCTCCCCACCCGCCCCACTGCCCATTTCCAGTCATCCTGTCACCGTAGGTACCCCCCAAACTTCCTTGCATCAGTAAAGGGGCTCCCTCAAGCCTCCCACCCCTGCAGTGCCCTGCTCTAGACTCTGCTGCTTTGGGAGCAGACCAGGCTAGGCAAAGGCAGCTCGAGACCCCCGGCTGACCCTGCGCTGGCTGCTGTCTCTCTCAGGGCCTCAGTCTTCCTGTCTTAATGACTGAGACCCCAAAGCTTTCTCCAGCCCTGATACTGGAAGCCCCTGCAATCCTCCTATCTCCCCCCACCCCCGCCTGGCCCCTGCTCCTAGCCTCTGCAGCCCACACCACGCACACATCTGACCCAGCCGCTGCACTGTGCCTGTTTACCCAACAAGCCAGTGACATGATCCAAAGCTTCCGGGGCTGTTGTGAAAACAGTGGCTCAGCCACCACAAGCCTGCCCTCCTGGACACCTTGGCAGGGACCTTCGAGGGACAGCCATCCCAGCCCAGTACCCAGGGCCTCTCGAACTTCCCCACCAAAGACCCACCAAACCCCATCCTCCCCAGCCCAGGCTTGCCTGCTACCTGCTGACTCTCAGGTCTCTGCTTTCGGCCCAGGCCCCCCGAACTCCAGGCCTGCCTGTGGGCCCACCTGCCTCCCCAGCCTCATCACGCTGTAGAGGTACTCAGACACATGTGCAGCAGGCCTCCTGGTGCTCCCCAAGCAAATGTCCCCTCACCTAGCAGGGCCAGAGGCTGTGGAGGTGGGGGGAGGACGAACCACCATCGCTCTCAGTTCTGGCCTGCACTCTACCCTGAAGTTGTCGCTTCTCTCCACCACTGTCCCCAGCCTGGCACCATCACCTTCCCCAGGCTCTATACCTGCCTGCTTTCTATCCTCTGCCCCAGTGGCTAAAGCAGATCTCGTCACTCCCTTTCCAATAAGCCCAGATGCCTCTCCTGGGCCTGACCCACCCAACCTGCTCCCATTACCTCCCTGACCTTCTCCGCCACTGCCCTCCCCTCGCTCCTCTGCCCTGGCCACAGTGACCCCTTTCAGTTCCCTGAGCTGCCAGGTTCCTTCCTGCTTCGGAGCCTCTGCACTTGCTGTTCTATCTTCCTGCCCCCTCCGCTGAAAGACAGGCTGGCTCCTGAGCCTTCGGGTCTCAGATGGAAACTCCCTGACCTGCCCATTGCACAGATGAGGCCACAGAGGCTCAAAGCAGTCCAGTCGCCGGCTCCAGAGTACACAGCCAGTAAATATCAAGTAAATATCAACCCAGGTCTGTCTGATGCCTGCAGAGGTCTTGCTCCTAACCTTCCAGCACACCCTCACTCACACTCCTAGCCCAGGCCCCTGCCGGTCCTCCCTCCCTCCAGTCTCCTGGCCCTCGTCTACTCTACCACCATCAATACCACACCAACACCCGAGGCCCCTAGCCTCTTGGCCCTGGAGAGCAAAGGGCCCCTCCTCCCTGGGCTGACCCTCTGCATGTCCCTAGGAAGGCAGGTCCCTGCCACCAGCTGCCAGGTGTCCAGGATGTACATAGGCATATGTGTGCAGGGGGAATTTCTAGCCCCAGATATCCACCCCCTTCCCAGTTGACAGGTGGACTCCAGGGGTCCAAAGGGTAGGCAGGCTGGCAGGAGGGCTCACCATCCACCCCTCATCGCCAGCCTCTCCGGCTTCTCCAAGCCCAGCGTCTGCAGGAAACCATAGTGAGGGAAGGGGCCCAGGGGAGACCTGAGGGGGCAGCAGGCAGCTGCCTTTCTCTTCCCTGCATCCATTTGTCATGAGATCTATTTTTCTCCCTTTGAAAGGGAGTGAGGGGGCTGGGCTGCTGAGTGGGCACGCAGCTGCTCCACCCCGGAGCTCCTCTCCTCAGAGGACAGGGAACGAACACTCCCCACACTCCCCGCCTGCAGGACTGCCACTGGGAGGCGGACGCGAGGGCGAGTGAGGGAGCCTGAGACCCGGCTTTTTAGCCGGGCTGTGCGGCCACCTGGCCCTGTGACACTGGGCGGGTGTCCAGGCCTTCAGACAATAACAACCCCATCATCAAGACCACTTGCTGTTTTGGGGGACAGTTACCACAAACCAAGCGCTAAGTGCTTTACATAACTACAGTTTCTACTCTTGCAACACTAGTAAAGTGCCCGGCACGATGCGAGCTGCTTTGCATACATTGTCTGTAGTTTCCAGCACCAGCCCATGAAGATGGATGCTGTCATTGTCTCATCTGTCAGAGAAGAAAACTGAGGCACCCGGCACCAGAGCCACTTGCCCAGGTTCATTCATACAGCTGCTCCGAGCTGCCTAATCGCAGAGATGCCAGTTCACCCAGGGCGGCGGTGCCTGCCAGAGCCAGTGCTCGCAGCCTCAGGGTAGCGCTCAGAGGGAACGAGGAGGCGGGGTTCTGGGGGCTACAGGGGACTTCGTGGCCTCAGCCCCCAACCCCTCTCCTTGGGCCTCCGTCAAGGCCTTGTCAGCCTTGGCAGTGGGAAGCGTGGTCAGTCAGCCTAACCCACTGGCCAGGCGCTGTCCCCTCAGAGGCAAGGCCCGGGGCGGGGCAGGCCACAGACAGAGGGCTGGTCAGTCCCACTCTGAAACCACTTCCTGGGCAGCCCAGGGGAAGTGAGCCTCCGGAAACACCTCGGATGGACAGGCCTCTCCCTGGGCCCAGGCCTTAGAAAATGCACACAGCACCCTGGGAAAAGTACCCTGCTTGCCTCCCAGTTGCCAGAGCCCAGCAACTCCACTTCCACCAGGCATGGATGCTACGGGGGATAGAGGGGCTGCCTGGACCCCATCCACCTGCGAGCACCTTGGCCCCACGACCACAGGCAGCCCACTTCCTCCTCTGTGGCAGCAGCCACAAACTGGTGTCGGCACAGCTCACATGGTCCCTCCCCCACATCCCCACCTCCCCCACACCGAGTCCCGGTCAGCCTGGGGTCTGGCCCAGGTGAGCAGAATGGCTGGTCAATGTCTGGGCAGAGCCCACCTCCCAGTGTGGCCCAGCCCCCTGGAGCACCTGTGGTCACAGCCACACCTCAAACCTCACCCTCAATGCCAGACGCAGGCTGGGTTGTGACCCTCACCGAGGACCCCCCGCCCCATCCCGACCCAGAATGGGCAGTATGGTGTGTGTGGGCAGGCTTCTGTGTACAAGGATGACTGGGTGAGCATCTGTGTGCGTGTTTGAGCGTGCCTGTGGGTGAGTGCATGTGAAAAGCTGTGGACGTGTGTGTGCATGTGCGGTGTGTGTGGGCACTCGAGGCTTTGCGGGCACGGGTGCCGAGCGCAGCTCAGTTTCTATGGCCTTGTGTGAGCATACCTAGGTCTGCGCCGGCTAGGTAACGTTTGAGCTTTGAAAGTGGCCTGGATCCAAGACTAACTGGTTGAACTTCTTAGGGAATGAGGCTCAGTGCTGGGAGAGGGTGGCCCCCTGACCTCAGGGAGCAGAGGCCCCCAGCCAGCCAAGGACATGTTACCTCCTGCCCTCTAGGCTTGGTGGTAAGTTGAATAAACAGCAGACCCGGTGACGACCCTGCCCTTGTTCAGCCCCCACTCCCATCCCAGGAGCCAGAACCCTGACCTCCTGCTCCCCCTCCGCACAGACTTAAGCTCTGACAGCCCAGCCCCCACTGGTCCATTCACTCCCCTCCCCAAACCTGTAGGTGCCCAACAGCCAGTAGGGAGGGGAGTGGGGGCTGATCAGGGAGGCCTCCTGGAGGAAAGACCACCTTGGCCACCCCTCCCCACTGTCACTCCCTAGGTTCCAGGTGCCCTCAGCAACACCATCACACCTCCAGAATCTTGTCCACTGGACTTTGGACACTCAATGGGTAACTCACAGGGCTGTTTTCACTGCCATGGGGGCTGAAGGAGGCAAGTCTGGTCCCAAAGGAAGGAATCTCTAGTTTTATAAGGGGCCTGAGAGAGTGCAGCCTTCCCTGGTATTCCAACTCACCCAGAATCTGGGGGTTGGGGAGGGGGATTTTTGAGTGTCTCCTCCGCCCCAGAGAGGCTGGGGAAATGAGGGAACTGGGGTGCGGAAGAGAGTGCAGGAGACCTCTTTCCATTCTCAGCTTGATGTCCAGCCCACCTTAGGGCCCAGGGCAAACGTGAGGTCCCCTTTGTGACGATGATGAAGACAGCCTGAGGCTGAGCCACGGGGCCACGGAAAAGCTGATCCATCCATCCTCAACCCTTGGCACATACACCACCTTCTAACTGACCAGCAAAGTGGCACCACTCTTCACCCCCAACCTGCTGGCCGGTCCAGGCCTCTGAGCTTCAAGGCAGGGAGCCCTCATAGGCCAAGAGAACTGCTGCCCCCTCCGGGCACCCAGGCCCTACACCCAGCCCAGGGACTTTGTGGGACACCCCCCCAATGCAGCCCCTCACCCCTCCACCCCCCGCAGAAGGGGAGGAGCCCAAAGAGGAGGAGGGCCACCCCATGCACACGGTCCATATATGTCCATCTGCCTAGGGGATCTGGTCTTACCTAGGGCTCCTGGCTCCCCCTTGCCCTCAGTCCTGGCTCCTGCTGCAGCCACCACCACACGGCCACCACCAGAAGGCCTGCCGCCCTCACCTGGGCCAGCTCCAGGCAGACCTGCAGGAACGAGAGAAAGCAGCTGAGTCGGGAGGCACAGCCAAACAGGCTCTCCCCATCAGTCAGCCTGGTCTGGCTCGGAGACCTCGGCCTCTTCGGACTGGGCTTTCCCTTCTGTGAAATGGGGTGCTTGGCCCAACTCTTCCAAGGTACCAGCTACGTGTCCTCTCCACGCTAGGGGTTGGATTACTGGGTCTCAGCCCTCGGAGCATTTCCAGACTATAGACGCCGCAAGAAAGCTCTTCCTAATCTTCCTGTCTGCAAGAGGTCGCCCTGTGACTTAGGAGACCTGGTGGCAGTGGAGGCCACTGCTTTGTGGTCTGGGGCAATTTCTCTGAGCCTCTGTTTGTCTTATCTTTAAAATGAGGAGACTACATCTCCCCGGGTAGTTCTGAGGCCCCAGTGACATGGCCTGACGGTTCCTGTCCCGGACTCACACTGGGAGGACCGTATGAATAGTGACACCTTCTTATTCCTTGTTTAGCACCTTCTAGTCCAGGTGATTCTCCTATTAATTGTGGGCCCATTATACAGCTGAAAACACTGAGGCCCAGAGAGATCCTAGAAGGAAGGAATGGCAAAGGCAGCAAGGTATCCCGGGGCTCCTGGCTGAAGACCTGAGCACTTTTGCTGCAGGCCAGGCCAGGCCTCCACAAAAGATTCCCCTCCCCAGATGGGAGCGCCTCCTCCAGCTGAAGACCCCCATCACCACTCCCTGGGGAATGAGGCACCCTCAGGCTTGTCTGTACTTTATGCTTAATTTTAATTTAAGTTCCAATTAGCTGTGGCAGCTAAACGGTGTCAGCGCCCCGCAGCCAAGCTCCAAATCACCCCCCAGCCCTATCTCCCCCATCAGTGCTGCTGAGACTGGGCAGGCGTCAAGTGGGCTAAACAGGGTTCACGGGGTCTCTGCCAGCCGTCTGCCTTCCTGCAAGCAGTCCGGTCAAGGGCATGGGACAGGCAACAGACACATCACAGACAGGAAACTGGGTTGGGGACTATCTGGGCTTTTATTAGCCCAGCTCCCAGGAGAATGGGGACCATACAGTTGGGGGCGGGAGTGAGTGGTCACCCAGTAAGACAGCATGTGCTAGGCTCTGCCTGCGGGCCAAGCCTGCGCTCCAGGCCCACTGACATAGGACCTTGAGTCCTCACGGCAACTTTTTCTATTCTGCAGATAAGGGGACTCAGCCTTAGAGAAGCCTAGCTCCAGTCCCTTGCCCGTAAGAGGCACAGAGAGCGTTTGAGCCTACGTCTTTCCTGGGTCCAGAGCCCTGGGTCTTGGTCACAGCACTGCAAACCCAAAGACTTGCCCTCGGGTATCCCCCAACTTGGGGGAGCCTTCCCCAGCCTCCCCAGGAACCGGGGCTGGGCTTGAAGTGCTGCGAGCACATCAACATGCTCACGCGCACCGGGGCTCTGCCCTTCCCTCCCAGCACTGTCACCCCGGGGCGCAGGTGCCGCGCTCTCGGTTCCCCACAATCACAGGGACTCCCTAACACACCGACTGGCAGTTTCATACAGTCAGACTGTAAGTCTCCCACCAGTCATACACTCACCCCTGCCACCCTCATCCCAGCCACAGTTCCGGAACACACCAGATCCCTTATACCACCCTACAGCCAGCTACAGCTGTCCAAACACCTCGACATCGTGTGCACACAAGGGTACGTACACACACACACACACACACACACACACACACAGAGCTGCCCTCTACCGGCCTGTCCTCCACACCCCAACTCAGTCCATAGCAGGAACGAGGAAACTCAAGGGACCCGTCCCTCCCTCAGTGACCAGGTCAGCCTGGTCACAGCAGCAGCATGGCAGCGGGAGTGGATGAACAAGTGGGTGTGCGTACACACCCACACTCATACAAACACACACACGAGCCTGGGGGGTGCCACTCTAACACCACTGGCTCCCAAAATTAACAGCTCAAATGTATATGGCCAGCGGGTCACCAAGGCACAAACCAGTGTGCAACATAGGACCCTCCAGACACACAAGGGCCATACAGGCACACAGAGACACACACATACCAACACACCAAGACACAGTACACACATAGTTGCAAAACGCACACAGAGCCTCAGGACACCCAGACATATACACGCACACACAGGCAAGTCACATCATGTGGAAAAGGACCACAGACACAGTGACAAAGAACACACAGGGAGACACCGACACATAACATACCTAAATGCTCAGATACAGGCGACTCAGCACAAGGAGTCAAGTCCAACCATATAGGGTAGGGGCCAGAGAAGGGGATGCCTCCCACCCCACCAAATCCTTCTGACTAGGTGTAAGTGGACGGGCTCAGTCGGGTTCTTCTCCCAGATGAGGACAAATGGGAGTGTCAGAGAAGTGAGACAGTTCTGAGGGTGCCCACCTCCTGCCTCTTCACCCCGGCTCTCCTCTACTCCCTCCCCTCACCTGGCCAGGCCCCCACGCGGGGGTGGCGTCTGGATTGCGGAGGGGCCGGGACAGATGGGACCTGGACGGGGACTCCAGGGGAGGGGACTCAGAGGGGCGTAAGGGCGGGGCGGTAAGAGGGGGATGGTGGAGACTGGAGCCACGCCCAGCCCGGAGACAGATGGAGAGAGAAAGGCAGAGACACCCAGACTGAAAGAAGAGAGAGAGCAAGGAGGAGGCGCCGCGCGGGCTGGGCCCAGCAGGGACCCAGGGGCGGGCGACGAGGCCGGGCGGGCGGCCTGGCCTCCCCCCCCCCCCCAGTAGAAGAGGAGAGGCGGCGGGACCGGCAGGGGGCGACGAGTGTGGGCCGGGGGCGCGGCTCCGGGAGGACAGGATCCAGGGGGCGGCGGGAGGTGCGGTGGGGGTGGGGCACGCGGAGGGCTACGGACAGACAGATCGGGGCTAGAAAGACGCGGACGCGGGAACATAGAGGGGGTGGGGACAGATGGACCGACCGAGGGCCCCGGGGATTCGCGAGGGACCGGCGAACGCTCCGAGGGTCTAGGGCACACTGACGGGTAGAGGGGTCGGGAGCAGACCGACGAGAGGGCCACGACCCCTACAGCTGAACAGAGGGACAGACCGACGGACGGGGGACGGAGGCACCGGCGAGTCTCGGAGCGCGACGGGACTTTCGCTGGCCGCGGCTCAGTTTCTCAGTTTCGGAAACGGGAACCGGATCGGGGAGGGGGAAGGGAGGGTCGCCGCGTCCTAGGGACAGCCCGGATCCCACGTCGGGGCCCGGCCCTCACTCACCTCCCGCGCACGGCCAGGCGCCAGGGGTCGCGGCGGCTGGGGTCCAGCTCCCGGCGCGGTTCCCGCGCGCGCGCGTGGACAGGGGTCGGTGCGGGCCCGACCGGGACGGGCCCGTAGGCCGGTGAGTCCCGTCCGGGCCTCAGCGCGGCGGGCGGATGCCGGGGGTCGCTCCGGGGATCCCGGTGCCGCCGCCTCCCTCTCTCGAGCCGCTGCACACGGAAGTGCAAGGGGGCCGGGCGGCGCGACCTCACCCAGGTGCCGGCCCCGGCCCCGCCCCCGCCCAGGGCCCGCCTTCCCCAGGGCCAGCCCCCCGAAGGCCCCGCCCCCGCCGCCGCGAGGAGGGGGTCCGGGCCTCCGCCTCCCGGTGCGGGTCTTTCTCTGCCCTCCCCGGCACACGTCGGCCCCCGCCCGCCCTTAGCCCTTCAGAAGGAACCCCACTGGACGGAGGAGGACGCTGCGGCCCGCGGGAGGGGGGCGCTCTCCCCACCTCTCGCACACCGAAGCCGGGGAGGCGCCGGCGGGGCTTCCCCGGCTCCCCGCGCCCACGCCCGGGACTCCCCACCGGCCAGCTGGCCCGCCGCGCCCGGGCCTCGCTCTCTCGCTTCCTGTTGGCTGGAGTGCGGACGCGGCCGGGCCCGGTGCCCGCCGCCAGGCCGGCTGGTCCCGGCCCTGCTCCTGAGACGAGCTGGGAAGACTCCAGGGTGGGAGGCCCTTGCTGGTCCGTCGCTGCTGGTCCAGCGCTTCTAGGAGCAGCCCCTACCTCGATCCCCCAGTCTTCTGCTCTCCTGCCCCCACTTTCCAGAGCTCCCACCACCCCTAGTAGGCGCCTGAGCTTCCTTTCCATACTTGAAACTTGGTTGTCAGGCATAACTCAGTCATTCATTCACTCATTCATTCATTCACTAGGTATCCTCTGGGCCTAAAGTCTGGGGATGGAGAGGGACCCTGGGATCCCATGAACTTGCCCCAAAAGCTCAAAAAGGGAAAAGCCGATGGTGCCATACTCCAAAGAAATTTCATTTTTCCGGAGCAAAGAAGAGGGTTCCAGGTCCCAGGCCTTCTGGGAGAAGACCTTAGAAGGGATGGAGAGACAGCTCTTCCCAGCGGAAGCCTAATGGTTGGAAATGAGGGAGCAATTCCTGAGGAGGCCAGTGTTGATCAAGGGGCTCATGGCAGAGACAGGTCATGGCTAGGATTTTTGGTCTCAAGGAGCAGGTGGTGGCAGCTGTTCCAATGGAGTGGACTCCTGGGAGAATGGATGGGGGCAAAGGGGCTGCCACATTGTGCAGGTGAGAGGACCCTGGGTTGTGGAAGATGGGTGGGGAGAACGGGACAGAACAGGTGGGTCACAGGGCTGTGGGTGGATTGGGAGAAGGAAAAGTCTAGTGAGACCTCCAGGGATGGAGACCCCTGGCAGAGGTGTGGATCCCAAAACTCTGTTTTAAGGGGGGGGGGCTGGGCTGGAAAGAGTAAAACTATAATGGTTCCTTCCACCGCAGAAGAGAAAAAGAGGGCCCTGGTACCCTATACCTGGGAAGGGGGACCTGTTTTGAAAGCTGGTGTATGTCCAGGTTCCTAGTCCTGATGCCCCATTGGGGTAGGTTCTCTCCACCAACCTGGACCCCTCTGACCACAAGGAATATCATTTGGAAAATAAGCCTATGCCTTACCCTTCACATAAGCTGTTTCCCAGGCCCAAATGCCATTTCCCACCCAGCCCCATGTCTCTCCCTGTCTTGGTTGTGTCCACTCACACACCACTTCTCCCTGATACCCAGCCGTCAATCCGGAGCACTTCCCTGAGCCGAGGGACTGTATTCATTAGAGTGTTGTGTGTCCTGGTCCTCTCACCCCCATCCCATGGCTTCCCTGGTGTTGGGCTGGAGAGAACGGTAATTGAGGTGAGCTTCAGGTAACTTTAGCTCAGCTGGGATCAAGTTTTCTTTCTGGCTCCTTCCTCCAGGTCCACAGTGGCCAACTTATCCCCTCCCTCAGATTCAGCAATAGGCCCACTTTGTGCTAGGCTGGACCCTTGGGGATCTCCAGGTCCAGCCACCAGACCTTTGCTCCCACACCCTGAGGTTCACCTTAGAACAGGGAAAGGAAGAATAATGGCTATCACTGATGGAGCCTCCCCAGTGCCAGGCCCTGTGCACAGTGGACCTGTTCAATCCACTCAGTCCTCAAGACCCCACAAGGTAAGGGCCACTCTTAGTGCCACTTTGGGTGAAGAGCAAACCACGTCTCAAAGAGAGACGAGGCCACTTGCCCAGGGGTACACAGCTAGTGAATGGCGGGGGCAGGATTCAAGCCAAAGGCTGCCCTGCTCCAAAGCCCATGGTTTATATCAGTGGTTCTCAGTCTCAACACTCTTGCCCTTTGGGCCATATAATTCCTGGTTGTGAGGACTGTCCTATGCCTTGCAGGGTGTTTAGCAGCACCCCTGCCCTCTACCCACTAGATGCCAAGTTGTGACAGATAAAAATGTCTCCAGACACTGCCGAATGTCCTTGGGGGGGGGGTTGGGCAAGGGAGCAAAATCACACCTTGTTGAGAACCGTGGCTTTAGATCAGGGCTGGTGTTGTGGGAGCCAGAAAGATTTAAATTAGACACCAGGAAGTACTTTCTGGGCCCTCAGGATTATGCAGACACATGAGCTCAGAGGCTGTGAGCACACGCTGGCCTCAGCCAATCTTTCTCTTCTGGAAACTTCAAGGGGAAGTGTGATGCACCCAAAGAGGGGCAGAGAGACTGAGGCTGTGTAGGCCACACTGCCAAGGGCAGAGGAAGGATGCAGGTGGGCTTCCGTCCAGAGACAAGCCCTGCAACCAGGGGCCCCAGGGAGAACAGGCCAAGCTGAGGAACCACTGTGCATGGCGGAACTGTTTCTGAGTGCCACACCAGGCAGGCCAGGGCAGCGTCCATACAACCTTGCCTCTGTGCCCCCAGAGCCTGCCTGCTCCCCACCTTGGAAGGGCCTACTGAGGCTGTATCACCTGCTAAGTGCATGACCTTAGGCAGGGGACCACACCTCTCTGCTCATGACAGACCCGTATCAGGGGCTGAGTCAGGGTTAGGTGAGATGAGGTGTGGGAAGCCTCAGCCAGGTGGACACCCTGTGAGCGCTCAGCTCACATTGGCCAGGGCACAGGCACCGTCACTTTGCTGAGTCACAGGCTTCAGCCTTGGAAGAGCCCTTCATGGCCTCTCATGACACAGGGTGTAAATCCCCAAGCAGGGCTGGGCCCCTGGCAACCACCCAGAAGTGGTACTTTCTCTTCTTCCTCCTCTGGGTTTGCAGCCAAGGAGATGGCCCCATCACTGATTGTGGTGGACAGTGTCCAGGCTCCTATTCCTGGCACACACCCGGGGCTATTCCTCTGTGGGCTCCCTGGAGGGTTTGTCCAGAGGAGGTCTGGCTTGACCGGCGCAGGTCCTACCCCACCCAAAGGCCATGAACCCTGGGGGCCCCCAGGCCCCTCCACAGGAAGTCCAGGACTCAGCTAAGCAACCTGGGAAAAGCCTGAACATTCTTCTGTCCCTGGGGCCCACCTAGCTGGGGGGAAGGATGGGGTTCCCCCCAATCTTGATCTCTGCCAAAAGTTGGTCCTTGTCCTGGACTCTCTGCCCCACGCTTTCTGCTTCTCTGTATCACCATCCCTGTCCCTAAAGCTTTGACTGCAGGCACCATTCTCATCACGCCCAGAGTGCTAGCCTGGCCATGTAGAGTCACTCGTGTTTCTAGAGCAGGAGGCCCAGGCCAGCAGGGATGTTGTGCCTGGGCAATTGCTGGGGAATGGCAAAGCCAAGAGGGTTCTGTTGGGGGTGGTACAAATTGAAAGGGCACTTGGGACATGGTCCAATCTGTGGCCCTACCTCAGGCCACCAAGATGTTCATGAGCAGGGATTTCAGCCTTGGGCACTGGGTAAGGGGCAAGTAAGTGCAATGGCCTTGGGAGCAGTGCTACATGAATGCCCGGCCAAGGGCTAGAGGGGTCAAGTTCCTATCCTGGCCCTGGCCTGGACCTGTAACTTAACCGTGCCTCGGCTTCCTCATCTGTGGACTGGAGATGATAAAGGTAATACGGCCTGGTGGGTGGTTGGGAGGGTGGGAGAGACAGAGCTCATGGGGTACCAGGCATGAGACTCAATCTATTAAGTGTTAACTGCCAAAGAGTTGGTGAGGCCCAGCTAACAGTCCCCAAGTTCTGTCCTCCATACATTCGTGTTTGGGTGAAACTTGAGAAATACTTGGGGTAGGCAAGGGTAAGGTGATTTCCGAGATTGTGGGGCACAGGGCTTTGCTAGGGCTCTCATGGGTATGCAGCCCCTGGCCTGCCCCAGTCCTGTATTGACCATGGCACAGCCCCTGCCCACCTGAGTCCCCACTTCTGGCTTTTCTGCCCCTCTGCCCCCCAAGGGGTGTGGAGGGAGGCTGGATGGACGTCGGCGCTGTCAGAGGCAGAAACAGAACGACGGCTTTTCCCTGGCACAGACACCCGAGGGAGCCCCCAGCTCTTCCCCATCACCACCTCCGCCTCTTCCCCCTCCCCCGCATCAGCACCCTCTGCCCGATCTGCTAGGTCTCACACTAGGCTCTGACACCTGGGTTCGCCAGCCCCCTCGCCTCCTCGCCAGCCCATGCCTCAGTTTCCCGCAGCGGGCAGTTCACCGAGCCCAGCTTGGCTGTGGGGAACGGGGCGCAGACCCTGCGCGGGAGGGCGGCCCTCGAGGTAGATGGGGTGGGGAAGGACCGCAGGCATACTGGCGTCCAGCGTGCGACACACACGACACACACACCCCACTGGCACCCAGACCGCCGCGCGCGCCCCCGCAGGCACGTCTCGGTGCTCCGGTACCGACTGGCCTTCGGCCCAGCGCCGCCCCGGCCCCGCCCCGGCCCAGGGAAGCCTCTCGGAGCGGCGCCAGAGGCCCCGCCCAGCCCTGTGACGCAGTCCGGGCTATAAAAGAGCCGGCTCTATTCCCGGGTCGGGCTGCCACCTGGAGGCTGGAGTGGCCTCGCCACCTGGGTCCCGGCGCCAGGCGGCGCCTTCGCCTCCTCGCCCTTCCCCGCTGCTGGGTCCGTTCAGGAAAGTCCGGGAGACCTGAGTGCGCCCATTTGATGGATGGCGCAACCGACGACCTGGGAGTGAGGGTCGTTCCAGGCACCGCAGCCTGCCCCCTAGCTGGGGACCTGTGAGAAGACCGTGAGGACAGGGAGTTCGATGGGGGATGAGGGATGGGGAGGGACAGCCGCAGAAATCTAGAAAAGTAATGACACACATTGGCTGTTCGGATGAAAACCAGACCAAATAAGGAAAATAAAGACAAGTTTACCGAGGAAAGTAGAAGTCCCCCATAATTGCTCGGAGAATTTGATCTCCCCCGACAGACCTACTCTCCACACTGTGATTGTATCTTAGAAATTGGTGGCCACAATCAGGGCAGGCTTTCTAGAGATGACAGCGCACCCTGGGGCTCAGGACCCCTTAATCATTTTGCCCTGGGGCCAGGAGGCGGGGATCCTAGGCTCCTGATCCACATTTCACCCAGGGTTTGCCAATCCCTCCGAGCAGGACTGTGAGCGGGCAGTGGGCAGTGCCCTAAGAGAAGTGGTTGGGCCAGTTGGACCGGCAGAGCTTGAGCGAGTGCCCGCATACTCTCCTCGCAAGGCCAGCACCCTCCATCCCAGGTCCTCCAGGGTATAAGAGGCCCCGGGGCACCAGGACATCCCTGCTAACCCACTCCCCCCCCCCCCCCCCCCCCCACTGCTCATCAAAATCCCTGCCTCTGCTCAAGCTGTGCCCTGCCCCTGGAATGCCATTCCGTCAGGCTCTTCACCATCTAACAAGGCCCCTACAAAAAGTCCTCCTCCAGGGAGCCTCCCAGATGCCTGCCCCTCACCAAGGAGGTCTTCTGCTGCCTATGAGCCCTCCCTTCGAGTCTGCCCCCCCCACCCACACTGTGCAGGGCCTCTCCCGAGTCACCACCCACGGGGCGCAGAGGCTCCGGAGCAGGAAGAACTAGCAAGCGGCCTCCACACTAACTGGCTGTGTGGCCTTGAGCAGCTCTCTTCGGGCTCCCTACTCCTTGGGGCTGCTCTGAGGATGGAATGAGATGCTGGGAGCTAGAAACAGGCTGCTGGGCTATCCGTGTCCACCCCCCTCCCAGACTGGGCTCCCTTGGCTGAGACACGCCTCCACCCCAATGCCCAGCAGGCTGCAGGGGGTGGAGGCAGAGGTAGAGGTTAGCCTCTGCAGGGAGCAGAGTCTCACCCTCAGACTGCTGCCCACCCCACCACCTTCACACGCCTGAGCCCTGCCTCTGCCCACAGGCTTCTGTGGGCAGAGGCTGTGGCCACCTTGGCCACAGCAGCTAGGCAGGCAGCCAGGCTGCTGGGCAGCAGGAATGGTGAGCCCTTGGGACGAGAAACACAGCCAGTTCCCAGGCCAGCCCCTTGGGGCCTGTGAGCACTGGGCACACATCCCAGAGCAGTGGAGGAAGGGGAAGAAGAAGGCTGGAATTTCTGGGTAATGAGTGGCATTCGGGTCAAGGGCTGGGGTACACAATCTAAGCCCTGAGGGGGGTTTTATGTGGGGCCCTTTACACCCCCAGTCTAGGCCAGTGGGGTGAGGACTCAGGCCACCTCAGTACAGCTGCACCAGGCTTCCCCACGGTGGGCACTGGAACTGAGGTCTTAGCTTCGGGTACCCAGCCCAGAATCGCAGGAGCTGCCAGGTGTGGGGCAGATCTGGGATCATGCTTGGGGGCATCGCAAAGAAGATGAACTAGACTTTCAACTTGGCCTCGGGTTTCACAACCTGGAAGCCTGAGAAGTTCATGCTGATGTCTGCTCTAGTTCCATCGTGTTGCAAAGCAGCCATGCTGGTGTGTCGTCTGGGGTGGAAGGGTAGCTCCCCTGTGTGCATGCACACGCACGTGCACCACTCCAAACCTTGGGGGCATCTCTCCAGGGCAGGCCAAGGAGGGAGGTTGAGACAGGAACTCAGGGAAAGTGTGAGTGCATTTGAATGCCGGGCCTTGGGAACCGCAGTGGGAGTGCTCTGCGGCGTCTGACTTTGGGTTCTTGTGTAGGCACCTAAGGGCCAGATGGTGTGTATGCGTGTGTGTTGGGGGGGCTGGTAGTTGGAAGGGGGTGGCAGAAATACCCAGCGTTCCCTCCTGTTCCTCAAGTCCCCTCCTTCCACAGCACCCGCATGAAGCCATTGGTATCTAGAGGAGAAGGCCCCCAGGAAGCCTCCACTTCCCCCTAGGCTTTTGAGAAAGTGGGTGGTGGCCGAACTTGAGCCACTGTTGGGGGTGCCGTGTGTGTGCCTGGCACAGCCATGGTACAAAGGAAGAAAAATGAACTTGTCTTCCCTGAAACAGAAACTTTGTTCCAGAAAAAGGGGAGAGGAGAAAGGATTCCCAGAGGCTGGGGTGGATCGAAGTGGGCCTGCACCGGGCAGCCCTCTGCCCTGTCACTCAGTCTGCTCACACCCCCCTCAACACAGCGGTTGCCACCCCAGCCAGGCCCCAGGTCATGGGGGAAGATCATACAGGTGCTTGTCCCCTTGGTACCTCAGTCTCCCATTCTGACTTCTCCATCCATTTGTCCCCACTGTCCACCCTGGCCAGGCTCACTGGGGTCTCTTTTCTGGCCATCTGCAGTTTGTCTACTCTGGACCCCTCCATCTCACCCCCAACAACTTTTTCTCCTCACAGCAACCACACAATACGACTAACATGCCAGGGAGGGCACACTCCCCACCCCCAAGCTGACCAGGATCTCTCGGGACAAAGGACAAAGTCTAGACATGACCACCAGACCCAGCATGGCTTAGCCCCGCAGCTCCAGCGAGAGGAAGTTCTTTCAGTTCCCACTGGACGACATCTTGCAATTTCTCAGCTCGGGTCTTTGCCTGTGCTGTTCCCTTTGCTTGGTACACCACGCCCGGCTAACTCCGTCTCAGTCTTCAGGTCGGTCCTAGCTCAGCCGATAACCTCCTCTGGGAAGCCTTCCCCATCTCCTTATACCAGGTGATTTAGACCTCAGACATCAGGGCAGAGTGTGCCTTCTATCCCTGGGGAGCCATGCACCCAGGGCTTGGGGTATGGTTCAATTGCCAAGCCCCAGCCTCAGGCTCCCGGTCTCTGAGGAAGCGAGGAGAGGGTATCAGGAAGAAGCGAGGGCAGGGGACAGGCAAGGGGCTTCACACTGGCTCCTGGAGCCCTGTCCCCCGTGCCCTGTAGGGCCTCACCGGGTTGCTGGTACCACCAACTGGCCCCAAGTCCGCTTCCTCCAGAACCTCCAGGTCATGGGTTACCTGGACCTCAGGTTCCCCCACTGATCGTAGTGCCCTAGCTGAGCCCCAGCTCAGAGGGAACCCCAGGAGCTGAGGGCAGGCCTGGCCTCCCGTGTCTTGTCTGATGGAAGTAGACACAAGGTAAATCTTCTGGAGGAGTAACCAACCACCGGCCTGGGGTGAGCCTAAGCGCACACAAGTGGGTGAGTTTGTGTCAGGGGTGGCAAGCTGAGGCTGCCACGGGCCCCCAGTGGACATGCTTGAGGAGCCATCTGGGCTGCCATGCCTCTGCCTCTGACTCGCTGCAGGACCTGGCAGGCCCCCGCCCCTCCAGGCCTCGATGGCTCAGCTGTACAAGGGAGGCGACAGAACGGTACCTATTACTTTGCCACTAGGATGATACTGGCTCCTGCCAGGGACCAGCTGAGCAGCTCAGAACAGCCTGATGTTGAATGCTTAGGGCAACCTGCAAAGTAAGGGTAGCACCCGCCGACGGGAGGCCCTGCCTGAGGCCGCTTGGCAGGTCAGGTGGCAGGGCCAGGCCCCCAGGTCTGTGTGAAGCGACAGCCTCCAGGCTTTCGGGAGGAAGGCCTGGTGGCTTTAGAGGCAGGGGCACCTCGTGGTTCAGCCCGGGTCCCAGGCAGCCGGGTCTCCCTTCCTGCTCAGCCCTCAGTGGCCACTTGACCTCAGGGAGGTAGTTCAGCTTCTCTGAAACTCAATGGAATGATCATGAGAGACCTAGCTCTCCACGGTCACAAGAATTAACTGACCAAGTGACCACGGATTAACTATCCCATCTCTCCCTCCTTCCCGGGTATGCACGAGGGTCTGCCGGGGGCCGACATGGGAGTGTAGTTCTAAGGGGTATAGGAATCACATCCTGCCCTTCGGCCCAGCCACACTCTGCTCTTTACCCATTGGCTAGGAGGCTCCCCAGCGTCCACAGAGAGCCCCCTAATTGCTGTCTAATTGCCTGCACCTGGGTAGAGCAGGCATTCTAATCCCATCCCACAGAGGAGGAAACTGAGGCTGAGGTGAATCCTTGCTCTAGGCCGTACAAGTTGCTGGAGGAGACTGAGGCAGGAGCCCAGGGCCTGGCTTGTCCACCTGTCCTGCAGAGGGTCCCTGGCCCCTTCCCCCTACAAAGGATGGGTGCTGAGGTGGGGGCTGGCTCTGCTGCCCAGCTGTTGGTCCTGGCAGGACCACAGCCAGGACAGCTTCTCAGGAAACTGGAGTGGAGCAGAGGTTTACAAGAGGGCTTGGGCCGGGCCCAGATGGCATCCTGGACTTTGGACCATGTCTCCACCAGAAGAGGGGATGGAGTCTAGCGTGATTTAGGAGGCCAGACGCCTGTTCTCCTCTGGCTGGCAGGGATGCTCAGCTGGAGGCTTCCTGCTGCTGAATGCATGGACGACTGCCTTCTAGAAACCCCTCTTCCCTTCCACATGCCTGCGGGGTTCCCAGCTCACAAGGCAGCCCTGGCCCTTGAGCCTGAGCCTCCTGAGACCAGGAGCAAGCATTAGTGAAAGGACCTATCCTTACAGCTTCTGTTGGAGGGCAGTGGCTAAGCACAGAAGCCCCTGGCAAGAAGTCAGGGGTCCCCTGGGGTGATGACGGGTGGCCTTCTTGCAGGGCTCAGCCACTCAGCTCTGTGACCTTGGGCAAGGCACCTCCCCTCCTGGCTTTAACTCCCTTATCTATAAATGGGGCTTTTTGTACCCCTCAGAGACTCGGGGAGTGTAGACCAGAGCAGGGTGGAGCACAGTGCCTGGATCAGATGCGTCCTCCATAGATCACTGCGACTTCTGTGATATGATTTAATTTTGTTATTCCTAGAGCGTACTGTTATTCCTAGAGCGTACAGGACAGGGAAGTTTCCATAGCCTGAAGCCCTCTGCATAGAATCTAAGGTTTTTAGAAGCTTAACGCAAGCCATTTCATCCAATTCATCTAACGCCGAGTTATGGGAGACTAAGGTCCCAACAAGCAAAGAGACTTGCCCAGTTACCAGCAACAGACTTCAACAGAGTCCACAATAGAACATAATTCATTGTTCTTTCCTTCCTGTGATCATTTCAAAAAGCACCTACTGCATGCTAGGCCTTGACCTGATGCTGTGGGAGCAGGGAAGTCTCCACTGCAAAGGCACCCTTGGCCTCGGGCCCAGAAGGACAAGGAGGAATTCCTTCTGGGGCTGGTGGTGAGAAGCAGAGAAGGCACTCCGGGCAGAAGGAACAGCTGCAGCCCAGACTCTCAGCTAATGAACTCATGACATCCAAGGCCAATGCCAGGAAACCATGAGGGAGGCCTGTGGGGCTTGCACAGGGTACCCCAAGGGGCAGTGGGGGTTCACATTCTCAGTGCCTTGGGCGCCACACAGAAGCCTGAGCCTGCCTGTAGGCCTGTGCTGAAGACAGTGGGAGATGAAGGCTTGGGGAAGGGGTTTTCCAGGTCGGCATGAGGGAGCAGATGAGGAGGAGATAGAGTGTTCTAGGCAGAGGACACAGCAAAAGGGAAAGCCTAGAGGCAGCAGTGACTGCAATACGCACCTTTAAGTGAACGCCTAAATGAAGGCATGGCCTTTATTGATCATATTCATGCTGCCTGGCTTTCCTGGGGCCAACAGGGCAGCGACCAGAGTAGTGTCCTGCTGCGTGCTGGTGATGGCCCAGCCTGTGCAGGGGTGGGGCGCAGAGAGGACTCCACCGGCCCACAGGCCCCGTTTCCCTCCCCCGAGGCAGTGCCTGAGGCTGACAACAGCCTGCTCCCTGAGCACAGGGTTTGGCCACATGAGCAGGCATTAGTGGGTGTGGGTCCAGGGAGCCTTCGCCAATCTTTGCCCTTCTGACCTTCGCTCTGGGAGCTCGGCGGCTCGGCCCTCAACAATGGGCTGCTGGCAGCCTGAGCAGCTCCTGGGGAAGGGTGTGGGTGTGTGTAGAGGACTCCTGGGCCACCTCAAGCACCCTTCCTCTCCTTCACTCTCGATTCTGGAACCTTTGCCCATGGTCTCGGACTCCCTGGTACCACCATTCTGGCATGTGACCTTCCTGGGGCCTAGAGGGTTGAGACTTAGACCGTGTATGTCTCTGTTCCTTACTTAGCTGCTGGATCACTCCCTTGAGGGCCGTGTCCTCTTCTCCTTGTCACTCCCAATGCCACCACACATGTGGCACCACCCCGTGAGGGCCAAGTACACTGTAGGCACTTAGCGAAGACTGGCTTTCCTGTGGTGGCACCCCTGTGCCCAGAGATGGTGCTCAGAAGTGTTTGTCCTCCACACATTTCTTGGCTTCCCCAGCTCAGGGTCTGCCCTGGAGGCACCCTTACTCCTAGGCACACCAATGCGAGTCATGCCAGCATCCTCCTGCATGAGACCAAGGTCTGGGTGGCTGAGGGGAGGAGGTAGAGGTGACAGAAGGGAGGAGGACAAGGACAGAGAGTCCACTGTGTCCCCGGCTCCCAGCCCACTCCATTCTATGGCTTCACACTGTGTACAAGAGTGCCCTCGGTGCTTCCCGTCGGCTTCCCCGGCTGCCCGGGCCCCCCAGAGCAGAGGTGGGTCTGGAGAGACCGTGGGCTCCTGCTGCCTTGTACCCTGCCCTCAGTAGTCAACCTTTTTGGAAGGGACTTCTCCCCAAAGAACTCAACCTTTAGCAATATTAGGCAATGGCCAGCTGGTATGGGGCTGCCCGAGAGCCTTGTCTGGGCATCCAAATTAGACGTGACAATAGTTGCTCCTGCTCAGTGCCCCAGAACTGCGACAGAAGAGGATTCTAAGTGGCCTGGGATAGCAGACTCTGTCCACAGTGCAGAGCTCCCAGGGCTGCGGGGAGCCCCTGCTTGCCCCATCTTGCAGGGCCCCCGGCCTTCAGGTCCCCAGCTCCAGGGTCCTCCACCAGCCTACAAGCCTAACAGTCTTGGAAGGGGTCCCCTGGGAGTCTGGGTAGACTCTGGACTCTGCAGAAGATGTGGCGCCCGTGAACTTGGTCTCAGATTAGAATCATAACAATGGTAATTCCAGTCCCCACATATCAAGTGCTCACGACCTCCGGGCCCTGAGCTAACACTTGATGTTCTTTAAGTGACAAGCCTCTCACAAAGCCCTTATGACGTGGGCACCATCAGTAGCCCCATTTCACAGGACGGGAAACTGAGGGCCAGGGAGGCTGAATGACATGCGCAGGACACAGCCAAACGGAGCCTCACACCCCACACTGCTCCAAATTCCATGCCAGAGTTCACAGCCACTAGGCCAGGCTGCCCTAAAGCCACAGGAGCGAGGGTGGGACAGTTGGCTGCTGGCCTGGGGAGAGCCACGCAAGAGACGTTGTGGAGGCACTGGCAGCTGACTGGGGAAGGACGGAGCTCCCCTTCCAGAGTCTTCTTCCCCAGCCACAAAGACTGGTGCAGACCCTGCTGATGTGGCCTCATGGGGTGGGTGTCCAAGGGGCAGCTGGAGGCTGGGGGACAAGTGCAGCACACTGGTCTGGGGGCCTCACGGTGGGCCCTCTGGGTCCTGCCACCTCCCTCGGGGACCGCCCAGACAGGCCCTCCTGCCCATCCCTGCCTGCTCTGATCCCGCAAGACTCTTCTCCCACAACTTGGGAAGCTGTGTGAGGGCACCCAGCCCCATGTGCCCCTTGCACCCCCCAGGGCCCAGAGGGGATGCCCGGGTCTGCCAGACATAGAAGGCATGGGCCTGGACCCTTGCCTGGATTATCTCTGGAATTTGCCTTGGAAACCTCTTGGTTCCTGCTGACTGGTGAGGGCAGAGCCAGGCCTGCCCTTGTCCCCGGGCTCAGGGTCTCAGACACTGCAGGGAGATCCTGGTGGACATCTGACTTGTCCCTTGCTCTCTGTTATTCTTTCCCGTTCTCTTCTCCCTATCCCCTTCTGGCTCTTGCAGATACACTGGTAAAGAGGCCATGCATTCATATTTCCGTCTCCGCAAGCGGTAACTCCCAATTGACCTCGTTGTTAGTAATCAAAAAAGAACCTGCAACCCTTTATTTAGTCCTACTCTGTGCAGAAAGCCAAGGAGAGGTGAAAGAGGAGGGGGCACACTCTGTCGTGAGCTAGTGCGCCCCACTCTGTGCTGGTTGCAGGTCTTGCTAACTGATCACTTCTGGCTGAGCCCGGAGGAATACAGCTCAGAATCCTTCTTAACACAGTTTCAGGGAGCCATCAGCAACCAGCCGGAATTGACATACACGTTGAAACCCATTGACCTTCCCTCCTGCAGCCCACCTCCTGCCGAGGATTGAGGCCAGGGTCGGGCCAGGGCTCCTGTGCAAAGCTATCCTTGTCCTGTCCCACCTTGCAGTGCCTGTGCCCTGATTTCTTTGTCCTCGTTCTGAAGCCTAGCACAGGATGGGGAGACGGCAGACAGGATCATCTGTCATGGCATCTCAGGTTCCTGTGAGGCAGCGATGGCCTGGTTAGGGACTTGGCCCCAAAGTGGTGCAGTGTCTTTAGACCCAAGGCATCTGGGCTGCTGAATCCGAGCACTTTCCACGGCTGCCTCCATCCGGGAACCTGAGACCCTCCCCAGACACACGTCTCTTAGAGAATCCCTGGGGCTCAGGGAGCACATGTCCACTTGCCTGGCTTCCTGCCCCCCAGGCCCTCACTGTGCGTTCCCTCCCAGGTTGAGGACAAGATCCTGACCACTGACTTGCTTTTTGTAGTCATTCAAACACGTGAATTAGCGCCTACTGAATGCCAGAGCCTGTGACAGGGGTCAAGGGCCTCCCTGAGCGGAAACAGAGGATCCTGACTCAAGGAGCTTGAAATCTACAGGGGAAAGAGGTGTGTTCCCAGATGGGTTATTGAGAAAGCATTAGACTCAGGATCAGACAGGTGGGAGGTCGGTCCCAGCACTGCCACTTGGGCCTCAGTTTTCTTGTCTGTAACATGAGGATTTTAGTAACCCAGTAACACCTGCCTCACAGACTTATTTAAGGATTAAACAAGATAATTTATTCTATCTTTCAACATTATTTGTTGAGCACTGACTATATGCCAAGGCTTGCATTCAACTCACGTGATGTGATTGCTCTCTTAGAGCTGACAGAGGAGGGAGAGCAGACAAATCACTAGGAAAAGACCACACAGAGTGAGCAGAACCCAGATGGGGGAAGTCTAGGTACTGGAAGAGCCAGAAGAACCCCTAACCCCACCCAGAAAATCAAAGAAGTCTTCCTGGAGGAGGTGACTCCTGAGGGAGGAGAATGAATAGCCAGGCTTAGGGAGGAAGGTGTTCCAGGTGGAGGGAGCAGCCTGGGCAAAGGCCAAGCAGAGAAGATGATGCACAGGAAAGTGCCTGGCAGTGGGCTTCAGCATTTGCTGAAAAAAATACAAGGCAGGAGAAGAGCCCAGACAGGGTGTCCTAGGGGCTGGATGTGGGACAGATGAACTGGGTCGGGTGTGTCCAGGGAGCTGCATTATTTACTGTCTCAGCTATAAAATATTTACACAGGCTTCCTGATGATTTATGGTGTTTGCTTTCCTACCTCCGGGCTCCTGGCAGGTAAACCACGTGCCCTAGAGCTCACCCGGGGAGGAGTTCTGCGGCACTGGCGTCAAGCCCCTAACTGGGCCAGGAGGAGGGCTCTGGTCCCGCCAGCCAAGCTGTGCGGCAGCTCTGAGTTCTAATGAAGTGTGAGCCCCACAGGCCTGAAGCCCCCACCCCAGTCCCCAGGGCAGAGCCAGGAATCCAGGGTGACAGGGATCCAGGCTGCGAGGAGTGGCAGGCCCAGACGGTGGCCCAGGGCTCACTGGCTGTGTGGTCTTAGGCAAGGTGCTGGACCTTTCTCACCCTGTTTTCTCCCCCTGTAAAATGGGGTTAATAGTAGTGCAGTGTTTTGAGGACATTGAGATCACGTGGCATAGGATGCGAGCTCGGTGACAGGAAGCCTGAAATTCCTACATGTTTCATTAAATGTCTGCAAAGGGTAATATTAGGACAACTTGTCAAATGTAGCACATCTCAGCTCTTACAAAGTGATTCGAAAGTGTTTTATGTGGGAAGTGGGTACGTCGTAAACTGCTTGGGTTGAGAGCCCAGCCTGCAGAAAACTTAGAAGGGCCTGACCTCAGTTTTCAGGGGAGGGAGACCAGCCTCCTTTGCTTCTGAGCAAAGACTCTTGGAGTCTTTCTAGGGAGCGGCCCAGTTTCCTGTTCATTTCCGGAAAGGAGGAAAGAGCCCCAGACAGTGGGAGGGTAAGCAGGGTAAGGGGCTCAGGCGGACCTCTGTCCAGGCCAGGTGGTGCCTCCTATTCCTCCAAGGAGAAGCAACCCCTCAGGCCGAAGGCGGAGCCCCCCACAGCTGGAATGGCTCCTGGCCCTGTGGGTGGGAGGTCTAGGCCATGGCTGATGGGCTCTCAGGCTCACGCAGATCAGGCTACGGGGAAAAGCGGGCACGTGGCCAGGTGGGCTCCAGCCTGGGACAGCAGGATGGACAGGACATTAGCTGAGCAGGGATGGTGAGGTCAGCAGATTCCTGAGAGACGCTCCTGGAGAATCGTGGTCCAGTCGTGGATGTGGACCAGGGTCTCCATGCAGGGCCCTCCTGGACCTGCCTGACCAACCTCTCCATTGAGCAGGCAGGCACACTAAGGTCAAAGAGAGAAGGGATCGGAAGGCCACACCGAACCAGAATTGGGACTGGAACCCAGGGATATCACGCCCTTGCTCTAAGAGTCACAGATCTGTGGACTTTCAGAGAGCAAAGGTCCTCAGGGATCACCTGGTCTGACCCCCCGTCACAGTGTGCAGAGGAGGAAAGTGCACATCCTGGACCTGTTTGCCTTCCCCAGCTCTGATCTTTGTCTGTGGAAGGAGGCCGCTCTCTTCAGGCTGCATTCCCTGCACTTCTGTGTGGCTCAAGTTAACGTGTGGGCGTACTGTGGGGGAAAGCGGACAGACAAGCAGAGAGACACTTAAGGCATGTCTCCAGCTGTGGCTGCACCTTTTCCATGGCCTCAGATCCCCCTGGATGGAGCCGATGAGCTTTTAGCTTCTTCTGGATGATGCAGGTATCAGTCAGTAATACTTTAGTGAGAATCAGCTGAGGGGTTCCTTAAGTTCACTGCATTCCCAGGCAGACCTCCATAAAACAGAAGCTGGCACAGAGCTAGGGTGAGGAAAGAAGATCTCCAAACGGAGCGGGGGCCTGAGGAAGCAGAGAGTGGGCTGCCCCAGGCAAGCCCTTTCATCCTGGACGAGTGGCCTCACCTCTCTGGACTTCAGGGTCCAGAAGGAAAAGAGAAGCCGCTCTGGGTATTTCAAATAGATGGAGTGACATGTAGGGAATCCATGACACAGGTAATGGAAGAGTGGAGATGTTATACAGGGAATGGAAAGGCAGCCCAGAGAGTAGCACCAACAGGAAGACACCTCCATCCCCAGGCTAAAGAGACAAAGGGTGAGGGGGTGGCGTGCATGTGCTACCCCCGGAGATCCCCTCCCCAGAGCTCAGCAGCCTGTTGGATTTTCCCCATGTGTTTCTCAACCAGGGTGTTTGCGGCAGCAACTTCCGCATTTTGCAGCTACTTCCCGCCCTCGGCTGCAGCTCTGGGGCGCACAGCTCTCTGGACAATGGCTGCTGCTTCTGCCCAGTTTGTCTGGGACTGGAGAGGCTGGGACCTGGGCATCACCCCTACAGCATCCACAGGAAAAGCAGGGGGCCTGCTGGGCTGCAGTGTCAGGGACCTGGGGAGAGGGCCCTTGAAGCCCAGAAAGCTGAAATCTCCATCACACCATCTAGACTCCAAACAGCACCAGCCCCTCAGGGTCTTGGGGCCAATGCTCCACCAACCAGCGGACCCATAAGTATTTACTGAGCACCTACTGTGCGCCAGGCATTATTATGTCCCCTTGGTTTTACCTGACTCCAGACCTGTGAGGTGGGCATTATGATATAACCCCATTTTACAGATGGGAAATGGAGCTTCGGAAGGCTTAGGTCACTCACCCAGGATCCTGGGTCCCTACGCTAAGATGCAGCTGTGCTATTTTACATTGATTCCCTCACAGCCCTGAGGTAGCGACGTGGAGAACACTTGGCATTCGCCATGTCAACATCAGGGGTTTCAAGTGTTCAAGAGTAACCCCAAAGGTCAGGGATTTTCCGTCATTTATAGCATGGCTGAGGCATGAATCTGAACCTTGCCTAGGTCAAGGCAGGTGGTGGGAGGCTGATTTGGAGGCTTAAGCAAAGCAGGCTGAGGTCTTTGCTAGCACCCTGTGGGAAGGCATGTGGGTTATCAGGCTCTGGGGTCAGGTTACCCCCCTCCCTACTACAGTTGCCTGACCTTGAGCCAGTGCCTTTATCTCCTCAGCTGTAAGATGAGATACATAATCCTGACTTTGATGGGTTCTTGCGAAGCTTATGATCACATATGTAAAGGTCCCGAAGGTTCTGGCACACAGTAGGGGCTGTGAGGACAGTGATGTTGATTGCGGCCCTGTAAATGGTGGACCCGTAAATACTCATGGCTACATGGCAGGCCCTGAGGCCTGTGTCAGAGGGAGCTCCAAGGGCAGGCAGGGTGATTCTAGGAGGCCAGAGCAGTGAGGAGGGTCCATGCAAGTGCAATGTGAAGGTCAGACAGGCAGGAGGGGCTGAGGTGTGTGTTCAGGGGCTCTGGCCTTTGGGATCCCAAGATGCCTGAGTGCAAATGGCAGCTCTGCCCCTTCCTGGTGGTATGAGCTTGTGCATGATACTTTAATGGGCCTCACTTTATCTATAAACTGGAGGCATCATCAATGCCCATTTCCGAAGGTATGTGGGGGAGGCGAAGTGCCTGGTATGTGCCTGGCACATGCTAAGTGCTAGCTAGGTCCACAGTCACTGTTACCCAACAGCTGTGCTTACTAGCATTGCCATGGCGGCCGGACAGGAGCTCCCGGGCGTGAGTAGAGGCTGACTGTCCTCCATGGCTCCAGCGGTGTTTCCTGGGCCCCGAGGCCTACTTCGCTTCTCAGCTTTGGCCTTCTCTGAGGGGGCATTCCTGAGGGGTTTCCCATCACTTCCCATCAGACTTGGGTAGGGGAGTGGCCAAGGCCTCCTGACCGGTGGCGCTTCCGACAGTTTCATGCACCCCTACAAGGCCGCGTAGGAAATGGGTCTGGATACCCCGCTGTGAGTAGCTGGCTCCCCTGCCCTGGCCTCAGCACTAATGTCACTCTGCAGAGGCCCTCCCTGACCACCCCACTGAAGCAGGCCTCCGATCCTATCACCCCGCCTCCCGGACTTCACCGCACTTACCGGGATCTGGAATTATCCCATCGACTTGGTTACCCGCTTGAGCTCTGCCTTTCCGCACCGGGGGGAATGCTCCTTGAGACAGAGTCTCACCTGTACCCTAGCTCCCAGTTTGCCGTGTGGCACTTAATAGGTACTTGGTAGACATTTGCTGCACGCAGGAGGGAGGGATGACCGGGGAGGTGGAAGGCGGTTCTTGGCGGGAGACACAAGAACCCTCGACAGAGACGAGAAGGCCTGAGTTCCCAGCCTCGCTCCTCCCCAGCTGTGCGACTCTGGGCCTCAGGCTCCCCACGCGTACCCTGGAGTCTTTGGTGAGAAGAGATCCGAGATCCTCTCGGGTTCCAACATTTCATGCCCCCAAGGGGTCCCTGCCAAGCTGCAACTCGGGGAAGCCGCCTCTGCCACTGGGTAACAGGAAGTGCCGATGACAAATGCAGCCGGGTCTATTCTGAAACATGGTCTTGGATTGGCTCTGTCTGAGCCATGAGTGACTAAGCCCAGAGAATTCTCCCCTTCCTCGGGGCCGCCTTCCATAGCACGTGACTTGGGGCACCCTCCCCACAGAAACACGTACACACACACACACACTCACATGCACATACAAGGTCATGCACACTCACGCGCACTCACACAATCTGCATGCACAGCTCTTACACCTGCATATGCACACTCACGGACGCCTGCTCACACACATACACCACCCAACACAGGTGAACCCTCGCCCACACATGTACTCTGTACCTTCTTGCTCAGACACATTCACACTCGCACATACACATGCATTGATGCTTACTCACACACTCACCCATGCCTACTCACACCTGCACACTCACTCACACACACACATTTACTGTCACACTCTTACTCATGCAGTCATGCACACCCTCCTTCAGTCACACACACAGGCACACACTCATACACAATCACACACACCCTCTATTGGACAAGCCCAACCCCCACCTGTCTGGCAGCTTGTCCTAGGCCCGCACGGGCCTGGCCTCGTCTGGTGGCTGCTCCCTCCTCTTTTCCCTCTTGGTTCTATTTATTTTCTTAGTCATGGTGAGCATATTTGGGGAAGGATCTATTTTCACCCTATCTGAAACATATTTCCCCTCGGCCGTGAGCTCTGCACATCAGTGAGAGAAGGCTCCAGCTGCCGTGGTGTGGCCCAGGAGGGCTGAGGCAAAGCCAGGATGGAGACCAGGGAGCCACAGAGGCCGGAGGGCTTCCTGGGATGGTCTTACCGCCCAAACAGGGGCCCCACCTCTGAAATTCTTTTTGGATGACTCTGAACCCAAGGCAGCTGCTCCCCACAGAGGCAACTGTGGCTGGGGGGGTCTGGCACCCCCTTTACTTCTTCCATTTGACCTGGGGGGGTCACTTGCTCCTTACCAACCTCTTCTTTCTTTCCCTTTCTTTCTTTCTTTCTTTCTTTCTTTCTTTCTTATTTCATTTATTTATTTGGGAGAGAGACACAGAGAGAGCACAAGTGGGGCTTTACACAGGAGGGGCAGAGGGAGAGAATCCCAAGCAGACTCTGTGCTCAGCACGGAGCCCAGTGTGGGGCTCCATCCCAGGACCCTGAGCTCATGACCTGAACCAAAGTCAGATGCTTAACCCACTGAGCCACCAGGCACCCTGTCAACCTCTCCTTTCTATAAGGGAGTCAAGCCTTCAGGGGTCATCTTGTCCTTCACAGTTTTCAGATGACAAAACAAAGAACACGAGTTATATTTAGGGGACATTTCCTCTGCCCCAACCTGTGTAAAGCCCTTTATATGCATCACTGCGTTTCAGCCTTGTAACCACCTTGAAAGATTGTGCTCTTACTCTCCTGTCTCACAGATAAGAAAACTGAGACTTGGGACGCCTGGATGGCTCAGTCGGTTGAGTATCCGACTCTTGATTTCGGCTCAGGTCATGATCTCAGGGTCATGAGATGGAGCCCCGCATTGGGCTCCGCGCTCAGTGGGGAGTCTGCTTGAGATTCTCTCCCTCTCTCTCTGCCTGTCCCTCCTGCTCATGCCCTCTCTCTCTTTCTCTCAAATAAATAAATAAAATCTTAAAAAAAAAAAGAAAACTGAGGCTCAGGGAGGTCAAGGAACACGCAGAACGCACACAGCAGTGGGCACAAGGCAGGGTCCTCTGTCTTCCTATTGCTCAGGCTTCAGTAGAACCCCAACTGCCACCAGCACTCACCCTGCAGCGTGGCCTGGAGATGGCCAGAGGCTCCGTGGCTGGCCCTGGTTGGGTAGTAGCAGGTTTAAATTGAAAATCCCCGAGGGAGCACACTCAGGGGGTACCTGCCACTCCCAGTCAGCTTCTGGCTGCACGGTATTGATCACGCTGGTGGCAGGTGTGGCAGGGCAGCCAACGGGCGGGGTAGCCCCTGGGCGGGTGCGTTATACAGACAAAGCCTCTGAAACCTGAGGCCCTAGTCCCATCTGTGCCTCCTCCCCTTTTCGGAGCCGTGTCCCTTACTTCACATACATGCTCCCATGCGACAGCCCTGGGAGGCAGGGCAGGGCAAGCTTTCAGGCCCCAAGCAGAGTCCCTAAGTATGTCAACACACAGAAGGTGCTCAGTAACTATTGGCTAAAATAAAAAGAATTTTAAAACGGGCAAAGGATTTGAACAGACATGCTTCCAAAAAAGACATGCAAATGGTCAATAAACACATGAAAAGATACTCAACAGCATGAGTCATTAGGGAAATGCAAATCAAAACAATGGCATACTGCTTGGTACCCGCTAGCGTGACGATGATGAAAACACGGACCATAGTAAATATCGGTGAGGGTGGAGAGACATCGGAGCCCTTCTCTACGACCGGTGGGGACATAAGAGAGTGCAGTCCCTGTGGAGAATAGATTAACACAGAGGTAGCACAACCTCACCCCTAGGTACCTATCCAAGAGAATGGAAAACGTAGATGTCCACACAAAAATCTTTATGCAAATGTTCATAGCAACAGTCTCCATTCCAGCCAAAAAGTGGAAACAACCCAAATCTCCACTGGGGGCTGAGTGCATGGACAGAATGTGGTCTAGCTCTATGGTAGACCAGCGTTCAGCCGTAAAGCCCGATGAAGTGCTGATACATGGCACAGCGTGGATGACTCATAGAAAACACTATGTTAAGGGAAAGAATCCAGGTGCAAAAGACCTCATTCTGTACGATTCCATTGATATGAATTGCCCAGAATGGGCAAATCCAAATAGACACAGAGTCGATTCTTGGTGTCCAGGAGCTGAGGAGCGAGAAAGGGGGGTGCCTGCTGATGAGCATGGGGTCTCTTGCGGGAGGGATGCAAATGCTCTGGAAAAGACCCTGGTCGGCAGTTGCACAGCTGTGGGCATGTACGAACACCCACTGAATTGTACGCTTTAGAAGGGGCGAATTTTATAGTACAGAATTATGAAAATAAATTATATTTAAAAATATTTAAAGAAGCCTAACAACAACAACAAAAAAGAGTCAAAAGAATCTCTGTGGGTGGGGGACGGAGGTCCAGGAAGATGCAGTGCTTTGCCAGGGCCACAGCGGGAAACGAGGTCAGCCCTGTTGTCACGAATCCAGTGGAAATGTCTCCGATAGTGCCTGCGTGTCAGACACGCTCCTTCCGTGTGCCGAGCAGTGTGGAGGCCTCTGCACACGTTATCTCATGTCATGGTAGGGATTCTCGTTACCCCCATTTTGCAGATGAGGAAGGGAGATTCAGAGAAGTGAAATGACTTGCCCGAAAGGCATTTGCCTTCGATCGGTCCATCTCCAAATGGTAGGGAAAAGGACTCTGCGAGACCCTTTGTTTGTTGTCTGTTTTGCTCTTTAACATGGCAACCTGGCACCCTGAATGCAAGAAGAAAGACAGGAATGCAAGGGGGCTGGTGCTGCAGCCAATAGGCTGCTGGGTCCCGGGGAGGGGACACTGGTCCCCGGTCTGGGATCCTGGCCTTTGGCAGGGGCAGGTGCTTCTAAGCAGCCTCCAAGAAACCAGCATAGTAGAGTCTGGGGCAACTCTCCACGCCGGGCCTCTGTTCAAAGAGCAGGGCATACAACATTGCTCAGGCTAGGGGCCTCTGCTGGCTCCAGTCCAAATTCTTTGGGGTTTTGGATAAACAAGGGCTGCCCCATTTCACCTCTGTGTGACCTTTCTACGTGTGTAGCCCTGGATTCCAAGAGCCAGGCCCCAGGGACAGTCCCTTCCCGCTTAGCCCATGAGTAGCCCTGAGTGTCTGTGCCATGGCCAGGCCAGCTGTATGCCACCAGGAGCTTCACGGATTGCTTAGCAGCCGCTTGTAGGAAATGGTAAGGGGGGGGCCCTCTGAGGTCCCGCAGCTTGGGCCTAGTCTTGGCTCTGCTACCTGCTGGTGGAGTAACCCTAAGCAATTCACTTTACTTTCCTGAGCCTCAGTTGCTCCATCTGTAAAATGGGAGGAATGACAAATAAGATTATGACATAACTAGGTCAAGCCCACCTCATAAGACTGATGAGAGGATGAACTGAGGTGCTGCGTGCAAAGTGGGGGCCTGACTCTACAACGTTAATCATTATTACACTTACGGGGGCGGTGGACCCGGGATCAGAAAGCCCAAGGGCTGACCCCCAGAGCAGCACACGTACCTGTACACTTACACAGTCCACACCTTCATGTCCTCACACGTTGCATGCTCTGCGCGTGACCATACCTTCACACTTTCGTGTCCACCCTCACACATGAACTCACAAGCACCGCCCATTCATGCGCGTGCGCACACACGGCCTCACGCAGACGTCAGAGATCTGTAGGCAGGGGCGCCTGGGTAGCGCAGTCGTTAAAGCGTCTGCCTTCGGCTCAGGGCGTGATCCTGGCGTAGGGGGATCGAGTCCCACATCAGGCTCCTCCGCTATGAGCCTGCTTCTTCCTCTCCCACTCCCCCTGCTGTGTTCCCTCTCTCGCTGGCTGTCTCTCTCTGTCAAATAAATAAATAAAATCTTTAAAAAAAAAAAAAAAGAGATCTGTAGGCAGACCCTGGCAAGCAGGCCTGCTCACACATGCAAATACACGCTCCCGTCCCCCCCACGCATATGAACACATGTAGCTGAATTTGTATCCATTCACACGTGTGTGCCCACATGCGTGAACTTGATCTTCTGGGAGCCAGCAGCCCAGCACTGGGGCCCAGACCAGTCGTAGAACTCTGCACTCTGGCGCAGTCAGAACCAATTCCTGGGTCCTCCAATGGGCTCGGCCAGTTCCCTCCTAGGAGCCCTCACCGCTACCGCTGTCTCTGCCCAGCATGGCCCTCTGTTTGACCAAGCCCTCTTGCCCGGTCAGGCACAGCTGAAAAACAGCCTCTGCAGGAAAGCTTCACTGACGCCCCAGCCCCAGACAGAAAGACCTGACGACTCCCCCTGAATTCTCCTGGCCCATTTTTTCCACCTCAGCCTGCCTGGTATCACTCTTGGGTTCTCCTGGAGAGGGACCCCGGGCTCTGAGAGCGCAGTGTCTGTGGCTCGTTCACCCTTGTGCCCCCGGCCAATGCACAGTACAGGGGATGGCTCCGACATGGAGGCTGCATTGAACTGAACCACACTGTGCATGTGATAGGTCACTCTCCTGTCTCTGCACAAGTCCATGTCCAGAGGAGCCAGCAGAGCCGTGGGCCTGCGGCCGCTCACCCTCAATACATGGGCAGACCTGGGGCCCCAGGGCTGCACTGTACACCCTTCCTAGCAGGGAACTTCCCCAAGGCCCTCACCCAGGCACTGCCTCCAGCTCCTACTGCCCTGACCACCGACCCACAGCCCAGTCGTGACAGCAAGACCCCTTGGAGGCTGGACAGGCCTGGGGGCAGATCTCAGGACTTGCTTTGCCAGCTTTAAGCAGACAGACTCCACTCATCAAAGGAGGTAGTTGTGGTTTTTTTTAAGATTTTATTTATTTGGGGTGCCTGGGTGGCGCAGTCGTTAAGTGTCTGCCTTCGGCTCAGGGTGTGATCCCAGTGCTCTGGGATCGAGCCCCACATCAGGCTCCTCCGCTAAGAGCCTGCTTCTTCCTCTCCCACTCCCCCTGCTTGTGTTCCCTCTCTTGCTGGCTGTCTCTCTCTGTCAAACAAATAAAATCTTAAAAAAAAAAGATTTTATTTATTTATTTGAGAGAGAGAGATGTAGCAAGAGAAAGCACAAGTGGGGAGGAGAGGAAGAAGCAGACTCCCTGCTGAGCAGGGAGCCCGACACGGGGCTCGATCCGAGGACCCTGGGACCATGACTGGAGCCAAAGGCAGACGCTTAATGGACTGAGCCACCCAGGTTCCCCAAAGGAGGCAGTTTTTGCAGGGTGCCTGAAGAAGTGCCCTCAGGCAGTGCTTCCCAGAGCCTGGTCCACTGCATCAGAACCGCCCAGGGTGCTCATTAATGTAACTTCCCAGGCCCATCCAACCTCTTGAATCAGAACCTCCGGTGGGGGGGAGCCCAGGAATCAGCATTAACAATAGACACTCTGGTTTAGTCCTGGTTTGGGGTCTGAGAGCCACACTGCCGGGGGCAAATTGCAGTACCATTTATTAGCCCTTGGGCAAGTCCCTTAACCTCGTCGAGCCTCAGTTTCCTGGTCCGTAAAATGGGGATAATCAGGGTGCCTACCCCTGGGGCTGCTGCAGGAGTAAAACGAGATCATGAAAGCACAGTGCCTGACACCGTGCCTACGTGGGCTCAGCAAATGTGAACTATGAGATGTGCAGCCGTGTTCTCACGCCCGGGGACTCCTGAGTGAGGGGCAGAGCCGTGACGTTCTCCTTCTGGGAGGGCCCCTGGGGGAGGTTCTTGGGGCAGCAGGGCCCTCGCCCAAGACACCCGCCACCTAGTGGCTGGTGCCTGGGACTGTGCGCAGCTCCGCCTCCTCCCCTCTGCTGAGGCCCAAGGCACCACTAGCCACAGCTCCCACCCTACCTCGCAAGCAGCCCGCTGGCAGCCCCCCTCCCTGCCCTGCTGCCTGGGGAGCCTAGCTGGCTTGGCGTCAGCCCTGGCACTCCCTCTAGCTTTGTAATAAAATAGTCTGCTTGGGTCAGCTTTCCTTGGCAAGGAGGCCACCTGGCACAGAAAGCAGGATGGAGGGGGGCAGCCTGGGGAAAGTGCTTTTTCAGTGACCACCAGTTATAGTCTGGTGTTCTCCAGGGATCACTGGTTCCCCACACCAAGTGACCCCCGGGGAAGAACCCTTCTCGTCTTCTCTTTTTCCCTAGTGCCTCATCATTCATTTATCCACGCAGTCATTCATTCAATATTCAAATGTCTACTGCATGTCAGGCGCCGGGGCTCGATAGTGATCACCAGGACGGACAAACTTTTTCTGTAAAAGGCCAGATAGTAGGTATTTTCAGCTTGGGGGGGCACACTATTCTGCTCTTGCAGCACGACCGTAGCTGCAGGCAGTATGCAGACAAGTGGGTGGATGTGGCTGGGCTCCGACACCACTTTATTGGTGGACCCTGGAATTTAAGTTCATATGCTTCTCATGCATCATCAAATATTCTTCTTTTGATTTTTTCTGCAACCATTTGAAAATGTAAAAACCGTTCTTAGCTCGAAGGCTGTACAAGACAGGCAACAAACAGCCAGCAGGCAGCAGTTCACCAGCCCTGAGCTTAGCCCTCTACACAAGAACTGTGGATTGTGCCACGCCCTGTGGGTACCAGCGCTCCTAGGAGAGGCAAGGCCTTTGGGGAGGCTCAGCAGGGAGGTGAGGGAAGCCTCCAAGCCCACTGCCGCTCGACCACTGCAGCCCTCCCAGAGTCCATCCCCTCGATGCCACATATGTTCTCTGTGGTTTAGATATGGGGACTCTTAGGTCTCCTTTGGGACCTGAACCTTTTTGAGGGCAGGAACGTCTTAAAGCATTTAGAGTCAGAAAGCACCTGGGTTCAAATACCATCTTGACTGCTCCCTAGCTGAATGACCTTGGGTGAGTCACTAATATCTCCGTTTTCATTGTCCTCATCTGTAATACCCATCCCAAGAATCGTTGAGGGGGATTAAAGGAGTTGAAACATGCATGGACAATGTACACACAAGAGTACCTACCATGGAGTTGGTGGTCAGTGCTCACTGACCCTCAGCACGGTTCCTTTCTCCACCCACCCCAGCACCCAGTATGGCTCTGAGCACAAAGTGCATGCTCAGTCTCTCCTTACTAAGTGCTAACCTCCAGAATGGGAGAAAAAGGCCCCCAACTCTGTGCCCAGGAACCCCTCCGAGTCTGTATCCTAGACTCCCCTGAGGCTTTGCTCTTTGGACTTAGCTTGCAGCATTTCCCTTTTGGCTTCTTTGCCCCCAGCAAAATGATCTCCTCGTCCCTCCTAGACCAGCCACTAGGATGCCCAGGGTTAGGAGTATGTGGACATGAAGAGCCCTTGGTTGGTTCTGCTTCAAGGACGAGCCATGGAGGAGGCGGCTGCTTGGCTGGGGATAAAGGGAGAGGTAGCCTACCTCACTTGCCAGCTCAAGGTCCATGGGGATGGGCAAGCGGCCCAGGTCAAGCCCTTGGGCATCTCAGCCGTTAGGCCAAATACATTAGGCTGACCCTCTAGCACTTTGCCCTCCTCTCTAGGTACACTTCTCTCCCAGGTGGTCACCTGATTTATCCTGCCTTCCGGAACAGCACGCCCCCTCCCCCTCCAAGAGCCTCTCTTCCCTTATCTGCTTTCATTTTATTCATAGCACTTATCACTGTGTGAAATTTTATTATTAGTACTGGTTCAGTCAATCTCCCTTCCACTAGATTTTAGGTTCCTGAAGGGCCAGACTTTTGTCTGCTTCCATTCTTATGATTACCCTCACAGAACAGATAGATAGAAAATATCTCCTAGTCAACAGATGAGCATACTGAGGTCACCAGGTTAGTGAGTAACAGAATGAGGATTCAGGGCCAGGTCTGTCTCATAGTCAAACACATTCTGAACCCCTACCATTAGACACAGCTTGATTAATCTGGCAAGATGGAGTGGGGGAGGAGAGGCCAAAGGCCTTGAGCCCTATAGTCTGTTTCCAGCAGCCATAGCAGCTGTAACAGGGTAGGAGGCATTTATGGAACTCCTAGGAGCCTTCTCCAGCACTGCTGCAGGAGGCAAAGCCAGGTGGGCTTCACTCTTGCCTTCTTGAAGCTCATGGTTGTTTCAGCAGAGATGCATATTCTAGCCTCTTCACTGCAAAGCAGATTGCGCTAGAAGCTATAAAGGTCACAAAGTGCTTTCCAGGTGCTTAGGCTGCTGTAACAACATACCAAGGACTAGGTGGCTTGAACAATAGGCATTTATTAATTGCAGTTCTGAAGGCTGCAAAGTCCAAGATAAAGTCCTGGCTGGTTTGTAGATGGCTGCCTTCTTGCTGTATCCTCCTATGGCAGAGAGAGAGCATTCCTCTCTATCTCGCCTCTTCTTATAAGGGCACTAACCCCATTCATGAAGGTACCATGCTCATGACCTATTACCTTCCAAAGGCCCCACCTCTATGTACCATCACATTGAGGATTAGGGCTTCAACATCAATTTAGGGAGGACACCAACATTCAGTCCATAGCAGGTGCTGACTGTAGTACTCAGGAAAGTCAGGACGACGGGGTCTGGGAGAGTGGTTGGTGGGGGATGCCATCAGGGAAGGCACTTTGGGCAGAGGGCAACAGGAATGAAAGCCAATGAGATAGGGCCTGTTTGAGGAATGGTGAGGGTTCTGAACGGCTAGGCCTGGAGAGTGTTAGGAAAGGGAAGTGATGGTGTGAAAGGTGGTTCAGAAGGTAGACTGGGGTCAAATCAGGGAAGGCCTAAAAGAGACTGGGAAAGTGGGCTTCCCACAACTGCATAGTAGATAAGAACAAGGACCCAGCAGCTGATGCTGTGTGTTGGGTGCTTTACGTTTTACAAAGCACTTCCCGACCATTCCTCTGCTCTGTCCTCACAACTGGTAGCATGTAGGCAAAAGCGGCAACTTTAGGATCTCAAGCCCAGGGTCGGCTCCACTCAGGAACAAGTTGTGCAGATTTGAACAGGTCACCTCACATCTCCAGGTCTCATCTTACTCATCTGACAACAGGGCCCAATTCTCAGCTCTTTAGGAAGGACTACACAAAACCACACACGTGAAAATGCTGATTTAACTTCCAGTCCTTCAGTCCTTTCTGTGTAAAATGCTGACCAATCCCGTCCTGCCTAATTCCGGGGACTGTGGCGCAACTTTCTAAACCAAGGCCAAACGGCAAGAATCTTACGAACGACGCCGGAGAAGTGGGTGTTTCTTGGTTGGTAGGCTGAGAGCCTCAGGGAAGGGGCTTTGGCTACTTTAACAGCTTCTCTTAACCTGTTTGGGAGGGAGAAGGGCAGGGACAGAGAGCTCACAAGCTCAACCCAAACGAGAGACGAGATGCGGCGCCGGCACACTGACGTCACTCAAGCCGGCCGCTTAAAGGACCAGAACCTCTCGTGCTCCGCCTCCGCTGCCCCAAGATCACCAATCAGAGGGCGGGCCTCTCCGTGACGCTCTCTCCTCGCGACGAGGCTGCTTGGCGGTGCGTTTCCTGGTGACCGAACCCGGGCGCCGAAGCTATGGGCAGCCGGGAGGTGCTGGGTCAAGCGGCCCGCCTGGCCTCCTCGGGTCTGCTCCTGCAGGTACTCTCTGCCCGCCGGCCCCAGCCCGACCTGCAGCCGGAATGCGCGGGGAGGCGGACCTGGGGTCCTTGAGTGCGCGCCCCGGGGCACACCGAGTCCCAGCGTGGACCCTACTTACAGAGGGGTTGGACAGGAGGCGGTGGCGGCGGCGAAGGGGCGCCTGGGCCTGGAGTGCAGAGCTCTGGCTGGGAGGCTGCAGACAAGTCACTTTCGTTCTGAGCGTTGTATTTCCCATATGGTAGTAGGCGACGGGTCAGGTGGCAGGGGTGCCTTTGGTGCTCTAGTATCTGATGCTTTCGAGGGAAGGAGTTCACTTTCTCCGTGCCCCACCGCTGACCCTCAGACACCGTTTTCAAGCGCTCTGACTCCCACTGAGTTCAGAGAGACAGTATGACATAACTAAGAAAAAGATACCTAGGTGTAGGAATCGTGGTTCTGCCTTATGCTTGCTCTATGACCCAGGACAGAGGACTTATGCTAAGCCTCAGCTCCTCATCGGAAAATTGGGGTCATAAGAGTATCTAGCTCATAAAGTCCCTATGAGGCTTGACTGGAGTCATTCAGATAATTGTACTTAATGCTGTACTTGACTCTTTGTATGCACTTAGTAAATATTGGCTGCATTTTCCTTCTGGCTATGTGACCTCGGATAAGTCACTTCCCCTTCTTGGCCCTAATTTTTATCATCTGTCAGATAAGGTACATGCCAATTGGTCCAAATGGTCTCTAAATACTCTTTTAACCCCAGGAGCTGGTCATTCTAAGTCAAGCGGCTCAATTTTTCTGTGTTGCACTCTTGAACCATTCAGCTCTTACTCAGAAGAGTCCTGAATCCACCCTCCCCCTTATTTTACAGGCAGCGTTTCACTTGGATATTACAAGAGAGAACCGGGCACACTTAAGGTCGTTTAGTCCTCGTTACTTGGCAGATCCCTGGCCTTGTGAAAAATCGCTTTACTTTGAGCATCAGTTTTCCTCATCTTAAATGAGAACAATAATGCAACCTCCTAGGGTCATTAGCAAGATTAGATGGCAGGACTGTTAAGTGCCTGGCTCATTATAAGTACTTAGTAAATGTTAGGTATTTTTATTATGGTAATAAGGATTTTTTAAATGGTCATTATAGAGATGAAATGATATAATCACATAAAACATGTAGAAGAGTTCCTTGCACAAGATACGTGCTTAGTAAACATTCACCTAACCCTGAAGTAGATGAACCCTGAGTTTACCGAGGTTTTTCCTTCTATTCCACAACACAAATAACTGAGTTCAGTGCTTTATCCACAGTGCTGATTGTTCAGGCTTTGATGATACCACCCAGATTGGCTTCATTAAAAAAAAACAGACCACATCTAAGCAGAAAATACAATGGACTAGGAGTCAGGTGGCCTACCTGTAAAGTGAAGCTGGGTCATATGATTGTTGTGTGACACTGGGCAAATGTCTTTGCTCTGAGTCTTAACTTGCTTCCTGTGCATTCACCACGTTGCTCTGAAGGGTCAAATGATTAACAGTTGTGCAAGACCTTTTTTTAAACTGCAAAGCCCTTGAGGGAGGTGGGTGGGGGATGGGCTAGATGGGTGATAGGTATTAAAGAGGGCCCTTGTGATGAGCACTGGGTGGTGTGTGTAGGGGATGGATCGCTGAATTCTACTCCAGAAACCAATATTGCATTGTGTTAACTACGATTTAAAAAAAAACCCACAATATATATATGATGCATGTAATAAATCCCTCATTTTTAATATAAAAAAATAAACTCTAAAGTCCTTTACAAAGTTAAATGAAGATTGTGTTGCTAATAAGGGCCACTACGTGGAGCAAATACCGCATAGCATGAGCAACTTCAGAGCTTCATTAACTCAACCCTTTCTTCAAACCAGTTAGGAGATAGGGATATAGCCTGAGACATTTTCTTAGACAATGATAACTTTGACTTTTATTTTATTTATTTATTTTTTAAAGATTTTATTTATTTATTTGACAGAGAGAGACACAGCCAGGGAGAAAGGGAACACAAGCCGGGGGAGTGGGAGAGAAAGAAGCAGGCTCCCAGCAGAGCAGGAAGCCCGATGTGGGGCTCGATCCCAGGACCTTGTGACCATGCCCTGGGCCGAAGGCAGACACTTAACGACTGAGCCACCCAGGCACCCCTAACTTTGACTTTTAAGTTAGCGTAAATGTGTGCGTCATTTGAAAACTATAGCCATAATCTAGGCTTCCTGAGTGTTTTAATTCCTGTATGTTTAATCTTGTATGCGTTCTCAAATTACAATGCAGACATTTCAGGTAGCTTTGCAATTAAGTTGTATTCTGCAATAATTCGAGAGCTTATTCTCTGTCTTAATTCTGAGCTGGTCATCATGAAAGTATTAATGTCTTTCATTTGTATGTATTTTTCAAAAAATGCTTTCACCTTCACGATCTTGTTTGATCCTTGTTACCAACACTATGAGATAGGTAGCCTCACCACACAGGAGGAAATTGAGACTCATAGCTATGAGTTAGGAGATGATGGGTTTAACAGCTAAAGGATAATTTGAGACTCTGAGCCGAGCGCTTTTTCCATTCAGGACTCCATGAATTGGCTTCGAACGTCTAAGATTGAGCCAAGAATTTGGTATATATGTATCTGCATGTTTCCAAGGAGAGCTACAGAGCTTTCAGCAGACTCTCAAAAGGCCACCTTTGACTCCATAAAGGTTAAGATGGTTATGTCTTGGCTTTGGAGACCTTGTTGCTCCGTGACACCCTAGGGTTACAGACACTGACAGTGTTACACTGTACTGTCTGTTTTTGGTCATACCTTTTACCAGAGATTTTCAAGCCGTCATGGCCCATTGACATATTTTGATTGAATCTTTCAAATTTCAGCTGTTGAGGGATGTCTGGGTGGCTCAGTCAGTTAAGCGTCCAACTCTTGATTTTGGCTTTCAGGGTTGTGAGATCGAGCCCTGTGTCCGGCTCCATGCTGGGTGTGGAGCCTGCTTAAGATTTTAAGATTCTCTCTGTCCCTCTCCCTCTGCTCCCTTCTCTTTCCCCCACCCCCACACAAGGGCGTGGGTGCTCTTTCTCAAAAAAAAAAAATGACCAAATTGCAGCTGTTCACAGGTAACTCTGAGAGTCATTTGTCATTTGCTGTGGAGCGCACTTGAGTTACACCTGCCGTGCTGCCTGGATGCAGAGGGGGGCTGAGGTTTGCACCTGGTCAACGTCCCCATTTAGCATCCCCACTTAGCACCCTGTTCTTCTCTGTCTCCTGGAAGAATTCTTTGCTCAGATAGTTTTCTTGAATTGACAGGTTTGAAATCTTGGGATATATCCCCTTCGAATGGCAATAGCTGGACTCTGTCTCCCTTTCCCCATTTTTTTTTTAAGATTTATTTTATTTATTTGACAGAGAGAGACAGCCAGTGAGAGAGGGAACACAAGCAGGGGGAGTGGGAGAGGAAGAAGCAGGCTCCCAGCAGAAGAACCTGCTGTGGGGCTCGATCCCAGAACTCCGGGATCACGCCCTGAGCTGAAGGCAGACGCTTAACGACTGAGCCACCCAGGCGCCCCTCCCTTTCCCCATTTTATATTATCTTATTGTTTGCCGTTATCATTTACTGCAAGTTACTTCACTGTGTGTCAATGGTACTCAAAAATTGTTTTAAGGATTTTATTTTTAAGTAATCTCTATACCCAGCTTGGGGCTCAAACTCATAACCCCAAGATCAAGTGTCACATGCCCCACTGACTGAGCCAGCCAGGCGCCCCTGTACTCAAATTAAAAAAGTTTTTTTTCAACTCCTCTCAGGAAAGTGGCAAATATGTAGTAAATACAGCCTTTTTTCTTTTCTAATTGGAAAAACAAGTTCAAAGAGATTAAATGTTATTATCAGAATCCCCAGATATTACTAGGCAGAGAAGAAAGAGAAATTAGACCCTGGGATTCCTAGAGATTCTGCCATAGCCTGTGGGCTCTCACTTGCTAAGTGTGTGCTATTTCTAAACAGGTTCAAGGGAGGGCCAATGTGAAGCATTAACTAGAATTTTCTTCTTCTGGAGTGCTTAACTTTGAACCCGAAGAAATTCACTGAATATGTCAGGGCCTCCCTCTTATCAGAAAATTAGCCTTCCAAGTGCCTTTGTGGGTTCTTTGACCATCGCACAGGAGTGCCGAGGGACCCCAAGGCATGAAATTTCAGAAGAAATGCAGACGGGTGGCATGTTTTTGAGAGGGCAAAGCTGCCGTATGTCGGTATGTTATTAGGAAGAAGAGCCACGTTGTTTTCGTTTCACAAATAAATATTCCCAACATAATTCCCTCTCATGTAATTTTCCTCTTTTTCTGTAGGTGTTGTTTCGATTGATCACCTTTGTCTCGAATGCATTTATTCTCCGCTTCCTGTCAAAGGAAACCGTCGGCATAGTGAATGTAAGGTAAGAAGGCACGTGCCCTGGCATTGCCCACAGCTCACATCCCTAGGCCGGGCCCCTGTGTGTCGGCCTCGGGTTTTAGAAGCATGGACCTTTCCCAGAAGCGGAGTGTTTTAGCGGGGGCTGAGGAAGAGCACGCCAGGATAGGGGAATGAGCTTGCGATGTTGCTTTTAATGGCCCCATGGAGTGTTTTCCATTAGCGGCCTCCAAATGCACACTTCTCTGCCGGCTGTTCCGGTTTGCCTACTCTGAGAACCCAGGAGAGGAGTGGGAGTCGTTCCTTGCAAACCCTGGCTCAGGTGTGATCCTGTGTTCTCGTCCTGCTGACAGCGCAGGAGGCAGGGATTCTGCAGTGCATGCGGATGTGCTTCGTAATTGCAGGGCTGGAGCCGGCCGCCTTCCCTCCTTGGTGAGTTTTATAATCGGAAAATGGTAGTTAGGGTGAGAGCTGGAGTCCTTGTCATGAGTCCCTCGGCGCCTCTTAGAAAGCTGCCTTGCTTTGTCTTTTAGACTCCATTTTGTTTCTTCTGCTCTCCTTTCTGCTCAAGGGCACCCACACGTGTTCTGTATTCACAAATGACACAAAAGTGTATGAAGTGATGGGAGTGCTCAGAATAGCTCAGCTTCTCAGGTGGATCTTCACGTCCTGATAAACAAGACAGTGTGTTCCAGACAGCGTTTCACATCGAATACCCACCAGACATATGCTCTGGGCTCTGTTCTCAGAGCTTGGAGGAGGTTCCCAAACTTGGACGGGCAAAGGAATCATCTGGGGAGTTTTGCACTAGGTGGGACTGAGGAGGGGCCCAGGAATCAGTATTTTGACAAGCTCTTTGGGTAATTTTAAAGTAGGGACCATACTTTGAGAAATACTGTTTTAAAAGCGGGAAGAGGGGTGCCTGGCTGCTCAGTGGGTGGAGCACATGACTCTTGATCTTGGGGCTGTGAGTTCGAGCCCTATGTGGGCTGTAGAGATTACTTAAAAATAAAATCTTCAAAAAAATTTTTAAAAAGGGGGCACCTGGGTGTCTCAGTCAGTTAAGGGTCTGCCTTCAGCTCAGGTTATGGTCCTGGGGTCCTGGGATAGAGCCCCGTGTGGGGCTCCCTGCTCAGCAGAAAGTCTGTTTCTCCCTCTGCCCCCTCCCCCTGCTTGTCCCTCTCTTTTTCTCTCTCAAGTAAATAAATAAATCTTCAAAAAAATTTTTTTTTAAAGCAGGAAGGAAGAGGACCAAATCTCCTCTTAGGTGCTCAGATTTGAAAACAGTTTGGGCCTCTTGCCATCTGGTCTCCTCCAGATTGGCAGGTCTCTGCTTTGACAACCATGGTGTGGCCTGCCCCCTACTTAACATATGGTTCAGTCTCCTCATTGGCAGTGACAGACGGAAGCACTGGGTAGCAGCATGATCCTTGGACAGCCTCAGACAGACCTTAACCCTGGGCTGTCCCCGCTCTGGCTTCATCAGCCACAGCCTGTTGATGAGGGAAAACCTCAGCTACCACTCACCCAGGTGCAGGAGGGTCCACGTAGGTACTGGCCACCCGGGAAGTATGCAGACAAGCCTTGCTGACCTGGGTTGCAGTGACCTCTGTAGCAAGTCTGTTGCCTGTCCTGAGATGCTTTTGGCCAGAGCTTCCACTCAGTAGAGCCTCAGCTTCTCTTACAAGAACTGATGGGTCACCAGTCTCAGGGTGACCAAGAGGTCCCCTTGCTGTGTGCAGTCATATCTTGTCCTTTTCTCCTCCTTATGGTCAGAGCCACACCTCTGCCTCCAGCTGTGAAGCATTAGGTTTTGGGGGCCACTGTGGCAGTGTCTGTCCTGGCATAATGCTCTGTGGGCACACTCTCAGGTGTCCCTTGTTCAGTTCCTAACTCTGTCGTTCACGTGGACCAGGTTAGTACGGGGCTCTGTCGGAACTCACGGCCCTTCACATCACCACCAGTGATTTATGCCCCAAGACTTTGTTTTCCCGTCACTGGCAAAATCTCAGAAATTCTCTCCGTGAAAAAAAAAAAAAAACTAGAGTCATTATCGATGTCTGCTTTTCCTTTACAGGCTAACACTGCTGTACTCGACCACCATCTTCCTGGCCAGAGAGGCCTTCCGTAGAGCGTGTCTGAGTGGGAGCGCCCAGCGAGACTGGAGCCAGACCTTCAACCTCTTGTGGCTAACGTGAGTTGTGCTCCGGCAGGAGACGGTACGAAAGCAAGTGCCCTAAGTCTTATAGGTGAAACAGCAACCCTTGCCCCAAGCTGAATTGTCTCCAGCTTTGGTTTCATGGGGGGCTTCTGGGGACTGGGTATGGGACGGGAGGGAGAGGGCGTCCATGTGGAAGGAGTTTGTTGGCTGTTTTCTCTGTGGATGGCCAAGAGCTCCGAGTGGGGGTTTCGGGCCAGGTTTCTAGCCCCGTGTCTACCCTCTTGGGAAATTGTTTCTGCCATTCCTGATGCCCATTCTGGGCCCCGCTGGGCCTGGGCCATCTCCTTTATTCCTAATCTTCCCCCCTGTAGTCTTTTCTGAGCTTTTAACAACCACTTAGTATTTTTTGAAAGCCTTTTAGGGCTTTCATTATATCTTTCTTCAATTTTGTTAGGTTGATTTGAGTTCTGAGCCTTTTAGAATATTCTTGAAGGCCAAGTCCATCAGCTAAAACTTGTAATGGCTCCTCTGCAGTTAGATCCCTGCAGGGAGGGCTGGTGCTTGAGGTTTTTGCTCAGTGCCGCCTTACATAACTTCTTCTTGCCTCATGGAAATGACTGTCATGAGGCTGGTACGTGTTCATTTTATTTGAGTTAACTACTCAGTCATATTGAAGTGCTCTGTGGTGCACATGCAAAGGGACATTGTGCACTGGACTGTTGCTTAGTTGGGTGCAAGAACCAACTGGATACCGTCTTTAAGTCATTCGAGGTGCAAACAACAGGCATGTACTTTCCAGCAAATTTGCTTATCTCGTCAGCTTAACACAGTGGATAGGAGTGCAGGGTTTGGCGTTAGATGGGGATCGGGTCCTGCTTCTGCCCTTGACCAGCTGTCCATGACCTTGGCCAGATTACCCAGTGTTTGTCATCAGTCTTAGTTCCTCATCACTTAAATGGGGATAATGACAGGATCATTGTGAGGTGTCCAAGAGGTAAAGGGGGTGGATCCGAGTGTCTGGTGTGTAGGAAGTGCCTTGATAAGTGGTAGCTGTTTTTATGATTATATTTCCTTTCTGTTCAGTGTTACTATTTTAATATATATTTATTTTTATATTTAGCATATTAAAAAACATTTTTTTCCCTTTTCTAGAGTCCCCCTGGGTGTGTTTTGGTCCTTGCTCCTGGGCTGGGTGTGGTTACAGTTGCTTGAAGTGCCTGACCCTAATGCCGTCCCCCACTATGGAACTGGAGTGGTGTTGTTTGGCCTTTCAGCCGTGGTAGAGCTTCTGGGAGAGCCCTTCTGGGTCTTGGCACAAGCACAGATGTTTGTCAAACTCAAGGTCAGTGTGCCTTCTGCTTTGATGAAAAATGTGAAGAATAAGGGAAAGAGTTTTCTAGGAGTGAATGATTTTTTTCAGAGTTGCATCTAAAAAGAAATTTGGAAAAAGGTAACATGATCGGTCACGTTCATTCCCTTGAAATTTGGCAGATGGGTTGGGCTTAAGTTTACCTCTGCTGTACTATTAATGCATAATAGGTTTACTAATAGACAAGTTATTAATCTAGATAAGAATGTAAGGGCTGTAAAGATTTTTCAGATTTTTCTAGTGATTCTGTTTTTAATTGTATACTAATATTAACTTTTCATCTTTCAAAATTTGTAATTTGATATGTACAAAAGAATATATAGCATATGTATGAATCTTAAAACAGGATAGTATACTGAAGATCCATGAACTTACCGTCCAGCCCAACTAGAACATTATCGGTGCTGGATCTAACCCTGTGCCCCATCCTCGTTGCCAGGGTAACCACTATCCCAGTTTCCTATCTGTCATTCCTGTGCATCTTTAGTTTTTAATAACGTAACGTGCACCCTTTACCATGTTTCTGCAGGTGATTGCCGAGAGCCTGTCCGTCATCCTCAAGAGTGTCCTGACAGCTTTTCTTGTGCTGTGGTTGCCTCACTGGGGGCTATACATTTTCTCTTTGGCCCAGGTAAGAGTTACGGCTTTTCACTTTTGTTTAATCGATGTTTCTCCATTTGATTTTTTTCTTCTTGTTCCCATTACTGTGTGGTTTACATTTGCAGTACTCATGCATGTGAGGCAGGCTGGAAGCTCTAGAAAGATGTTCTTGATAGCGCTTGTCCTTTGGCTGTCCATCCTGTTCCACGTCCCCAGGGGCCTGGTGAGGACCCCACACTAGGCCTTGCTGTCAAACATAACGACTCCTTTAGATGTTCTGTGGTCAAGCCCATACCAAACTCATCTTTGATTGTCTTACTGTCTAATGGAGGAGGGAAAAAAGCAGTAAGGGGGTAGGGTGGGAATCGAATTGTATGTGTGTGATTTTCCCTGGATTTCAATCAGGTGTTTTCAGAATAGGAGGAAACTCTGCCAAGCCTGTTTGGAACTTGCACTGCAATCTCACACAATGCAGAGGCACAGGAACCAAGTCCTGGCAGGCACGCTCTCACTTCCGGCAGGTCTGGCCTCGTTGCCATCCCGTGTTCTAGTTCTAGTTCATATCCCTAGCTCCAATGAAAGTACAACTAGAGTACAGTGCTCATTTTAAAAACGAAACCAAAGATCACATAGTTACTGGAACAGCTTATAGTACGAAGCAGTTTGTTATTTTTCTTAATGTATACAAATGTAAGTTAAAAGTTTTAGTAGCGGTTTATGGGAAAGTCTTTCCCATGTCCTGAGCAAAAACTACAAGTATTTTTGTGAAACACAGAAAAAGTAGATTTCAAATCGATATTATAAGAATGAGAAGTGCCTCCTAAAAGCAGCTCGCAAATAGTTGTGTATCTTAGAGGAGTTATTTGTGATCATTTTTGCCGTGTTTTATGAGATCTGGAACTACAGTTCTCCGCATTCATCATGTTTTTGATACACTCTCCCTAATAGGACAGGAGGCCTTGGAGATGCCCAGTTATTGGTTGACTCCTCTTGGGAAGGACACTTGGCATTATGACTTTCTGATGCTCCCACCCAGGATACATCCTGGGTCAGCAAGGCCCATTCTGAGTTTATTTGCTTTCTTTTTTTTTTTTTAAGATTTTATTTTATTTATTTGACAGAGAGAGAGACAGCCAGTGAGAGAGGGAACACAAGCAGGGGGAGTGGGAGAGGAAGAAGCAGGCTCCCAGCAGAGGAGCCTGATGTGGGCTTGATCCCAGAATGCCGGGATCACGCCCTGAGCCAAAGGCAGATGCTTAACAACTGAGCCACCCAGGCACCCCTGAGTTTATTTGCTTTCTTATTAAAGACTTCAGAGAGCTCTTCTCTGGTACATTCTTTGTCAGTGTCTTTGTGAGAGGTCTAAGAGGCAACAGCACCTCATATCATCAGGCGATCCCCACCAGGGCTCTGGGATTCCCCTTTGTCCAGCCCACCTCCAGGCTCCTCCTTACACAGCCCCTTACCACATGACATCATATATCGAATAAAGGGGTCACTCTAGAATATATAAAGAATTCTTACAATTCAACAACAAAAAGACAGAGTACCCAAAAAGGGGGCAAAGGACCTCAGTAAACATCTCTCCAAAGAAGATATCCAAACAAATAGCCAATAAGCACATGAAAAGATGCTCCATTATCATCCATTATTAGACCAATGTGAATCAAAACCACAATGAGATACTGCTTTACGCCTGTTAGGGTGGCTGTTATCAAAAAAACCAGAAAATAACAAGTGTTGACATGGATGGGCAGAAATTGGAGCTCTCACATGTCGCTGGTGGGAATGTAACATGGTGCGGCCACTGTGGAAACGAGTTTGGCAGTTCCTCGAAAAGTTAAATATAGAACTGACGTATGCCCAGCAATTCTGCACCTAGGCACATACCCAGAAGATTGAAAACGTGTTCAAACAACTTGTACACAGTTGTTCACAGCAACACTATTCACCACAGCCAAAAGGTGCAAACAAGCCAGATGTCCGTCACCTGATGAATGGGATGAACAAAATGTGGCGTATGTGTGCGGTGGAATATTACTCAGCCATGACAATGACAGCTGCCATGGCACGATGAACTTGGAAACCATTATGCTAAGTGGGCGAAGCCAGACACAAAAGGCCACCAATTGCATGATTCCATTAATATGCTGTGTGCAGAGGAGGCAAGTCCATAGAGACAAAGCTGGTTTTGATTGCCAGGGTGTGGAGGAGCGGAGAGTGACCGTTTAATGGACGCAGAATTTCCTTTTGGAGTGATGGAAGTGTTCTGGAATGAAATAACGGCAGTGGTTTTACAACAATGTGCATGTACTAAAAGCCACTGCGTTGTATGTTTTAAAATGGTTAAAATGCTCGGTGTTATGTGAATTTTTCTTCCATAGAAAGGGGGAAGGATCACGTAGTTAGGGCGCCCGGCATGAAGGCTACCTGTGGATTGTTACTGTTTCCCCAGGCGCTGGGCTGTGGGAAGATGAGGGGAGGTGGGGAAGGGAGTCCTCTTGTGGTTTGGCTCACGGCAGAGCTGCTGTGTCTTCTTACAGGGCTTGAGGCGTGAAAGAGGACGGTGGATGGTGGGCTCCGTGCTCAGGCACGGATAAGGGTGGAGAGCCGCGGAGCCCGAACCCACTGAACAAGGCTTCCCTTTCTCCTTGCTCTCCGCCTTTGCCAGAGGAGCAGGCTTAGCGTTTCCAGATTGAAAGCGGCACCTGGAGGCCTCATTCCTTCCCGAGCTAGTGCGCCTTGCTGTTCCCAGCGGTTCCCAGCGCGGGGAGAAGGCAGAGGGGAGCTTGTGAAAGGGGCTTTTGGATACTCCTCCCAACCTGCAAACAAAAGCCTGGGCTGTGGCTCCTGGCCAAAAGCCACCCTTCTGTCCGGGCTGTGTGGAGGGAAGGGTGGGCCCTCTTTTCACCTCCCCCCTCCTGGAGTGGCTCTTGCCCTGCCCATTCACTGGGCTGCGAGGAGGGAGCCAACAGCTCGGTTCTGCTTTGTAGCCCGTGTCACGGCTTATGGGCTTATGGGAAAGCCCCCGTCATCTAGGACGGCAAGTGTCTGCATATTAGCACAGGACACGTGGGTCCTCGCAGGCTGCCGTCGAGGCGGGAGAGTCGTTCCTTTGAGAACATGTCTGCCATGGCGGTGGTGGTGGCACTAGGGGATGTCTGTCAGGGAGATGATGTTCTGCCCGCCCAGAACTGTTCTCCCAGTCAGGTGACGTGTTTGGAGCACTTTCCCCAGAGAGGCCGCAGTGGGGCTGGCTCTTCGTGAGTAGTGCTTCTCTCTGGAGCGGGAGGCATTGCTCTGGCAGGTGTGGATAATAAAGACAGTTCTCTTTTTGGTTTGGCCTCTGAGGTCCGGTTTCCAGGCATATCTTAATTCTGCCTATGTTAAAACAGTGCCCTTTAAATCCATTATTTTCTTTTTTTCAGCTTTTCTATACTGCAACTCTGGTGCTCTGCTATGTTATTTATTTCACAAAGTTATTGGGCTCCTCGGAATCAACCAAGGAACAGACTCTTCCTGTCTCCAGAATGACAGACCTGTTACCCAGTCTTACAAGAAGCAGAGTAAGTGATGCGCTCCATCTCTTATCATGTTAATCCCAGTTGCTGATTATCCTGGAAAGAAGGAAACTCTTGCGTTCTTGTTTATCGCTATAATAGTGTGGATAGTTTCATAGCTTATATTTATTGGGTGCTCGCTGTGTGCTAAGCCAGGGTTTCTCGGCCTTGGCACTGCTGGTGTCTGGGGCTGTCCTGGGCATGGTAGGGTGTTTAGCAGCACTCTTGATCTGTACTCACTAAATGCCAGGAGCTGCCACCTCTCAGCGGTCATAAAAATGTCTCCATGGGGGACCAGTGGCCCATGGGAGACAACACGGCTCCCCTCTTAGAGCCACTGTGTAGCCCCTATGCTGAATGCTTTCTGTGCCTTATTTAATGCTTATGCCAACCCTGTGAGGCGGACCTTATTATTTCTCTTTTGGGGTTAAGGAGCTGAGGCTTAGAGACTAACTGCCCAAGGTGAGGTTCAGAGTGAGGGCAGGACCCTGGAGTGGCTTGAATCCCCACAGAGCACGGGCTGTAACCACCGTGTGCCGGTCTCTCTGTTCGGCTGCGTCTTGGTTTTTCCCAGGACTGCCTTCCAGTGCAGAGAGTCGAGCACACTGAAAGCAGGATGACCCCTGCAAAGCTCTGTTACCTAGAGTCAGGCCGGTCTTTCCAGTGACCCACTTTCCCACGGAGACCACTGAGGATTCTAGGTGCCGATGTGTGGGAGCGAGGCATAACCTTTTTCTTCTGAATCTTCAGCTCTCAGTCCTTTTGACTTTTATCTCCTGACGCTGGTAGGGTCGTTGCTACCGTCTGCGGCCCTGGAGCTGTACACGGGACGTTATGCCCCACTGCCTCTGCTCAGATGCCTTGTCACAGGGCCGGCCCACTTTCCCTTTCCCCATGCTTTTTTGCCGGCCAGATGTGCCGCACGGAGCTGGGGTAAGGCTTCAGCTGGACATCTCCTTATTCCTCTCTTGTGATTACTTGAGAAAGTAGTAAAGTATTTGAGACGTGAATCTCAGAACTTACGGAATCCTGTTACACAGCTTTGCAAGAAAGAGCAGATATTATGTAACAAAGAAAGATATGTTCTCATTTGTTAGGTAAGAGTTCTCCATTCTGATCAAACGGATCTCACCGTGAACCTAAATCAGCCTGGCGGTTTTGGGATACCCAGTGCCTCATCTGCAGGCTTAGAGGATAAGGCCTTGGGATCACTTCTGCCTGGAGCTGCATAGAGCACGTCTGAGAGTGCAGGAAAGTTCCCCTCCCGAGTGCTCCCCCGTGTTCATCTGTACCAGGCCTGGCCGGCCTTTCATACTGGGCCAGCCCCGGTGCCCAGCAGTATTTTGGAAAGGAGCCTTTGGACCGTTAATATAGGCAAGGAGACAGAGGGTAGTGAAAAGAGCCTAAGTGTGTATTTAACCCGGTGGTGGGCTCACAGCTCCGAGCTGCGGTTTCCTTATCTGACAAGTGGGGTTACTAAAAGTACCTTTCTCCTGAGGTGCTTGTGGGAGTGTGGTGAAATAGGGCATGGGAGGTACTGAATATCGTGGCTGACACAGTGGCTGTCCGTAAGTAACAGCTGATACCGTCACCCCCATGCCGCTGCTGCTCTGAGCAGAAGTAGCTCCACCGGCATAGCCTAGCAAGGCAGCGTCTGATGGCACTGGGCTGGGAACTCGGTGCTTTAATCTGGCATCCCATCCCGCAAGTCCCCAGGCTCCTACTGGCGGGCGGAAGCCTCACCCTTGAGAAGGGATGTGTACCTGTCTTACACAGTGGCGCCGTTCCTGCTGACCCACAGAGCACAGCCCCATCCTGGGTGCCATCTGGGAAACAGACATGTGGGAAGGTGCTTGCTGGGCCTCGGGGAGCTTCCTGTGTGTTTGGGAGGTGGGAAGTGCAGATATGAAGCCTGCAGGATACTCTCCAGACCTCAGGGTCCTTATTTTTAAGGTGAGATTATTGGTCTACACGACCCGTGAGGCCCCTTTGAAGACTTGAGAAATTGTGAAGGTATTTGAACTTGGACAAAGAGCCATTTATAGCTGCATGCTTACCCTGTGCCTGGCACTGTGCGGAGCACTTGACGTGGACTTGTGTGTTCAGCCATCCTAGTAACCCTGTGAGATACTGTCTCCGTTTTGCAGATGAGAAAACTGAGGTTCAGAGGAGTTAAGTGACCAAACCAACATCACACGCCTGACTTAGGACCCACTTCTCTCTAACTTGTGTCTGTGGACTAGCCTTGGTCTGTGCGTTTAATCTCTCTGCTGTGTAGTCTTCCAACAGAAGACTTGTTGACTTAACGATTGGGAAGTTCCAGGTAGAACAATTCATTATTCAAGTTGATTTTTTGTAAAAGAGAAAAGAAATGCGATGAATCTGAGTGCAGTGGATGACTTTACCACCAGCAGTGTGCCCAGCTTAACTCTCGGGAGCAGCTTTGCGTCCTGGGGGCTCCCTTAGACAGAGCTGCTCAAGCAGTTACATCCAAAACCGATTTGACCAAATTGGGAGATTTGTTTCCTGTACTTGTAGAATTCCATCTTCTGTAAAGAGACGTATTTAGCCTTAACATAAATAAGTGATACCTCAAATAATGGCTGCCTTGTATATCTTTTATATTCTTTGACACATCTGAGTGATTTCATAGAAGAGATCTGCTAATGTTTAAGTAAAGCTGAGGAATTAAACACAGCAAGCATGTAATAAGCAGTGTTCTGTGGTAAGCACTGTTCCGGGTACCCTGAGCGGGGTCCCCGCCCTCAGAAGTGGAGGGGAGATAAGGTGTGTACTCAGCCAACCACGGCAAGACAGTGTGTGTGTAGTGTTAACAAAACAGAAGCACAGAAAAAGGACATGAATTCCATGTGGGAACATTGAGGAAGGCTTCCTGGAGGAAGCTGCTTTTGAGCTGGGCCTCGACACATGGGCAGGCAGAGGTGACTGTGCACGTGTGGTGGAAATGCGCGCTTGCGGCTGCGGGAAGAAAGAACATTTGCTTGGGGCCCGTTATATGCCCATCGCTGTGTTGGCATTGGGATTGCAGGGATGACTGCGGTACTTAGGTTGGCTGGACAATGAGGGTTTAGGCGAGGAAACAAAAGGTGGAAGGAGGTTATGGCCTGCTGGGCTAGGGCCGGGTAGTGGTAGCCTCAGTGCCCTGGAGTACGGGCTTGATTCAGGGGCAGGGGAGCCTAATGACAGTTTTGTGAACAGTACCGTGATCCAATTGCCTGTGTTGAGGCACTTACCATCTGTTTCACTTTTACCAAGTGTCTCGTTTTCTCTTGTTCGGTCCTTATACCGGCTCCAGGAGATAAGACTCCTTATCCCATTTTGCAGATGGGAAAATGGAGGCTTAGTAAAATTAAGGGTCTTGCCCATGGCTTTTGCACTCAGAAGTTGGGAGCTGCAGCTTGAGCCTCAATGTCTGAGCTTGACTCCAAAGCCCGAACCCTCCCAAGAGAAGGATGGGCTAGAGAAAAGGTCGGAAATGAGCAAGCTCACAAGGAGGCAGTGACAGTTGTCCAAATGATAAGTGATGAGGACAGTGGGAGGGTGGGTGGAAGTGTACTTGAGTGTGGACACAGCTGGGCAGAGTCGATGGCCCCAGAGCAAGAGGGAGGGGAAGGGGTCCTGTGTGGGACATGGAGGTGATAAGGGGCAGGACACAGGACCATGGCTGCAGACTCCCCAGTGACTCTTGTCAGTGTGGGAGGCACATGGCTACTGGACCATCCTGAGGCAGAAGAGTTTGGGAAGGGGAAGACGGACTCACTTCATCATGAGTCCCCGAGTTCTGACTGCAAACCTTCCCCCGAGATACTGCCCACCACCTTTCGTTGTCCGTGCCTCAGTTTCTCCACCAGTACAGCGAGGCAGTGGAATGGCTTGTTGGTCAGAGGATTCCAGAGAAACGCACGGCCATAAAGACCAGCTAGGCAGTACCAACCTAGCTCTTGTGAAATAGGCCTCTTCTGACCTCCCAAGTGACAAACCCATCTGAATCAAAATGTGAAAGTGCAAAGAATATGCTGCTGCTTTTCTACCACTTAGCAGACACCTCTGAGAAGGAACGCAATCTCTGATCAGACTTCCTGCCTCTATGTTCTGAGTGAGCATTTTGGAGATAAGCAGTGTGACCATTCCTTCTGCGCTGTGGGGGCGTTTAAATCGAAGGCATTAGGAGAATGGGATGCTCCCGTATGAGCTTGCAGGACAGATACACTGTCAAGATTACACTCTGGTAAACAGCCTGTTTTTAGAGAGCTCGGTCATGTTCCCAAACCTATTCACAGCCTCTGTCAAGAAGACCCCACAAAAACCCCATGGCCAGCTGTAACTGTTCATTTCCTTGGAAGAGAGCACAGGCACTGCTGCCCAGCACCCCCCCCCCCACCACCCGGTGTGGGGGCGCAGAGTGTGACAGGGAGAGAGAAGGTGCTGCCCACAGCTAAGGGCGGGATCAGTGCTGATGTGGCTCGCAGTGCCCCCTAGTGGTGCTAAATACTCCGGCGCTCTTTGTTCTGGGAAAGGAGAGGTCTAATTTTCTCGGACAGCGAGCGAGATTTCCTCCCGGACTAGAGCCCGGGGTGGCATCCGCTCCAGGTGCAGTGATGCTCTGAGGGCAGCATGGTTTGGGAGGATTCGGGCCTGTCTTCACAGTGTCTGGAAGAAAGGCTCTGAAACCAAGGGGTGAAGAGATTTGAAGACTGAATATGACCCTTATTTTCAAGGGATACGCTAGACTTACTTTGTCCTAAATGGTAGCCACCGGCCACGTGTGGCTGGAGAGCATTTAGAATCGAGATGGGCTGTACGTGCAGCACAAGCACTGGAGTTCAAAGACTTAGTATGAAAAAATAATATGAGATGCCTCTAATAGTTACATGAAACGATTGTGTTTTGGGTTAAATAAAGATATTAAAATAATTTTACTTTTTTTTTTTTTTTTTAACTGTTCACTGTGGCTACTAGAAAATTTTAAATTCTGTGTGTGGCCTACATTACATTTCCACCGGCCAGCAGTACTCTACACAAATGGGCCTGGGGCCGAGATCAGGGGCCCACGTGACTGGGACAGAGTCTACATCTGCCCTTCGGCCAACTTCCATGGCTGTTAACTGATCTTTTGGAGAGGAAGAGTGGGCTGGGCCTTTGCGATTCACCCCTTTCCTCCCAAAGAGCCCCCTGAAATCCTACTTTTCCAAGTCATAACTTGAAGTTAATAAGAAGTTTTCAAAATGCAGGTAACCCTGTAAGCACCTAACACCTAGACTAAACATTCTGGGACCCCAGGAATTCTCCATGAGAGAGGAGGCGCCTCCAGAGGGGACTGCGGGAGAGAGAAAGACAGAAGTCTTGTCCAGCGAGGTGCCTTACTCCTCCATGTTGTGTTCGGCAATCTGGCTTTGAGGCCGTCTGCCTCTTCCAGGCTGACCTCTGCCCTTGCTAAGTGTTTGCTTTATTCTTACCCTCCTTGTCTTTAGGAAATGGACAGTTTTGGAAGAGCTGTACCAAAAGTTCTGGGTTTGTTTTTCCTTTCCTCTGTCACAACAGTTCTGAGCGGTTTGACTGACCTAGGCAGCCTGGTTTCCTTTTGAAATACACAAACAAAGCTCATATACTTTGTGTAAAGGGACCCTGGGTGGCTAAATATAGCATTAAAATGTGGGGTGTGTGGAGCCGAATTCATTCTGCAGCTTGGCATGCTTCAGACATTTTTTAAGGAAAGAAATGACTCGGAGCTGTGCGTGTGTTAGATATGGTCAGCCTACCGTCTGGGCAGCGAGGGGACAGCACGGGTCCTTAGGCGTCTCAGTGAATGATTCCTGGGCAGGATCCTTCACCACTGCTCTTTCCACCTAGAGACTTTGTCTTCGTGGTTAGCAACGGAAGCCCTCTGCCAGAATTCGTTGGGTGCCTTCTGTGTGCTTAGCATTAAATGAAAAATGAGTGGGGATCTCCAAGTAGGGATTTAGGGACAAGATGAGTTTGCCTCTCATGGAAGCTTCTTGTACTTGCAGACTTGCAGTGCCTGGGAGCTCTTGCTTTTGTTTTGTTTTCTCTTCTAGGCTTTTGTAAATTGGAAAGAGGCTAAATTGACTTGGAGTTTTTTCAAACAGTCTTTCTTGAAGCAGATTTTGACAGAAGGTAAGTAAAAGGTCACTCTGAGCAGTCAGGACACCATAGTATAACTGAGGGGATTCCACAGAACTGCTCGTTACCTAGATCCAGACTACCTGCTTTCTAGAGCCCCCGTGGGCAGAGGGACCTCAGAAACAGAAGCTTTTAAAGTAGGGAGAGGAAAACTAACGTTGATTTCGTTTGATAGTGAGGGCCAGTGCTGTTATATAACTTCTACGGGGCCCTACAGTAATGAGGAGCAACTTACTTTGAATCCAAGTCTAATTCCCAAACCCCAGGTTTTATCCTTTAAAGAAATGTATTATGAAGTTTTACATCCTTTAGAGAAAATTTGGAAAAGAGAGAAAATTATCCATAATCTCATTATCCTGTTCTAATTTTTTATACACTTCTTTTTTTGAACATAATTTTTAAGAAACAGGTTTTCATCATTTTATTTTCTTAAATAATAAGACTTTACCTGTGTGATAGTTTGGCCAGCCTTCCAATTTCTTAAGGCTCTCCAGTGTAACAGTGACAGAGCTCTCCACACACAGGGCTGGCACGGAGCTGAACGTACATCTCGTTTTTCTGCGCACGTGCGTTGGTTTGTTTATGCCCAGCTTTAGTTCAAAGAATGAGATTTGAGGCAGCTAGAAGTGGGTGAATGTAGTGGTTTCTCTCTATATAAGTTTGCTATGTCTATACATCCATGTATCTATTGCTGAATATATTTTTAAATCTTTTTAAAAATTGTCTTTTTTTTTTTTTTTTTTTTTTTGGGGGGGGGGGGGCTCCACCTCGAGCCCAGAGCCAGGTACAGGGCTCAATCTCGTGTCCCTGAGACCAGGACCTGAGCCGAAATCAACCATTGGTCTTTTAACCTACCGAGCCACCCAGGCGCCCGTCAAACATTGTCTTTTAATTATAAAAATAGTATAACCTCATTACAAAAATTTTGGAAATTAGGAAAAAGTTCCCTATGATTCTAGCATTCTAATACAACCATCATTATTACTACCTTATTATTTTCCTTTTTCCCGCTCTATTTTTCATTAATTATGCTTCCAAAGGGAAGTAACTCCCCTAGGCCTCACTTGCCCCGTCTGTGAGTTAAAGGATAGGACCGGGAGCAGTCTGAGGGCTCTTGCGCCTTGAGAGTGCTTAGTCCTAGCCTGAGCCTGTGACACTGCCGTTACAAAAGTGGAACTTGTTCACAGGACCCCTGAGGGAAGTAAGGGTCACAAGCCTTTGGAGAGCAGAGTGAAGGTGCCTTAATTATATGTTTCTTGGGAGCAGAATGTGCCGTTTACCACTGTCTCCCCAATACCCTGCTGGAACTGGCATGTGATCACTGTTCAACAAGTATCTTTTGATAAAGAAAGGTATCCGTAGTGAAATAGTATATTGTGATAGTTCACATTGTTAGAACAAGAAAATCAATAGCAGGAATTTGGAAAGGGCATTTTCTTTATGCACTTTCTTTTCCTCCCAAAGTTTTAAGAGCAGTTTAAATGAGTTGAGGAATGGATCCAGTCCAAACAATGGCCCTAAATTGGTTGTCTGGACCGCAGTGGCTAGACAGCAGCAGGTGTAAGTAAGCCAGGCCTCAGTGTGGTGCCGATTGCTCACTCGCTTCATGGCTGGACCACCCTGGCCTGACTGGCAGAGGGCTGTTAGGAACCTCTCAGGGCTTCCGTCTCCATCGCTGTGAAATAAGGAAGTGACTGGACAAGAACTCCCCACCCCCAAATTCTTCTTATCTAAAAACTAGAACTCTAAAAAAAGGTGAAGTCATTCATTGTAATAGCAAAAATATAGATGCTGTTACCTTCTGCCCCCACATTTCCTGAACACTGTGTGCCAGGTGCTGAGAATACACAGATGAATGAGTTACAGGCCACAGCCTCAAGGAGCTCATTCTCTCACCCAAGACACAGACTTTTGTGTGGTTAGCTCTGAACCAGGGCTGTGAGGTCTGTACTTGGAAACATTAGCGTCTCTCAAGTGCCCTTGCACTTCCTGGAGCTCTGCTAGGAAACCAGGGACAGAGAAATGAGAGAGATGTGGTTCCTGCCCCCAGGGAGCTTACAGAGTGTGAGAAGAGAGGCTGATTGTACCAGAGCACAGGGCGGTCCCTACGGTGAAGCCAGTTTAGGTGGCCCGCATGCTAAAAGCCGAGGCTGGGAGGAGGGACCCAGCCTGAAGCAGAGCAGCTGGAGGGGCTAAAACCTAGCCGGGTATCGCAGAGGATGACAATGTAATGCTGCGAGGTGGGCAGGAGGTTGGTGAAGAAAAGCCAAAAAGATAGCCTGGGGTCAATTTATAAAAGGCCTCAAATGCAGAATTAAGGAGCCTGGACTTTTTGCAAACACCAAAGAGCAATTTAAAGGTGTGAAGCAGGGGTTGCCTTAAGATCTGTATTGCTGAAGCCAGGACTGCTAGCGGTGAGAATGGATCAGAGCAGGGTAGAGATGCAGACAGGGCCAAGTGCTGTCCTGTGGGCCACACCTGGGAGGGCCTGTAGAGGCCCATAGACACAGTGCTGGGGGAGTGCGGGAAGGCCAGGGCCAAAGGGAGACTTTAGAGAAGATCCTCACTGCTTCTGGTCTCTGAATATTGCTTTCCTTTTTGAGCAGGTTGCTAGGAGGTGAGAATTTGCCCTTTAGGGCTGTGGTCACTCCAGAGGTCTCCACTGTGGGCTGTTTTCCACTGATGGATGATAAAATGTTTGGAAGGTGGGGGTGGGGCTCTGGGCTGGTGTCTTCACCTTGGAGGCATTAGCCTGTCTTATGTTTGAATCATGAGCTTGGGCTCCAGAGCCCTTCCAGGCTCTCTGGAGCTTTCTCCACCCAGGGAGGCAACTTGAAGAGTCTCTGCACACGATCATGGACCTCTCATTTCACAGAACTTACACTTAAAATTTGGGACAATCATTTTCATTATTAACATTTTTGTAATCCCCCCTTTGTAAATTATTAGACTGGTTTCATTGATTTTGTTTTGTTTTTAATTTAACTGGTTTGGAGATTTGCTGTCAATAAATCCCCCAGCACTTTTCCAATTGTTACTATTTTGAGATTATTTGAAATCAATGTTAGGACAAGGAAGATGTCTTTAATTGATTACATAATTTTTCTCCTTTGAGAGTATTTCCCAGCTGAAAAGGATAGACGGTAAGAAAAAAGGAAACAAAATAATGAGCCCTTGAAATGCTAATTATTTTGTTCTTCTATTTGTAGGCGAGCGATACGTAATGACGTTTTTGAACGTGTTAAATTTTGGTGATCAGGGTAAGATGAAAATTCTGTAGTGAATACCGTTCATAGATACTTTCTAATATTTTTCTCAGCAGTTTGATACATTTAATGAAAAATAAGCCTGATTATTATGAAAGATGAAGACTGTAATAAAATGATTCCTGAAGATTGAAAATTGCAGGTCTCTGCAAATATCCACAGTGTACTGACTACCCCCTCTCATGTGACTCGGGTGGCAGGTCCTCTTTTGAGATCCCCTGGTTTCTGCAGAGTTCTGGTGCCCATTGCACTGTTGGGGGTGCTATGAGAAAAGGGGGCTCGTCATCACAATCACAGATCCGCCCTGTGTTTGTACAGCTAGATAGGTCTCAGTATTTTTTCTTTCTTTCTCTTTCTTTCTTTCTCTCTCTTTCTCTCTTTCTTTCTTTCTTTCTTTCTTTCTGATTTTATTTGAGAGAGAGTGCAAGCAGGGGGAGGGGCAGAGGAAAAGAGAGAGAGAGAATCCTAAGCAGACTCACCTCTGAGGACAGGGCTCGATCCCAGGACCCTCAGATCATGACCTGAGCTAAAGTCAGGCGCTTAACCAACTGAACCACCCAGTCGCCCCTCTTCATATTTATTTTTAACTGTAATCCTGAAGTAGTGGAAAGAAAAAATTTTAAAAATTAACTTGGCGTTAATGATTTTTTTTTTTTTTAAGATTTAGTTATTTATTTGAGAGAGAGAGTGAGGGGAGGGGTAGAGGGAGAGAATCCTCAAGCCGACTACCTCCTGAGCCCAGAGCCTGATGCAGGACTCGATCCCAGGACCCTGAGATCATGACCTGAGCTGAAACCAGGAGGAGTTGGACACCCACCTGACTGAGCCACCCAAGCACCCCTGGCATTAATGATTTTTTAAAAAGATTTTATTTATATATTTGAGAGAGAGAGAGAGCACAAGCAGGCGGAGGGGGCAGAGGGAGAGGAGAAGCAGACGCCCCACTGAGCAGGGAGCCCGATTCGGGGATCGATCCTATGACCCTGATTAGGATCATGACCTGAGCTGAAGGCAGACGCTTAATCAGCTGAGCTACCCAGGTGCCCAGCATTAATGATTTTTATATAAAAAGGTGCTGGTGATGGAAATGTTCTGTATCTTGACTGCATCAAGGGAAGTTTCTGCAGCAAGGGATGCAGTATCCTAGCTGTGGTATTGTGCAATGCTCTCACAAGATGTTACTGTTCAGGAAACTGGCTAATGGATCTGTTATGTTTTAGGACTACATGTGAATCTATAATTATCTCAAACAGTAATTTTAATTTAAAAAATTAAATCAGAAAAAATGTTGATGGTGCTGTGAAAATTCAAATAGAAAAACCAGAAGGATTGCCATTTCTTCCTTTTTGTCTTCCAGGTGTATACGATATAGTGAATAATCTGGGCTCTCTCGTGGCCAGGTTAATCTTCCAGCCGATAGAGGAGAGTTTTTACGTATTCTTCGCTAAAGTGCTGGAGAGAGGAAAGGATGCCACGCTTCAGAAGCAGGTAGTCCTGGTTCTAACGTCACTGTCTCTCAAGTGAATTCTCCAACTGCAGGATGAACGGACTGAAATGTAGAGCAGTCAGTTTCCCTTCTGTTTGAAATTTCCTTCTAGGTTTCATTCTTCCATCACCTTCTGAATGGTGGCAGGACTCTGAGCTCCCTTCTTTTGCAGACTCCTCCCTTTGCCCTGGCTGGCCCTTCCCTTCTGACCCTTCTTCTCTGTGACCTCATTCTTGACCCAGAACTCTCTGCGGCCATCCCCAGTGTGGCGCAGACCCCCTTCCCATGGTCCAGGCTTAGTGGGAAGATTGAGATTGCCTCCCCCATCCTCAGATTCTCAAGAACCAGGGGTGAGCCGACGGATGCAGAGGCAGGGGCAAGGCTCGCATACTGCCTGGGGAGGAAAGGACGTAGTCATTTGGTTTCACTCACCGCACAGTTGTTTAAGCTTCTTCAAGACTGCGAAGTGCCCAGACTGCACTCCGACCGTGCGAATCTGCCTACTCCGATTGGCAAATGCAGATGAGATTTTAATCCAGGCGTATTTGGTTGTAGAAACTTCCCTTTTTCTAAAACCTTTGAAAATGTCTGACTTATCTGAGAATTAAAAGGAAGCTACGTTGGCCTCTTACATGTCTTAGAAGACACTTCGCAAAATACAGTTTACGCGCAGTATCTCAAAATGAACTAATCTGGTTCTCGGTTGATTTAGGAATATTTTCCTAAGCATACTTTGACAGGAATGTCAGGATTTAGGGACATTTGTCAGGAGAAGCACTCCAACAAAGCTAGCCAGCTAGCACGTAAAAACTTGCTCTCCGTTTAAGAATAAGTATCGGAGAGGAAAGTGAATGTTTCCTAAGCAACCTTTGAAATAATCCTAAATGAGCCAAAACCACACCTCCCCTGCGGTACCTCAGGAAGCACAGATTGGCTCTTCCCCTTCATTTCCTTCATGCTAATTGACGTGAAAACAAACACAGGCTGCAGGAAAGCAGGGATGCCGCTCAGCAGCTGAGTGATCTGTGAGACAGCAGACAGAGAAGGCCAGATGTGAAGTTTTTCTTTAGCTCATGATTCACCCAACTTCCTTCCCTCTCCCCCCACCCCAGGAGGACGTTGCTGTGGCCGCCGCGGTTTTGGAGTCGCTGCTCAAGCTGGCCCTGCTGACCGGCCTGACCATCACCATTTTTGGCTTTGCCTATTCTCAGCTGGCTTTGGATATCTATGGAGGGGCCATGCTTAGCTCTGGATCAGGTGCGCACAAGAGTTCTGCCAGATTTGTTCTAATTTTCAAACAGCAATAGGAGAGTCTCGTGAAATTCAAAACCTTGTGTGCATATAGGTTGGTATCTGTCGGTGTAGGGAGCACTGTCCGTGGCTGGGGCTCTGACACCGTTGCCCTCACACGAGGTCAGAAACAGCTCAGTGCCCTCTGGGGGCTTTGGTACCAGGGCAGGCGGTCCCCCAGTCTCACTTGGACAAGTCATTATGCATCCTTGGCTCTCCTCCCAGGCCTAAAATGTGTTTTGCTGGGCACTTCCCTGCGCACCCTCTGGGGTGAGGGAAGAAGGCAGAGAGCAGGCTCTAATGAGTCTCCGCTTGATACTAAACACATCTGAAGGCAGTAAATGCCACATAAATCTCACAGCCTGATGCATGAGTCTCTGAGGGATAACTCAGAGCCATTTGCAGAGAATAAAATTGATCTCGGCAAGCAAATGGTGTATTTAATCCAGTGACTCTTGGTTTTTGAAGGACAAAAGTATCAATTGTATCTGACTTAGGAACACCTGGTGCCCATGCCACTGAGCGTCTTACAGCACTTGCTAGGCAGGGGACGTCACCAGTTTCAAAATGTGCTGGGCCATAGGCTGGGAGTCCATTTGCAGTCCGTTTCATCTTGGGTTAAGGAAAGATGTTTTCAGTTCCTCGGGTCACTAGACAAGAACTCTGAAGACTTCTTTCTGCTTCTCCATCTCAATGTGAAGGGCTTTGTCAAATGCCATTTTACAAGTTCACTGGTATGTTTTGGTCTCCGCTATAATGGGCCCAAACTTTGGGTATTAGGGGAGGAGGGGCCAAGTTTCTACCCAAGAGCAAAGGTCATTCAGTTTGGAGAAACACCTGCTGTGAAACCATGATGTAGTCGCAGCTGCCTGGGGCTCGTGCTGTGAGGCCTGAGTTTCCAGCAGGCAAGCAGGGAGGCTCATTAGGGAGCCGTTAGTAAGTCACAGGCACTCAACCATTTCACAGCAGCATGGCCCCTCTAGAAAGGTGTTCGCCAAGGAACAGCCTTTATTGTCATGCAGTCACAGGATGTCGCCGTGAGAAGGCTGTCCTGTCAGCACAGCGTTCACCTGGTGGAATACTTAGTCATAGAAGGTATAGAAGCAGGCTGCTGTGACTGTGTGGGCCTTCGGCGCGAGTGAGAGGCTGGTGCCTGTTTTCAGTGTTGGTAGTAAGAGTTATCGGTTAAAAAGGTCAGTGGTAGTTGATTTTTAAGGTAGTATATTCTGTTTCTAGTGGCTTATGTCAGAGCCATTAATAATTTTAGACTCAACCCAATGAACACTGAGTAATGTATAGGATTATTGAATCACTGTATTGTACACATGAAACTAATATAACACTAATATAACACTAATATAACAATAATTTTAGACTCAAAAAGATATTCTCTTGGTATCATCTCCTGAAAGAGGAGAATCCTAAGAATGGTCTGCTTTCTCAGTCTCTGGAAAGAATGTGCTGTCTGGTGAGCCAGGACCATTGTCCTCTCTGGCCCCGGGCCCCATCAGTGTCACTGTCCCAACAGGGTCTTCTAGCATTTGTCTCCTTCTCCACTTTGCCCAAACTTTGAGCTCTCTGTAAAGCCCATAGTGGCTCCTGGTAGGTAGTGGCTGCTAGTAGTCCATCCCCCCCGGGCCCCTGCTGGCTTTCCTTCCCTCGTCTCCAGGCCACCCCGCATCTCCTTGCCCTGCTCCTGACTCTGGACTAGTGCTGTGGACTCAAAAACCTTTCCTGTGCCGGAAAAGAACACTGCCGCTCTGCCCTCCCCACTAGTCTTCTTCATTCACTTCAGTACTCCACAAAACTTGGGGCATCTGCGTGGCTCAATCGATTAAGCCTCCCACCCTTGATTTCAGCTCAACTCATGATCTCAGGGTGGTGGGATTGAGCCCCACATGGGGCTCTGCACTCAGGGCAGAGTCTGCTTGAGATTCTCTCTCCCTCCCTCTCCCTCTGTCCTTCCCCTGACTCGTGTGCTCTCTCTTTAAATAAATAAATAAATAAATAAATAAATAAATAAATAAAATCTTTAAAAAAAAATACTCCACAAAACTTGACTGTCTCCAGCCTGAATTTAATCAGGAAAGAATGGCAACTTTCTGTGGCTCAGCCGAACCACCTGAGTTTTGAAAGTGGAACTTGCAACGCTGCTGTCCTCAGTTGTCCCAGTTGCGTATCAGTCTTTGTCCTCACCTGGGAAGTGGACTTACCTGTGACCTGAACTGGCCTCTTTGACCCCCCCCCCCCCATACCCTGTGCTGCCATCTCCATGTGTGGGACTTGGATGCAGCATCGGTGGGGGCCAACATCCTGGTTAAGATCTACGACATTTCCATTATCCCGGAAAGTCCTTTCAGGACTCTTTCCAGTCAACTGCCCTCCCTCCACCTCAGAGGCAACCACTGTTCTGATTTCTATCACCATAGATTAGTATTGCTTTTATAATTTTTAAAAAAGATTTTATTTATCCATTCACTTGAGAGCAAGAGAGAGCGAGAGAGCGTGCGTGTGTGCACACACAAGTGGGGGGAGGGGCAGGGGAGAAGCAGACTCCGTGCTCAGCGTGGAGCCCGTTGTGGGGCTCGATCCCATGACCGCAAGATAATGACCTGAGCCCAAACCAAGAGTCAGATGCTTAACCAACTAAGCCACCCAGGTGTCCCAGATTAGTATTGCCTTTAAAAGGGACTTCATATCAATGAAATCCTACAGCATGGACGCTTTGGTGTTTGGCTTCTTTCTCTCAATATACAGTTTTGGGGATTCATCCATATCTTTACATGGATCAGTACCTTTTTTCTCTTAGATTGCTTCTCTGAGAAGTATTTCTTTGTATGGATGCCCACAGTTTGTTTATCCTTTCTCTTGTTGATGGTCAGTTTGGACTATTATGAGTAAAACTGCTACAGACATTTTTGTACAAGTGCTTATGTGAAATGTACGTATATTTCTGTTGGTTGTATATGTGGGAGTGGGATTACTGGGTCACAGGTTGTTTTATTAGAAGTTGCTTGGCTGCCTCGTGGTAATGGCCCTCCTAAAAGAGGGGATCGATTCCATTTTTAAGACTCCCAGTCTTTTCTTAGCAGATTTTTCTAGAGCTTGTTAGTTAGCTCTAGGACTGCATCACCATGTTTGAGAAGAAAACATGGTTCTTCTGATTCTCTGTGCAGATTTGTGGGTGTGTTCTGTCTCTAGTTTCTTGCTGCTCCCAAGTCCTGGGCTTCTCCCCATGGTTTTTTTTTTTTTTTTTTTTTTTTAAAGATTTTATTTATTTATGTGACAGAGAGACAGCCAGCGAGAGAGGGAACACAGCAGGGGGAGTGGGAGAGGAAGAAGCAGGCTCATAGCGGAAGAGCCTGATGTGGGACTCGATCCCCCTACGCCAGGATCACGCCCTGAGCCGAAGGCAGACGCTTTAACGACTGCGCTACCCAGGCGCCCCATCCCCATGGTTTTGTCTTCAGGACGTCTTCAGACAAGTTCTCTGCCATGCAAGGCCACTAGTGCCCTTGAGTGCCCAAGCCAGCAGACCTCTTCCTGCTGATTTAAGAAGCGAGAAGGTTTGCTTCCTGGCCAGATAAGCTTTTAGTTGTTAAGTGAGACATTTGTAGGGGCGCCTGGGTGGCTCAGCCGTTAAGCGTCTGACTTCGGCTCAGGTCATGATCCCAGGGTCCTGGGATCGAGCCCTGCATTGGGCTCCCTGCTCCGCGGGAAGCCTGCTTCTCCCTCTCATACTCCCCTTGCTTGTGTTCCCTCTCTCACTGTCTCTCTCTGTCAAATAAATCTTAAAAAAAAAAGCACGAGACATTTGTAGATTTATTCCTTTTTTTTAAAGATTTTATTTATTTGTTTATTTAAGAGAGAGAGAGCACACAAGCAGGAGAGGGAGAGAGACAAGCAGACTCCACACTGAGCGGGGAGCCCAAAGAGGGGCTCGATCCCAGGACCCCAAGTTCATGACCTGAGCCGAAACTGAGAGGCAGACACTTAAGGCAGCTGAGCCACCCAGGTGCCCCTGCAGGTTTATTCTTAATTGCCCTTTCTTTTTTAGTTGTTAATTTTAATCAGTGCCATGGAGTACTGGAAGTCCTTCCAGATGATTGAGACCGTAGGTTCAAGTCTGCATCTGCCTGTTGAGGACAGCTGCCGGGCTCCTGACCCAGTTCTGGTACACGCGGGCCTCCTGTTTGGGCTCTAGAGTCTTGGGTTGTTTCCTTATAGGTCCTGTTCTGCTGCGTTCCTACTGTCTCTACGTCCTCCTGCTTGCCATCAATGGAGTGACCGAGTGTTTCACATTTGCTGCCATGAGCAAAGAGGAGGTCGACAGGTAGGTAACCGTCAAGGCCCGCCTAAATCATAGCCTTTGGCCAAACTGAAGTAACTTGCCAATCTTCTTTCTTTTTGTTCTGAACACGCGTCCCCAGAAAGCCTCTTAGAGGTAGCGCTACCCCAGTAGTGTGGCACCGTCCCTGGGCGCCCCGGGGCTTGTGCTGGCACCAGGCAGTTCGTCCTCCCCACGCACGCTGGGGGCAGCAGCCGCCCTTCGCCTCCCTTCGGAGGAGGAAGAAGCCTGGGCCCTGAAGGGCTGTGTTAGCCTAGGTTTGCAGAGGTGGGCACGAGACAAGCTCCACTCCTCCGCCTCCTTGCCCGGCGCCCCAGTGGGTTACCGTGGAGCTTCTTCAAGATGCAGAGTCCTACCCTCGAGACTGACTCGTGGGCCCTGGAGAAGCTCAGGGGTTTGTGTCACCTCTCCTCAGAGAAAAGCCCAAGTGCACATACACGGTTTGCCACCATTTTTCCCACCGTTGACCCCAGATCAGGACCTCTGCTCTGATACCTCCCACAGTGGTTCCTGACACTGGTTATCAGTCACAGTCCCCCGTGGAGCTCGCTAGATTGCAGATTCCCGCCCAGCCTTCCTCCGCCGCCCTCTCCTAGCACACCTGCAGGCAGGCAGCCCGGAGCATAGGTGTGGTTTTTAAAAGCTGATTCTGACGCGAACTAGTAAACTGGAGCTTCCGACCCACACCCGGGGCGTGTCCCGAAGGCCAGAAGTAGCATGGCAGTATCTTAAGGCACCACTACCAGATGAGGCTGAGGAGAAGGGTAAAATCGATAGGGGAGAAGGAGGAGAAGAGAAGGCAAAGACAGTAGAGGGGTGGCTGTAGGTAATGGGGCACTCGGTCCTTGTTATCCCTTTACCCCCTGACCCCTGGGTCCCTTGGGGGCTTTGGTGCTGTCTCTGAAAGGCCTTGAGTGCCCAGACCAACTGAACTAGCATTTGAGGGGCTCGGGCCAAGGAATCTGTCATCACGCAGCCCCGGGAGATTTCCGATGATGCTAGGGCCTTAGGAACTGCTGGCGCAGACCAGCTTGTCAGTAAAACTACACGGAGCCCTGTGACGCTCCACGTATTCAGGTGGGCGTGACCGAGTGACGCTTTCACGAAGCAGGAAGTACCCCAGCGATGCGCGAGACACACGGATGGTTTTTAATTCTGTTACGTTTCATTTTTCAAACTGCCATGTCATGACCCACTCAGGTGATTTCCCCGCCTGCTTTTAGCTCACAGCCCGTAGTTTTCAAATATTGGTCTAGTTAGGGTTTTCACTTCAGATCGTTAAATGTATAGCTGTAAAACTACTTTGAGGCCATCCTCCCCACCCCTTAGTTTTTTCATGGATGAAAAGGTCAATTTAAGTTTGATTTTGAGATAATGTGTTTTTACTTGAAAGGTGCTTCAAACGTGAAATAATTTTTAGATATAATGTAAAACACGCTACAGGAGGCACTGAGCCGTGGTAGAGAGGGCTCCGGACTAGGAATCTGTCTCTTTGAAGGCAATTTTATTGCAATGATTTCAGCCTTAGTGTGGAGGGGGAGAGTCAGCATGAGGCCTGCTTAAAATGTTAAAATGGACCTTGCAATCAAATCATGAGGGAATATAGACAGTGGCTAGTTGCTTTCTTTCCTCTTACATAGCATTGAACCAAAAGAAACAACTCTTTAAGTTAGCTGTAATGGGATTTTGACGATATATGAACACCTGGGAGATTATTTTCATGATATGAGTAGTCAACATAGACAAAAGACAGAACCAGAGCGCCTTCTAACGCAGTTCTCATCTGTAGTAATGCGCTTCTCCGGAGAGTTAAATGTGACTTCAAGCGTGGTCTTCCTCCATGTGTCACCACGGCAGCCCAGGTTCATCTGGGCCCCTGGCCCAGCCCCCAGCCCTTGTCTGAGCACATGGCACCTGGACTCATCACAGACCCCAGCATTTTTTCATCTCTGTGAATTTAACGAGAGATAAAACTCAAGTAAGGATTTTTATGGTGGGATTGGGTAGCTTAGTTAAATGTCATGATTGATTAACATTGGACATTTCAGATTCTGAATTGAAAAAAAATACTGTATTGATAAAATCGTGGGCTTTTACTTAACAACTTCAGGCCAGTCAGTGTTTTTCTAAATAAAAATAGGGCATCTGGTTGGATGTGAAATATTAGAACAGCCTTTGAATTCCAAGTTGCTTTTTTGTTAACAACTGTATAATATATATCAAATATGATTGATGGATTTTTCAACCTGCCCTATTGAAGAATTTTTGTTCTGTTTTGTTAAGGACATCTCAGTTTCTTTTGTCCCTTTGACAAGTGCTTTTTGAGCCTCTACTCTCTACCGGGCATCATTTTAAGTTCCAGGAATACAGCAGGAGAAAGAGACAAGATCCCTGCTCTCCTGGAGCTGGCGGTGGGGGAGGCAGAGAGCAAACAAGTAAATAAATAGGGACATATAGCGCAGTACCGATAACTAAACCAGGGTTATGCCGCGAGAGTGGGGCTCTTTTAGATTGGGAGGCCGCTCTGAGAAGGTGGCATTTAGGCTGAGGCTGGGTGACCAAGCAGAGTCTGCCAGGCACAGAGGACAGTGACGCAAAAGCCCAAGACTGTCTGATTTGTTGCCCCTTAAATGCCCACCTTGGAGCTGGACTCCATAACTGTCGCGTGAAGGATGAGCGCGATCTCACGTCGGCGAGGAGAGACCAGCGCCATCCCTTTCTTGCTGTGGGGGCTACACTGATGGCTGTGCCTTGATGTATTCAGCCAGTACCCACCGGGGGGCACTTCACTTGCTGCCGCAGTCAACATCCTTGACCTGCCATCTTTTGATAAGCCTGATTTTAAGCCCAGTATTTTCCTGGGGCCATGGAAAAGCTAAGCATTCATAAATAATTGACTGTTTATGTTAACCAAACCTTATAGAATAGTCATTATTGTCACTAATTTTGCATTGATTTTACAAGTAGCATTTTTTTTAGTTTAATAAGATACACAAAATATATATGGTTTAGGATCCCTGAGTTTAATAAGATACACAAAATATATATATATATATAGGATCTCTGAGTGGAAGGGAATTTAGGTCTCAAGAGGTTTTGAGCCTGCTATGTTTTCTGGAAATCATTTAACTGAGCTTAAGACCCCTGAAAAAAAATACAAAAACTGGTTCTAGGAAACCAACCATTAGATTTTGAAATCAAACTGTGGGTTAAGTCAGCAAACTCAGAATTGGGGCAGTTCCTCTTTTGTGTTTCCCACACTCAAATTCGCCCTGGGAAACAGAAGCCTCATTTACTGGAAGACAGGATGGACACGCAGTGCGGTGCTGTGCTCAACATCGAGGCGGGCCCCATCGATGGGCTGGCAAGTTGATGGAGGAATGGTAAGGATTTTGAGGGGTTTGAGCAACGATGAGAAAAGTGACTGTAGACAACACATAAGGTTAGATCAGAAATTATACACTGGTAATGACACCGACTACATGATTTTTCTCAGTAGCCTGTAGGAATGGATAAGATAAGTTCACCCAAGATGACTGAAGACTTGGAATGACCAATGGTGTACTTTTAAATAAAGCCAACCATATTTTGTCTACTAAGGTGGCTAGTGGGTTCATAATGATCACAGACACCACAGATAAAGCATTTAAAATTCTGATCAAAGCCAACTTTAATTTTTTAAAAAAAAGATTTTATTTATTTATTTGACAGAGAGAGAGACAGCCAGCGAGAGAGGGAACACAAGCAGGGAGAGTGGGAGAGGAAGAAGCAGGCTCCCAGTGGAGGAGCCGGATGTGGGGCTCGATCCCAGGACTCTGGGATCACGCCCTGAGCCCAAAGCAGACGCTTAACGACTGAGCCACCCAGGCGCCCCCCAACTTTAATTTTTTATCCTCACACTTAAGAGGTTATCTGATGGCCACCAGTTTCTCAATCCTGACGTTGGTTACTAGCTTACAAATCTCAAGGTAAATTCTTCTCCTTTACCTGATGTTCAGTTTCCATCAGTTTTAATATACACCAGTATAAATACCATTACTACTTTGTATGAAATTTGGTATTCTGTAGATCCCATGGAATTGTGGGGTAGAGCCAGGAGCCTCCACCTTTTATGTGAACTTAAGTGGTACTGTGGAGACCAAGGCAATTTTGCTTAGCTTTACTTATTTATTTTCATTTGTAAGAGAACCCTCTTGCAACAGGCTTATTCAATTTAAAAAATGGTATTTTAATTGCATCTTTAAGTTTCTTTTTTTCCGGAAGTGGATTATGCTTTTAAGGCTATAGATTTGTGAGTTCTGGAAAGTTCAACAGCTGCAGAGCCCTATTCTAATGAGAAACAGTAGACCCCTATCATTATCAGCTCTTCCCAAATGGCCACACCAATGAAGCCGCAGTGTTGAATTAGCATGAATTAGCTACTGATTTCATTCATTATTGACATTTTACTTGGAGTTGGGTGAAGATGACTTTGATAGTTTGTGAACCTATAGCCTCAACTCCAAGGATTTGAGATAGTTTCTGGGGTGGGGTGGGGGGAGATCATACATCTCTACTTCTTTTTGGAAAAGAGGCCAGATAACTAACCTATCTGTGATGGTCCCCACCCTTGGTGGCTTGTCAGAAAGGTGGCTGTTCTGATCATTGATCAGTAGTTAGTGAAAAGCATCTCTCTCCTGTTGGAGGATAGTGTGTGTGTGTGTGTGTGTGTGTGTGTAGTATTATCACCCCCTCTGATAAAGTGTATCTCCATAGCACCTTGGGCTTGGTCACCTGGGCATTCAGCAGGCGCAGTGGCTTTCTTACCACCCCTTGTGCACAGACCCCGAGTGGCCTCCCTAACCCAGTAGACAGGGCCGGGGACCTAACGGTTTGGTTCCCTCAACAACTATGTACTTAGAATGCCTGCTGCTCGGTAGGCAGAAACCAGATGCTGGAGAATTTTGTTCGTGGCTGTCCCACAAGCCTTTTGGAAGACGACAGCGGCTGTTTTGTCCTTGTGGAGACTCCGTTTCCCTTGCTGAGAACGGAAGGTAACTAAGGTGACTAAGTGGAAAGGCCGTGTACTCCATGCAGTGAGGAATCCAGAGAGCTCTGGAGACGTGGAGAGCAGAGGGAAGGATGTGTAAGCGTCGGGGGGACACCGATGTGGGCCAGGCCTTCCTCCCTGTGTGCATGTCATTTTGAGGGCTGGTCACTTACTTGAAGTGAGCTCCACTGGCCAAGGTTACGGGGCTTCTGCATTTCCCCCAGCTTAGGGGCCAGAGTCAGGTCACTCCTTAGGCAAATTTCTCGCCTCTCTGTGCCTGGTTTCCTTGTCTGTAAAACGCATCCAGACCTCACAGGGCAAGGGCCTCGTGTGTTCATTCATCAGCGTATCCCGGTGCCCCTGACCGTGGCTGTCACCGAGTTTGCCTTCACATGTAATTATTACCCGGGTCGTATTCTTGGGCCTCACACTGAAGACTTGGGCTGAGCAGGATTTTTATGCGTGTGGATCACAAAGTGTCACTTAAACTAACCAGTCGTCCTTAAAAACCATAATATCTTGAGTTGTTCATTTCCTCACTGTTCTGTTCGGGGTGGGGGGATAGTGACATCCCCATGTCATCCGTAGCCTGTTGACAGCTAAGAAAACCAGCTGGGCCACGGCAACTCAGAGGCGCTCTCTGGGATTCCGTGTTCACGGCCACCTGGTTTGGAGCAGGCTTGTTCGGGACAGGTACCCACTCCCCCGCTCTGCTTGTCTCCGTCTCCCCAGGTACAATTTCACGATGCTGGCCCTCTCGTCTTCCTTCCTGGTGTTATCCTATCTCCTGACCCGATGGTGCGGCAGCGTGGGCTTCATCTTGGCCAACTGCTTTAACATGGGCATTCGCATCGCGCAGAGCCTTCGCTTCATCCGCCGCTACTACGGCAGGAGCCCGCACAGGCCCCTGGCGGGCCTGCACCTCCCGCCCGCCCTCCTCGGGGCCTTCGCCCTCAGTGCCGGGATTACTGGCGCGTCCGAGGTGAGACTCCCCGCAGCCCTCACACCCCGTGCTTTTGCAGGCTGCCCACTGTCCCTGGCTCTGGGCTTCCCTCCCTGCTCGTCCCGAACCAGCTGGGCAAGTAGCTCCCTCCTCTTCCCCCTTCCCCACGCCTCCAGGACAGCATGTTATGACAGATGTGGCCAAACCACGTCACCAGTGGGAACAGAGTTGGCCCCTCAGTACGCAGCTGTCACACCTTTTACCTGACTCGAAGCTGGAACGGTCAGGCCTCCGCTGTCCCTGGCGTGCCCCCGAGGGAGGGTGTACAGGTGGAGGGGCCAGGGCGGTGACGGTGGTTTCTCTCCGCAGGTGTTCCTCTGCTGTGAGCAGGGCTGGCCAGCCAGGCTGGCGCACGTTGCCGTGGGGGCCTTCTGTTTGGGAATGACTCTTGGGACAGCGTTCCTCACGGAGACCAAGCTGATCCACTTTGTGAGGACTCAGTTAGGTGTGTTCAGACTGGCTGACAAAACCTCGTGACCTCGGGGGCATTGAGGCCTGTGGCACCTGGGCCAGCTGCGGGGCGGTTTCGTGGGCGGAACGCATTAGCTGTGCGGGAGAGCCCTGCTGACGGGTCTGCTGCGGGGGAGGACCGACCCGGCAGGCCAGACGTCGGAGAGAACTGCCGGCCCGAACACCATCCGTTTGAAGCCTCAAACAGGAAGGAGGAGTTCCACTTTTAAGGGAAGACCCAAAGCTCTTTTAAAATAGATACATTATTTTTGTCACCATTTTGTTCTCATCAACATTTTTCTTTTTGGTTAATGTATTCCTTCTGGTCGTGATTGATCTAAGGAGCTGCGTAAGCCAACAAACTATATCTTGGATGTAATAGTCAACAATAATCTGGTCCAGAAAGAGAGATGTAGCCATTTTACATGTCACAGGAGCATGTCACTTACTCTGTAAAAGCAGGAAGGAGACCTGGTGTGGTGCACCGAATGAGACCCGAGGTGGCCCTGGAGTCGTGCCTCTCCCCATGCAAACACTGTGGTCTGGGTTTTTAGAGAGGGAACAACATTCCTCAGTGAGAAATCCAGGAAATGAAAACGCAGTCTTTCGGGGAGCATTTCCCAGAGTCAGCTAGGGGGAGTCGCGCCCCTCATCGTGATTGCTGCGTGCCCCGGACCGCGTGCCTCCCCAGGGCCGGTGCGGGCTGGTGCAAGACCCCTGGCCCGGCCGCCTGAGAGAGAAGGCTCTGAGGGAAGTGGCGATCCCGCGTGAGCTATTGGCCCCCGGAAGGCAACACCATTCATGTGGAGATTGCACAGGCAGCAGCAGATGGGAAGTGATGTGTGTTTTCCCCTCCGAATAAAATGGGGTATGTGCTATACAGCAAGCCCTTCCCCCCACCCGGTGCTTCCAGCCCTGGTCAGTAAACCCGAATGGCAGCCCCGGCTGAGGCTCACCTCCCTGCATCCCGCACCCCGCACCCAGCGGGCAACGTCACCGGGCATTGTTCTGAGGCAACAAAGCATTTTTCTTCTTTTGATAATATATTAATTCCTTCTGGGTGTGATTGACCCTCAGAGCTACACGCGCCCACTGTATCTTGGATGATAACCGTCATCATCTGGCCCCGATGTCCCAGACTTTCTGTTTACACCCAGAGAGCCGGGCACCTTGCATCAGATGGTGGTGTGGCTAAAATGCCCATGTTTAAATCCACTGGCTTGGAGCCAGAGGAAGAGGACCAAGGATCAAGGCCCACCAGCGCACTGAGACTAGCACCAGGCACTTGGGCTTTTTATCTCTTCAAAGGGAGAATGCTTCCCACTGATTGGAAAAGTAGCTAAATGTAAGATATCACTGACCATTCAGAGACCCTCCAAAAGCATGGCCGTGGTTATGCTCTTACGAGGCGCAGTCAGGCTGGCTCAGAAGAACCGATTGTCCCATGGGGTGGGGGCGGGGGGGTGGCACACACTGAGGCAGCCCTCCCTCCCTCTCATGTACTTTTCTTTGTCTCTTGAGTGCACAGAAATGGACCCTTAGACCTCAAAAGTTCCTTCTCTGCTCCCCTTGACCACCAGTTCCTCCCCTAGAACCCTGTTACCCATCCCATGCCCCGTTGACCCCAGACTTCAAGCATGGCCCTTAAACTGCCTGCCTCAGAATTGCCTGGTTGCAAGTCAGAAATGTAGGTTCCCAGGACCCACTCCAGACCTTTGGAACCATCGTCTCTGGGGGCAGGGCTCTGGGATCAGCTCTTTTTGGCAAATCAAGGTTGGCACACCCCATTGTCCTCACCTGCGCCGGGGCCCAAGACCAGTCGTTCACAATGTCTGTTCTCTGCTCCAGGAAGAGTGGCCGTTGCCTGAACATTGCCAGCCCCCCAGCTCCTGGGAGTAGGCCCACCCAGGTTTCTGCTCTGCTCTCCTGCGTGAAGGGAGGCTGTGTCTGATAGCCAGTGCTCAGTCTCTCCTCATCCCATGCCGTCCTGCTGGCGCTTCTGTCAGCACAGGGCCACTGCAGGCAGGACCAGTTCCTCTTGAAAGATGGCCAGCTAGGCGGGCAGCCCGGGGCTCCTTCCCACGTCCTACTTCCCTGTTTATAGGAAAAGTCCCATGGGAAGCGGGTGTGTACTTACAACTAGCACCTGCCCCCTGGGCTGTCAGCACCGAGGCAGCAGGCCCTTTGCACCTCACTGACCTCTGCCTCCACCCGCTGGCCGCCTCCTGGAAGTGCACTTGGGCCTGACCCCTGCCTCTGGAGCTTTCCCTGGCTGGCTCCCTAAAGCCACACGGGTGCCTCAGGGAGCTTGCATACACGTGTGCTAGCTGCCTCGCTTTACCCAGGAAGGGCTTCTGGGGGATTCACACGTTTGGCTTTAAGTACCACTTAAAATATCGTGAGGCTACTTCTCCATGGAAACAAGTCTCTAAAGCACATCCTTTCATGAAACGAAGAAGCCTTTGATGGTGAGAATCGCGGCATTCCTTCTGTGCTGCTCTGGCCACATGTACGTGTTGGTGACTTCAGATTTGGCCTGTCGGGTCCCTCAGTGAGGGGTTGCTGCCGCCTCGCCACTTCCTGCTCGCTCCTGGCTCTGGAGGGGTGCTGTGCTCTGTCCCACTCCCGGCCACGGGCCAGCCGGATTCCAGCAGGGCGCGGCCTCTGCCTGTCTCCTTTCATCGTGAATTTGTGTTGCTAGTTTCATGTCAGTCTTCTGATTTTCAAGCAAATCAAGTATTTTCTTCACATCTCTTCCAAAGAAGAAGAAAAAATTTTTCAAAAGGAAGGTGGGCAAATAGCTTGAGTACGTGAACCATCTTTATGCTTTTCTCCGCATACGGATGCTGTGGCTGGGCTGTGGGTCCTGACTCTGAAGACGGGCCGTTGCCTGGCCTCTGCGAGGGAGCCCTCTGTGTCCGGAGCAGAAAGGTCTGGCAGAGCGTCCCTGCTCTTCCCTTCCCGGCCAAGCACTGTATCCCTCCCCTTGCTGTGTGCTTCTCTGTCTGGCGTGGTCCTCATCTTCTTCATTATTTTTGATTAAGCAGCCATTCTTTGACAGGTGAGGGCTCATATTTTGGGCTGGTAGGGAAAGTGTGTTATTTTAATGTGATTTGGGGGGAGCCCAGGGTACCCTCTCACCTTTATCCAGGTGCTGGGCCGTGTATTTACTTTGGACATTGGACTTGTGAGCCAGTCAGATGCTATTGTTTTGTTCTCCTGGTGCTTACTGTACCTGGGTGAGGGAGCTTTTAATGTCAGTATTTCATTTGCTAATTAACTTTCAAAAGTAGGGGGGGAAAGATGCTTTTTTGGAAGAATTTGAAGGGAAGGAAGACTTCTGTTGATTTGTGTCATCTGTTTGACCCCAGCTACCATGGCATCATCAGTCCTGCTATTTAACGTCAGTTCCTTTTTAACCAGAATCGTCTGGGCCCATCACGGCAAAATTGAAAAACTGGGCTCCTAGCGTCATTCGGCCTCCTTTAGGGGCCTAATGAAGAAGGTCTCATAAATGCTTGTTACTTAACAGAAGTTGCTGGGTGCCCCTCTCCCAAAGTGCAGGCGGTTCTTTGCCCAGCAACTTCAACATCCCTGGGCAGTGTGGCTTAGGTAGAAAGTGCTGGAGGTGAGGGCTGTAGGGAGTTAGTAGGTCTTTCCCCTCGTGACTAGGTCCTCACCAGTCAGTGCACGCAGAACTCAGCGCCGGCCTCTGCGGGCTCCAGCAGCCTCGTGGAGACCCTCCCCACAGCTTGTCAGAGCTGGTGCAGTGCACTGTGCACCCCCCATCGAACATAATGAGTGCACACGTGCACAAAAGTTGTGGTTGGCCAATTGGCATGCTGTTTTGTTGCTGGGTCAGGTTCTTGAGGAGTTGAGGGCCCCTGGATCCTGCACCCACGAGGCCCAGTGAACATGGGGCATCGGGAGCTGGGGAAGGAGGGAGGGGTGCCTGTGAAGCCTCCTGGCTGGGAGGCCGGAGGTCTGGCATGGGCACCAGGGCAGCTCCTGGCCCGCTCCGCTCTTTCTGGCCTCATGCTGGGGTGATTCTCACCTCTCCTGGGGCCCAGAAAGTGGGGATGGGGTGGGGGAGTGTCAGTCTGGTGGGCAGTGCAGGGAGGGGTCCTCAGAACCAGGTGCTGCCTCAACTTTCACCTTTTCTTTTGTCTCCAGCCCCCAATCCTCTCATCTTTAACTTCTGTTCCCAATGCAAAGCCCTTGCAGGAGAAAGGGAATTGGGCTATGTTACCCATAGGGCAGAGGCTGTGGGTCAGGGCTATAAGTGAGCCAGTGGCCGGGCCGCCCGTGGGGCAGCAGAGCCCCGGTTCAGTCCGCTCTCGCTGGGTAGGGGCCAGGCAGGGTGGCACACGCCATCCAGGTTTGCCCCTTCAGCCTCAGGAGCTGCATGAGGGCCCACGGCAGAACAGCTGACTTGTGAAGGAATCTTCTAAAGCCCCACTGGTTTGTCTCATTTCCTCCCTCCCTCCAATAAATGTGTCCCAAAGTTATGACCCTGTTGACCCCGCTGTGTCAGCGTCGCCCTGCACTGACAAACGCATTTGGCCGAGGCCACCTGGTTCACAGTGCTCTGTGGGAAAAGAGCCGGAAAAATGGGGGGGTCTCAGTCCTTGCATCTCACCCTTACCACCCTGTCACAAACCGGGGCCTCAAGGCAGGGCTCTGATGCCGTCAGAGCAGGCCGTGAGCAGGGGCAGATTAAGACACGACTGCTTTAGTCACATTGGACATGACAGCTGAGCAGCGTGTTTCTGGTTCGTGTCTGAGAGACCCCGACACCCTTTTCAATTATGTGGAAGTAGTAGCGTTGTGGCTTGTCCGCAGCCTTGTGCGGCCGGGGAGCAGGCGGCCCGGACTGAAAGCGTGGCTCGCCGTGGGCAGCACCAGTGTTGCTCCCAGCTCACCTGCCCCTCTCTCACTTTTTGCACTTGCTTTTGAAAATCAAAAGGTGACACAAGCGAGCATGGCATAGAGGGTGCCAGAGGGCCTCTCCCAGAGGGCCTTTTCACTTCCACCACATGTCCAGGCGAACTACGGGACAACTCGGGTGATCCAGGAGCCTCCCTCCTTTCCACAGGCACGCGGACCCCCTAGCGCTGGTTAACTCCAGCCTCCCCGGTCTCAGGGCACACTCTTGTCCCACCCTCCTCAGGGCCTGGCCTGGCCGAGCAGTGGGGACGATGAAAACACGGGAAAAGCAAACCTCTGTAGCCATGACAAAAATGGGAATGTTTTCCTCCACACATAATCTCAACCAAACTAGGGAATGTTGCTAAAATAGCTTTCTGTTTCCCCTAGGGCATGCACGGTTTTACGAACAGACCAGATGAGCAGAGTGCATTTTTATGTTCCCAAACTAGAGCCCAGGATTCCTCTCTTCCTTGTGTAGCTCATGAGAGCCCTGAGTGGCAGCTCTCCAATGACAAGAGGATGTCTTGCAGGTGTGCAGATGTCAGGCTGTGGGGGGCCATAGAAGGGACAGAGCTCCTTGCCATTTTTTCTTTTGTATCCATGAGTGAAATCATGTGGCGCTCTGGCTCCCCAACGGGGTGATGGCATGATGCCCAGGCACTCTGGCGACTTGTCCTCGCCTCCTCTCGGCTCTCCTGCAGCAAACCTGCAAACACAGGGCTGAGAGCCAGGCTCTGGGTGGCAGGACCCCAGAGGTATCCTGCCTGCACGTTTCTTCCATCTGCACAGTCACTGAGGGAACCCACTGGCATCCACGTCTGTCTTCAGAAGCACGCGAGCAGGGTTTGGTTTTCTAAACAGCTTGTGGCCATGTACATGTGCTGTCGCTCATACCGCAGCCTAGCCGCCCTTGCCTAACTCACTAGGTGACCTTGAACAAGCCCCTCGCTCCACCAGTTAGGGAGCACCGAGCATGTGCCAGGTACTGAGTGACCACACACCTGATGGGTGTCAGTGGTTAGATCTCCACAGCAGCCCCCTCAGTGGTCTGCGTGTTACAGGTGAGGATGCTGAGGCACAGAGAAGGCGCTTGATTTGCCGTGGGCTGCCCAGCTCGGAAGATGGCAGCAGAACAGGGGGTCTGCCCAATTCCTGAGCTCCACCCTCTACCTCGACAGATCCGATCCTCCCTGATCCAAAGGCCTGCTGCGATCTGTGGTGGTAACGCCTGAGCCTGAGCGGGGGGTGGGCACTGTCCTGCTCCTGCTCTGTTCCTGCTCTGCTCCTGCTCTGCTCCTGTTCCTGCTCCTGCTGCTGTTCCTGCTCTGTTCCTGCTCTGCTCCTGTTCCTGCTCTGTTCCTGCCCCTGCTCTGCTCCTGTTCCTGCTCTGCTCCTGTTCTGCTCCTGTTCCTGCTTCTGCTGCTGTTCCTGCTCTGTTCCTGCTCTGCTCCTGTTCCTGCTCTGTTCCTGCTCTGCTCCTGTTCCTGCTCTGTTCCTGCTCTGTTCCTGCTCTGTTCCTGCTCTGCTCCTGCTCTGTTCCTGCTCTGTTCCTGCTCTGCTCCTGTTCCTGCTCTGTTCCTGCTCTGTTCCTGCTCCTGCTCTACTCCTGCTCTGCTCCTGTTCCTGCTCCTGCTCCTGTTCCTGCTCTGTTCCTGCTCTGCTCCTGTTCCTGCTCCTGCTGCTGTTCCTGCTCTGTTCCTGCTCTGCTCCTGTTCCTGCTCCTGCTCCTGTTCCTGCTCTGTTCCTGCTCTGCTCCTGCTCTGCTCCTGTTCCTGCTCCTGTTCCTGCTCTGCTCCTGCTCTTCTGCTCTGCTCCTGCTCCTGTTCCTGCTGCTGTTCCTGCTCTGTTCCTGCTCTGCTCCTGCTCTGCTCCTGTTCCTGCTGCTGCTGCTGTTCCTGCTCTGCTCCTGTTCCGGCTCTGTTCCTGTTCCTGCTGTGCTCCTGCTCTGCTCCTGCTCCTGCTCTGTTTCTGCTCCTGCTCTGCTCCTGCTCTGTTTTTGCTCCTGCTCCTGCTCTGCTCCTGCTGCTCCTGCTCTGCTCCTGCTGCTCCTGCTCCTGCTCTGTTCCTGCTCTGCTCCTGTTCCTGCTCCTGCTCCTGTTCCTGTTCTGCTCCTGCTCTGCTCCTGCTCCTGCTCTGTTCCTGCTCTGCTCCTGTTCCTGCTCTGCTCCTGTTCCTGCTCTGCTCCTGCTCTGCTCCTGCTCCTGCTCTGTTTCTGCTCCTGCTCCTGTTCTGCTCCTGCTGCTCCTGCTCTGCTCCTGCTGCTCCTGCTCCTGCTGCTCCTGCTCCTGCTCTGTTCCTGCTCTGTTCCTACTCTGCTCCTGCTGCTCCTGCTCCTGCTCTGCTCCTGCTGCTCCTGCTCCTGCTCTGCTCCTGCTGCTCCTGCTCCTGCTCTGCTCCTGCTGCTCCTGCTCCTGCTCTGCTCCTGCTCCTGCTCCTGCTCTGTTCCTGCTCTGCTCCTGTTCCTGCTCTGCTCCTGCTCTGCTCCTGTTCCGGCTCTGTTCCTGTTCCTGCTCTGCTCCTGCTCTGCTCCTGCTCCTGCTCTGTTTCTACTCCTGCTCCTGCTCTGCTCCTGCTGCTCCTGCTCCTGTTCCGGCTCTGTTCCTGTTCCTGCTCTGCTCCTGCTCTGTTCCTACTCTGCTCCTGCTGCTCCTGCTCCTGCTCCTGCTGCTCCTGCTCCTGCTCTGCTCCTGCTCCTGCTCCTGCTCTGTTCCTGCTCTGCTCCTGCTGCTCCTGCTCCTGTTCCTGCTCTGCTCCTGCTGCTCCTGCTCCTGCTCTGCTCCTGCTCCTCTCCTGCTCCTGCTCCTGCTCCTGCTCCTGCTCCTGCTCCTGCTGCTCCTGCTCTGTTCCTGCTCCTGCTCCTGCTCCTGCTCCTGCTCCTGCTGCTCCTGCTCCTGCTCCTGCTCCTGCTGCTCCTGCTCCTGCTCTGCTCCTGCTCCAGGAAGAGCAGTGCCGCTTTTATTCAATTTGAAATTTGGGGGTTAGTTTAAGAGTTTGCTTGAAAGAAGAATTCTTTTCGTTAAAAAAAAAAACACTTTGAAATCTACAGGGTTTGATGTTTTAAGGCTCTACCCTGACCTTCTAAGGCTCATTTCCCCCTACAACTCCTGCCCTGCCTCAGTCCCTCAGTCTTTGTCCCATGTTAAAAAATTTGAGGTTGTTGCTTTGCACAGGCATCAGCATTAGCTCAAATAAGAAATATTTGAGAGAAATCAATCTTACCAAAAAATGATGTTGCATTATAAAGAAAAAGCTCCCCCCTACCCATCTGTGGATGTCCTTGACCCCAGGTGATGCCACCAAGGAGTGGGAAGGTGGCTGACTCTGGGACTCCCAGGCCCCTTACTCACTTTGCAGGAGATCTTGCCCTCTGTGCTCAGCTTTCTCATCTGTCACTAGGCACCCCCCCGCCCCATGGCCCAGGGAAGGTGAAAGGACAGAGGTAGGCCAGCAGATGCAGCTCTGAGAGCCACAGGAAACAGGCCACAGCAAAGGCTTCCTACACACCCCGTGTTCCCTGCCTTCCCACCCACTTTCTCTTCTGCTCCCCATCCCCTGGCCAGTTTACTCCCCCGACACTCTTCACCCCCCTCCATGCCCACCGGGGTCCCATTCTCCCACCCTGTGAGCCCAACTCAAAGGCCTATTTCAGCCTGAGCTAGCAGAGGAGAGAGAAGCAAGGGCGTTACACACTCAGGAGTTCACCGCTTTTCCTTGGCTGTCACCCACCGAAGGCATTCACCCAGAGCACGTGGCATTGGAAACACAGCTCCCTGTCCCTTTCCTCGGATCCCATGGGGGCTGACTCTAAGGGCGCCCTGGGGAGCACAGCTGCTGTCTACACCTGCTGTCCAGTCTCCAACCCTCACACCTCTCCTCGCCTCCCTGGCTGCTGGGCCCTTGCCCCCATCAGGCTCCGTTGCCTGTGCTATTGACCTCGCAGGCTGCTCTGTCCCCGTCCCACTCCTTTCCCTTTCTTCCAACAGCCCTGTGCTCTTTCTCCCTTGAGAATTAGGAGGGCGGGTTATGGTGGGGGTTCCTCCAGAGAGGGGCATGGAGGCAGATCCAGCCCCACTTCAAACTGTGTGACCTTGAGCAAGGCACTTTCCCTTGGAGCCTCAGTTGACTCATCTGAAAATGGGCCCAAGAGCACTTGCCTCCTAGGGTGTGGCCAGAAATCAAGGAGAGGATGGAGGGCCCTGCAAGGGGGTGCCTAGCGCCAGCCTCGTGTTTGCCCTGTGAGTGAAATGATAAGTCTGCCAAACAGAGTTAGTGAGGACCTGTGGCTCTGGGGACATTGGTTTCACCCCTGCCTGCTTCCTCCTCCCCGTCCCCAGTCCACGGAAGTTACAGGCATGCGGTCAAGAGTCCTTTCTTCGTCAAGCAGAAGCATTTCTTTCCCCTTTCCTTGAAGGTTAAGCTACAAGTGAAGAGGAAATGAAAGCTTCTGTTCAGACCGGCTTGCCCGGGAGGGGCTTAGCCAGGGCGAGAATGTGGGTTGGGACTGTGCGGAGCTAGGCCCTAGGCCTCCTAAATCTTGGCAAACTCTGGCGGCCAGGCCTGGGGAGGCAAAGCCACAGCTTCCGGAGAGGGCTATGAGTGGCCAGCCAATGCCTCTCTTGGGCTCAGCCTAGCAGCTTCCCAGAACGAGAGGGAATGTTCCAGAAGCTGGTTAAGTGATTTTCAGCAATTTCAGAAATTGCCTCAGCTCGTTGTTTATATTTCCCCACAGCCTTAGATTAAAGCAGAAAGAAAAAGGTCCCCTGGTGATTAGAGGAGAACGTGGCTTTGTCCTAGGACGGCCAGCCACTGTTGGTTGCTTCTGAAGGAGAGGGAGAGGCCTGAGTTGGTCCTGCCATCCGGGCGCATGGCCACACACACTGCGCTGGCTCCCGCTGGCCTCAGCTTTAGGCCCGGGGCCCTGGCAACCCAACACAGCCTCCCTCACCAGTTTGCCAGGGTCCTCGGCTTGAACCCACTTATCACAGCTGATCTTACAGTTGTGGAGTTCTTCCTCCTCACCCTAAAACAAGAACACAACAAAAACCAAGCATTGTCTCTGCAGTCAGCCTATCAGACTTAACCTCTGTAAACTCTGTGTTTGCTTCTGTTGTTCCTTCGCTGGACTGGGATGACGGTGCCAGGTTCAGATCAACGGGCTTTCTCCTTCTAGTTCTGGCCACAGCTAGGACTCGTGGACAGCGAGCAGCACCAGGCATGTCTGGGCCTGGCGCTGATCCCTGGGGAAGGAGTAAGGCTGTTGACTTTCGGTATCTGGGTCATATCGCAGTGGTGGGGGTCCATCAGGCCTTCCCCTTCCTCCCCTTCTTCCTCTTGCTCCTCCTCCAAGAGCTGTGACCTGGATGTGCCTGGTTCTGAGCCGCACAGCCCGCTGCTCCAGGTTGCCCCATTCCCATCTGCCTCCATGGGCCACCCCTCCAACCTCGGCCAGGGCTCCAGTTGCCTTGGCAGCCTGAGAGATGAGGTTCTGGCCCTGGAGCCGGCTGTTGATCCAGCAGAGCCAGAGAGCCTGAGAATCACATCCTAACTCCAGCCCTGCCTTTGTCTCTGCGTAAGACCCTGGGGGTTAACTTGACCTCTTTTCCGTCTCCAGAACATTCTCATCCCCGCTCACTATGCTCTGGGGCCATCATGGGAGCCAAGGAAAAGTCCCTGTGCAGCAGCTCTTGGGGGCTGGAGTGGGGAGCTGGAGGGCAGGCGGGCCTGTGCGCTCCGAGGCTGGAGCCTGGGCCGTGTTCACCCGGGGAAGTGGACCAGAGTCACATGTCTGCATGCACGGTTTTGCCTGATAACAAATGATTTTATCACCCGATGCTATTATGTATTTCATCTATTTCCTAATATTTAATTATAAATTGTAAATTATAAATTATCCCTGGGCAGGGGCACCTGGGTGGCTCAGTCGGTTAAGCATCTGACTCTTGGTTTCAGCTCAGGTCCTGATCTCAGGGTCGTGAGATCGAGCCCCGTGTTGGGCTCTGCACTCAGCGAGGAGTCTGCTTGTCCCTCTCCCTCTGCCCCTTCCCCCTCTTCTGAAATAAATAAATGAAATCTTAAAAAAAAAAAAATTATCCCCAAGCAGCCAGTGCCCTGCAGACAGTTTAAAAGGCCACATCCTGTCCGTGCCTCTTTTCACCTCACATGTAGAGCACACCTCGCCCTGCTTCTGCTGGCCCCCGTGATGCTCTTTCTCTTACCACGTGTATACACTTTCAGGTTGTCTCCGGTTTTTTGCTATGTTGTAAACTGCACGGTAGTCAATATCCTGGCACGAAGACTTCTCCGTACCGGACCTGCTTCTACATTTTGCCTGCAGATGAACCCTGACGGCGCCCTTGCTGGATCAGAGCAGGTCTGCCTGTCAGCGCCAGTCGGAGCCCAGTCGGAGCCCAAGGAAGCCGGGGATGGAGAAGAGACTGCTCAGTTCACGCTGAGCTCGTGACCAACCGGCCAGCCTGGAGGCCCGGACCCAGGACCTGCTGGCCAGGGGGCCGAATCCCTCCTTTCACTGGGGTCCCATGTCTGGAAAGGGCTTCACATGATGCCAGGTGCCCAGCAGTGTGCAGCATTAACTGTGGTATCAAGGCAGCCTGTCACTTGGTCACTCAATCAACAGTCTTTCTCACTGCTAAGGCCAGGAAAACCCTGGAGGAACAGCGGCCTCGGTGTCCCTGGTGCCCACACGCCGGCAACAAGGACCGGACATTCCAGGTTCTATGGCCTCCTCGGCCGCAGACAGAAGGAGAGTGTGTGTCTGTCCCAAGGAATTGTTTCCCAGAAAGTGTCAGGAATGTCATCGATGCCCCAGCTCTCCTCTGATTAATGTGATTAATCAGCCTGACTGCCTGGGGAACTTGGGGACAAAAAGCCACCAGAAGCAGAAAGGAAGGGGACAGCCCGGAAGGCATCTCTTCTGCTGTTCCTGCTCCGCCCCGGGGTTGACGCGCCCTCCACGAGCTAGTGGCTTTGAGCCTCTGTGTCCCCGCCCAGAGGCACGGCGTGCATCCCCTTAAGCTCCGAGCCCGTCTTTGCAGCCTTCGTGCGGGTTTGGTGAGCTGCCCGGCCCATAGGTTGAGTCCATAGTCTTGACAAAGTCACCCCAAGTTCCCGTGCTTTTGGCCGTAGACCTGAGCGCAGATCCCTGCTGTGCTGTCTCCTGACTTCATGAGTTACTGGGCGATTTACGAACTCTTTATCTAAACCCTACCTGGTTTTCTTTTCAATTTTTCTTTTGATCAGAATAATACATGTCCACAGTTTTAAAAGTCGAATGATACCAAAGGCCGGTAACCCACACCTGGCGGGTTCTGCTCCACACCCTAGCTTCCCTCTCCCCGGCCCGTCCTTTCAGTTCTTTTGGCCAATTCTTCTGTTTCCTTTCTCATTTCTGAATAATTTGCTTATATTGCTATTTCTCGATTTTTCCCCTTTTAGAACATAGACCTCATAGTATGGAAAAATGAGCTCTGGTAGTCACGTCTCCACACACTTCCCTTCTATCCTTCCAATGGCACAGTCTGGGGCAAATGGATAGTGTTTCTATGTTTAAAACTATGTCAACACTGTTCTCTGCTAAACCAAGTAGTGTACCGCTTCCTTTCTGCTACAATCCATTGTTTTTCCTCAAGCTATTAATTATTACCTCTTTTCTTTCCATATTCTGCTGCTGATTCTTTTTCTTTTTCTTTTTTTCTTCTGTACTTTATGCTCTCTCCTACAAACTCAGAAAACTCTGAGTGAACACCATAAAGGCCTAAACCAGGAGACAGCCCCCGGCCTGGGGCTGCCGCAGCCCAGGGGGGTGACAGCCACATGAAAAGGACCACGTGGAGGGTTCAACAGGACTGCACGTGAGTCCTGAGGGCAGAGGGCAGAGGCAGGTCCTCCTGCTTGTCCCGAACGTTCCCCCATGCCCTTTCCTAGCCTGGGAACACCCGACCACAGGCTGGGCCACCCTTTCTCTGACCACCCCCTGGCTACCTGCCCTTCAGTGTGCTAAACCCCAGCCGGCTGCCAGGCTGAACCTGGGCAGTGTCACGGCTCCAGACCAGGCACCGAGCATTCAGCACTAACAAGGTGGGCCTGCCTGGCCCTGGGGACAGCTGGCATCCAGAATAGGAGGTGACCAATCATGGCCTAAGCCCTCTGGAGAGAAGGACTCGGTGCCCATGATGCCCCTGCCCAAGTACCCTGCATGCCTCCCAGGGCCACCAGCCCCCATCCCAGACAGGGCTTTTCTTCCTCCTCCCAAGTCTCCTTCGTTGGGGGGCTGAGCTCTGACCCCACTCACAGTGAGCTCTGATCTTTGATAGTCAGAGTTGGCTAAGGTCGGCTCTGGGGAAAGTGCAGAGGTTAAGATCATTCTGGGGGCCCGAGGGCCCAGTCATCCAGTTGTTCACACAAAGGCAACCCTCAGCCATGGTTGCCTGAGTCCCTAAAGCAGCACACACCCCTGCAGGGGACAGAGAGAGCCTTGTGAGTCCAGAGCTCTTGTCAGAAACCCCTGTGCCTCACGTCAAAGAGGCCTGAACATTGTCCGGGGCCACCGACAGCCACTGTCCAGCTTACCTCGGAGATGACACACCAGAGTGCTGTCCATGCGGTTGTGCCGGTGGGAAGCCATATCTCAGGGGGTCTGCCGCTGGGCTGGAACCACCCCCAGCAGCGCCCCGGGGAGCAGGGCAGGGCGCATCTCCTCGGCCTCAGCCATCAGGAAACAAGGAGCCGCGTGCTTTCTGAACAGACAACTCACCAGGATTTAATCTGCAACTCAGATTCAATCTGCTAAGTAGGGAAGAAGAAAGTGTGTGGTTGTCATGGCAACACCAAATTGCCCAGGACTGCTCCATCTCTAAGGTGGGGAAGGGAGGGGAGCAGAGCCAAGCTTCTGTCTCCCTGAGGGGGATGTTCTGGGGGATGGAGGCCAGGCCAGACCCACCTGCATTCCCCCTGTGCCCCCAGCTCGGGACAGTGGGCCTGAGCCGTGTGGTGTGGCGCCCAGGGGGCTGGCTGGCTCAGGGCCCGCGATCCGGGGCCAGGCTCATGTGGCTCAGGCACACGTGGTCCAGCCCCACCACGTAGCAGCTTGGGCTTGGAGTCCCCCGCTCCTCCTGACCCGCGGTGCTGGGCCTTCCTGCCAGGGCTTGTGCCCTCAGGCCTGCTCATGGATGGCACGGCCCCTGAGTCCAGTCTGGGTGATCAAGGGAATGACAGCCTCACCAGAGAGGGCCACCCACAGCGGCACGGAGGAGGGTATGCGGCCGATCCTTCCACTCCCAGCACGCCACGCCGCCAGCCTGGCCTTTTCTCCTCACCGAGAATGAAACGGAACCAGCCCACTGGGTTGCCAGTGTAGCCCATGCCAACCTGGGCCCCGGCCTGGACGGGGGTGAGTGGTAGAGGAGAGGCCAGCTTCGGTGGAGTGGAACCCCAGGGACCTCCTACCCTGAGGCCCACCCTATCACTGGTCTGCGTTGGACCATCCAGGGCCCTCAGGAGGAGGTCCTGGCCCTCAGCAGGCCTCCAAGTCCCTGCCGAAGGCTGCGTGTCATTTTTGTGGCTGCAGGGCCTGGCCATAGGGGGCCAATGCATGAATGAATGAGTGAATACATGAATGGGTGGATGGGTGTGTGAGGACTCAGAGCAGAAGAAATGAGAGGCCAGGTTGGGGTGAGTAGCTGGTGTGAAGGCCTCAAATGCTAGGCTAGAGGGGGGCTGTGTGTCAGGCTCCCCATCCCCAACTTTGCCCTAGCCCTGGAGAAGCTCCTGTCTTCCAGAGGGACCACTGGGGTCCCTGGCAGATGTGGCCTTGTCACTTGATCTCCCCTCAGAAAGACAGAGACCCCAGGGCCCATCCCCCAAAGCCTGGCTCACCTGGGCCCCAGTGGGGCCTGCCTCCCTGGGACCCTACAGACTTGACTGCTTTTGCCGCACGGTCTGTGGGTTCTCCCTCTTGTCCAATTAGTGCTAATTGGGAGCAGAAAGAGCAGGAAGTGTGTGTGGTGGTGGTGGTGGGGGGGGGGACTGGAGCTCTGATGTCCTGGGCAGAACCTAGAGGCTTCCTGGAACAGGCCCTTCCCCAGAGCTGCGGGGTCTCCTGTAGGACCCCAGTGAGAAGGCTCTGAGCCACTGCAGCTTGGGCTGTCCTGGCCACTGCCTAGCCCGGGTGCCAGCTGCCCCCAGGGATGGGCGGGTCCACCATGTTTGCGCTGAATCTTGTGCCTGGCAAGAGTCGTGACCCTTCACGGTTTCAGACTCTAGAAATGAAGGGCAGGGGGCTCAGGGCTGGCACAGAGGGCCTGGGGGTCTCCTGAGGCTGAGCTCTTAGCCTCAGCCCATGGCTCAGTCAAGGCAAGGAGCGACTTGCTAGTCTGCCCCGGCACGCACGCTTGCCTCCCTGGAGAGGTGGCATTTCCCCTTCGGTTCCCCTCCTCCCCCGTGTCCCCTGCCCCCTTTCTCTTGGGGCTTGGTGCAGAGAGGGGGGTGTCCAAAGGCAAAGTTCCTTTTGTGTCAAGCCCTAGGTCAAATTCTCAACTCCAGTGATGCTTCCCCACCCACAGGTACTGGCCACAGCCGGACGTCGGACGCTGCAGTCGGGGAAGGCCAGCTGGGCAGAAGCACGCTCCCCATTCCAGAGCTAAGGCTCTCCTAACCCCTGGAGCGCTCGTATGGACCACCATCTGTGAGTGCCCTCATGCTGGGCACAGCAGGCATCCCTCATGGCAGACTCAGACCCTGTTACCCTAGGACCACCCAGAGCCTCGGGCTGGGGGCTCATGTCTGGAAGCAGGGACGTCAGAGCTCAAAGGTGCTCAGAGATCAAGATTCCTGGGCTCTGGCTCCAGGGACCAGCCTCAGTTCCAGCCCCTGGGAAATGGGCCTGTTCCTGTGCAGCAAGCAGGCACTTCGAGAAGGCGGAGGGGGAAGTGAGCTCCGCTGAGGCTCGGGAGCTAGGGAGAGCCCCGGCCACCAGTGGCCACTAGAGGGCAGAGCCCTCCCGTGTGTTTCCTCCAGAAGGCTGGTGAGCTGAGCGGGCCGGAAGGAAACAATGGCGCCGCGGGCCCGTGGCTGGGGCCGGCCTCTGCTGCAGGACTGCTCTAGGCTCCCGCCGAGGCTGGGACGCTGGCCAGAAGCCCACCTGGGCCCCAGACCCCACAAGACCTCCACGTGCCTTTAGGCTTTCACTTCCGGCAGGCCCAGTCCTGAGCCTGCCCAGTCACTCTCCCTTCTTAGAACATCAGCTGGAGTGGCCCTCCAACCTCCTCTGGGCACATTAAGGAAACTGAGGCCGGGAAGCACTCACGGGACTGCACCCTGTGGGTTGGGTTAGGGTAGACATTTCTGGAGGGCTGACCATGAGCCAGGCACCCACCATAACTTCTTGGGGCCACTGCTGTTGGAATCACCCTGACTTTGCAGATGAGGAAACTGAGGCTTAGATACGCTTTCATTTGACTCAGTTTCCGTAGCAAGGGTAGTACCTGGATCCCAACCCAGGCACGGTCATGGCTGAGCAGAGACATCCTCCTGTAACCCTCCTGACGAGAATATGTGCGAGCAGGGCCCCTGGTGGCTGTAGCAGGAACGGGGTGCCAGGCACCTGCCATCTGCCCTCATCTGGACCTGACCAACTCCGAGGCCAAGGAGCGCTGCTGGGGCCCATGCTCTCCGTGCGGATGCCCACCCCCACCCCTGGGCAGGAGGAGCGCAAGGAGCTGCTCCATGCCTGACCGCTCCTCATGTAGGGCCACTTGGTGCTATCAGGAAGTGGGTGCCAATTAAGGGAACCAGTGGCAGGTTGCTGACCCCTTGAGGCCCTGCCTGCAGCCATGGCGATCAAGGACCTGCGTGTGAGCCCTTTGCTTGGCCTGGCTCTTCCAGCCGAGCTTGGAGCTCTCTGACCAGGGCAGGGGAGGGGTAGTTCCTGGCCCAGGCAGCCCCACTTCTGCCCTGTGACAGAGAGGAAGACGGCCTCGGGCCCAAGCTGCCGGGCGTCATATCCCCAGGGAGAACCCGAGCAGTTGGAGGCTGATGCTGGCTTTCCCAATACTGCCAGGGAGCACCGCAGATCGAGGGTGTCTTGGGGGCCTGTTCGTGGAGCTCCTGCTGCGGTATGGCCCATACGGCTCACGAGGCTGATGTGAATGGAGACCCAGCTTGGCTGCTGGGTCGGGGTGCAGGGGTCTGTCAAGGACCGGGGTCCGATGGGAGAGGTAGTCCTGAAACCAGATCTTTCTCGATAGCCCAGACAGGGGCCCCTGGTGTGTGGAGACCATGAACATCAGCTGCATAGGCAGGTACAAACGAGGGGCTCAGGTGGACCCTGCCCTCCAGCCAAGTATCTGGGGAATAAACCCCCTCAGACTGCGGAGAGCACTCCCATCAGTGCAGGGGTCCCCTCAGCAGCTCTGGGGCCCGATAGAATCACTGTACCCATTTTACAGATGAGGACACTCAGGCTCAGGCCTCACCACCCTTCGCCAACAGCTTCACCAATCTCCTCGGCTTTAGTTTGCTCTTTTTCTTCCTTGCTTTCAGCTTTCAAAAAAATTTTATTTTAACTTCTAAAATTAGTTATTTAGTTTTTACTATGTAAAAATACATGAGCACATCTTCGTTTTTAAAATGTAATACAGGGGGGCCTGGGCGGCTTGGTTGGTTAAGCCTTGCTTTCAGCTAGGGTCGTGATCTCAGGGTGCTGGGATCGAGCCCTGCTTTGGGGGGGGATCTCTGCTCAGCGGGGAGCCTGCTTCTCCCTCTGCCTGCTGCTCCCCCCTCTCTCTCTGTCAAATAATTTTTCAAAAAATCTTTAAAATATAATACAGAAAAATTAGGGACACTTCAGCGGCTCAGTCAGTTAAGCGTCCAGCTCCTGGTTTCACTCAGGTCATGATCTCGGGGTCCCGGAATCAGTTCCCGTGGGGGCTCCACGCTCAGTGCAGAGTCTGCTCGGGATTCTCTCTCTCCCTCCCCCTCTGCCCTCCGCCCTGCTCACGCACGTGCGTGTGTGTGCACGTGCACATGCGCTCGCTCTCTCTCCATCTCAAATAAATAAATAAATATCTTAAAAAAGAAACAAAAAAATTTTTAATAATAAAATAAAATGTAATACAAAAAAACTAAGTCGAAAGACTCCCATGGCCTGTTCCCCACAAGTTCAGGGTTTGCTAGGGTTAGTAGTTTGGTATTTCGCTATAAAATGAGAATAAGAATACTTGTGCTACTCAACCAATGTGTTTATTACATAAAAACAGAAAGTTGTTAGCATGTGAGTTTCACATAATAGAGCTGATTTGTCCGGTGTTTTGTGAACGTGAAATGGTTGCAGATCTGCCGGTGACGGTGGTGGCGCTGACGGCTCCGGCTCCGGAGGCCTCCCGTCGGTAAGGACACGCCGCCCCACGCCCTGACTCCCTCCCGCCAGCCCTCATGTCGGCTTCAAGACTCAATCCTTCTTTGAAAGTTCACATTTCTAACTATTTTTAGAGCTTATTTTCTCCTTTCTCTCCACCCCACCCCCCAACAATTACATTTGGGTTGGGATGGGGGCAGGTAGGGAGATGGGAGAAGCCTGTGCCCCACCCGGGATAAGGGGACTTGTTGAGCTAACCCTTTGCCAAAGCATCTTCTTTCAACGTGAGTTTCTGTCATTACTCACAAGTTTACCCAGCTTATTGTTTATTCGTACGTATGTACGCGTATAAGCTGGTGATTTAATATGCATATGCAGTGTGATAATCAAGATAATCAACATATCCATCATTTCACATGGTTACCTTTTGCGTGTGTGTATGGTGAGAACTTAGGACCCCCTTTCTCAGCAAAGTTCAAGCACACAGTACAGTCTTGTTACCCACAGTCACCGTGTTGCACGTCAGCTCTCCAGAACCCCTCCGCCTTGCATAACCGTCGTCGACGTCTCCCAGGACATCCCTCCCCCCAGACCTTGGTGACCATTCTACTCTTTGCTTCTGTGAGTTTGGGCTATTTTAGATTTCACGTATAAGTGAGACCGTACAGTATTCGTTTTTCTGTGTCTGGCTTAATTCACTTGGCATGATGCTCTCCAGGTCCATCCATGTCACCAGTCTTTTTGTAGCTGAATAATATTCCTTTGTGTGTGTGTACGTGTGCGTACGTGTGCGTGTACGCGCGTGCATGTGTGTACGTGCACACGCGTGTGTACGTGTGTACTGCACATACGTGCATATGTGTGTACATGCGCACATGTGTGCATGTGTGTGTACGTGCGTGTGTGTACGCACGTGTGTGCGTGCGCGCGTGTGTGTGTACGTGTGCGTGTGCACGTACCACAGTTTCTTTATCCATTTATCCACTGGCTTCCATGTCTTGGCTATTGTGAATAATGCTGCAGTGAACCTGGGAGTACAGATGTCTCTTTGAGACCCTGAATTCAGTTTCTCTGGATCCATACCAAAAAGTGGCCCTGCTGGGTCACGCGTTCCCACCGACAGAGTGCCAGGGTTCTCTTGGCTCCCCGTCTTCACCAATACCTGTTCCCTTCCTTCCTTCCTTCCTTCCTTTCTGATAAGATCCATCCTAACAGGTGTCAGGTGGCATCTCACTGAGGTTTTGATTAGTGATGGTGAGCACTTTGGCATATGCCTATGGGCCATTTGTCAGCTGAAAAACGTCTATTCATTTCCTTTGCCCATTTCTTAATCAGGTTATTTGTTTTTGTTTTTGCTGTCGAGTTGTTCGAGTTCCTTCTGTAGTTTGGGTATTAACCTGTCATCAGACACAGGGTTTGCATGTATTTCCTCCTATTCCGTAGGTTGCCTTTTCATGTTGCTAACTCATCTTTTCTTATTTAGTGACCACTTTTTTTTTTTTTAAGATTTTGTTTATTTATTTGAGAGAGTGAGCATGAGCCCGAGAGCTCAAGCAGGGGGAAGGGCAGAGGGAGAGGGAGAAGCAGACTCTCCTGCTGAGTGGGGAGCCCAGATTGTGGGGGCGTTGATCCCAGGACCCTGGGATCACGACTGACTGGGCCAAAGTTAGACGTCCAACCGACTGAGCCACCCAGGTGCCCCTTTAGCGACCACTTTTATTTCCTCTTTTATGAAGAGTCTGTTTATATCCTTGGTCCAACCCTGCTATGCTTTTATCTGTTTCTTACTGACTCTGCGTTAGGGACTTTACTCCTTTGTTACACGTGGGCAAGTGTTTTCTCTAGTCTCTCACTTGCATTTTAACTTCGTTTATGGTGTCACTTGCCACACACACGTATACTCTTTCCAAAATGTGTGCCTGACCTTGTCTCTTCCTTGCGCAAATTCCTGGCTGTATCCCCAGATGGTAGTGTGTGCCCGCCACCTGTGGGGGGGCGGGGTACAGGGACTGAGAGCCCAGGGCTCCCTGTTTACTCCCTGCGGCCCTCTCTGAGCCTCAGAGTTCACACTGTACGAGGGGCTAATGACAGTCCCCACCTCCTGCGGCTGCAGTGGGAGGATCACAGGTGCGAATGAGCCCTTGGTACCGTCGATGTCAGTATCATTACCATTCCCTGCATCCAGGCCCTTTGTGATCAACCCCCAAACCCCTTCCAGTCCGGCCAGGGGAACTGCTCACTGTTCCCTGCACTTGCCCGTGTCCCCGCTCCAGACCTTGTCTTGGCCTGTCTCATTCTTCTTCTCTGTCCCTCCCCACCCCAGTCCTCTCACAATTTCTTGGTCTAGCCCCACTAAATTTCCATCCGCCTCCCTTGGCTGAGACCTGGCCCCTCACCGCCCCCCACTCCAGGACCCCTCCTGCTTCTCTCGCTCTCCTGAGGCCCACCCCACGGCCTTGATCCTCAGCTGCTGTGATTTGGGGCCTGGCTGGTCTTGCCATGGGTGGTGCTCTTCTCAGGGATGGAGGCCAGGTGTCTCACATCTCCGTCAGCCTCCCGTGCTCCCCGCCTGACCCACCAGCGGATCTCACTGGGGCCTGCCGTCTACCCCGCTCTCCTATCCGAACTACCTAACCAAGACGATACCTCTCACACTCAGCTTACCTGGAAGGGCAGGGGCAGGGCTGGGAAGATCACCCGAGAGTCTGACCTCTGCCCAACCCCTGGGGACATGCCCAGATTACAGAATGAGGGCAGCTGGCCCCACCCCAAAGGTCTTTGTGTCTACTGAGGCAGGAGCTGATGGTGAGCCCTGTCCTGAAGCACAGCCTGCCGACTCCTGACCTCAGCTCCTTCCCTGAGCCAGGGAGACCTGGAGATGGTGGTCAGCTGCTTGAGGGGCCCTCTCCTCCAGGGTAGGCTTGGACCACACCCCGGCCCCAAGTTCTCCCTGACATCTGACAGCAGGGCTGGCTGGAGATGTGGCTGGATGGTCCTTGCTTAGGCCTAAAGCAACCCACTTGGAAAAGGTCAGCTTTCCTGGGCCTCTGCCTCTGGATGAGTGATCTCATTCTCTCTGGCTTTACCTTCTGTCTCCAGGAAATGGGGTGCAGGGGGACCTGGGACAGGAGGTAGAGAGGCAATAGGCAGGTGGGTGCTTTGGGCAGCTGAAAAGTGAGGCCCAGGTGCTGGGAGCTCAGTATGGATTTTAGTATCCACCGGGCTAGGTGCTGGGAAAGGCTGAAGTGTCCTGGACCTGTCTCAGGTGTTTCTGCAGACCCTCCCTGACCCTGTTGTCCCTCTTCCGTGCCCTCCTACAAAGGCCACTGGAGATGTCTGGCTAGACACCAAGGGCTCCAGGGCAAGAGAGGGCAAACCCAGTTGATAATGGAAATAGGCTTTCAGAAAAGCCCACTCGTAGGAGGCCCTAGGCTCACTTTCCTTTGCCCAAAGAAGGCCCTGAGTGGGAGATGGTGGGTAGAGAGGGAGAGCAGGGGAGAGGGCGGGATGGGCCTCCTATCTGACTGAGGCACTTTGGGGGTTATGTTAGAGAATGTCTGGGCAGGTGATTTTTCTCCGAGCTTCTGCCTCACAATCTGTAAAGGGGGCAGAATACTGCCTACGTCACACGGCTGTGGTGAGAACTGAATGAGCCAGCACATGGACAGACCACCCAGGGCGGGGCTGCACACATGGGAGGGGGCCACAAACCTCTGCTTGTCCAAAATTGCCCAGGGTTTAGTAGATAGACCCCCAAGAAATGGTGCCGGCTGTCTGTGGGTCCTCCTGGGAGGGGTGTGTGGGGGGGGTCTGTTCCCACGTGAGGAAACCATGTCTTGGCACAGGTGTGGGTCCCTGGGGTTCATTTCTCCCGCAGAATCGGCGCTCAGAAGGTAACAGGTAGGGGGCAGTCTCCGGAAGGCTGGTGCTCAGTGGGGGGAACGGTGGACAGGCCAAACTCGGGGGAAAAAGGGCAGACAAAAAACACAGACAGGTGACCCCAGAGTGGGCGCAGTGGCTAAGGTCTATCGGGGTCCAGCCCTGTGGCCTCCTGCACCAGAGCGGACCCTCAGGAGAGGGTCGTGCTGAGCACCCCCTCCCAGCAAGGTTGGCTAGAGTTGGCCTTCGTGTCCCACCCTGGCCAGGCAGTCCGAGGGCCTCAGAAGAGCCCTGGGGCCCAATGCTGAAAGGTGGCCCTGTTCCCTGGAGGGCAGGATGTGGCCTATCAAGCTGAGATCTGCCGGCGTGTCTGGGGGAAAGGCCTCCAAAGCCTCCATGCTGTGAACTGTGCTTGCCCGTCACTGAGCTCATTCACCAGCCAGTGGGCCCGGCGTTCCGTTGAGACTGATTCCCGAACCAGGAGGGCGAATTCCCAGCCAGGGTCCTGCAGCGTGTGTCGGACTAAGGCAGTCCTGGCGCACAGGCACAAGCCCCCGCCTGCTTCTCCCCACAGCTGCCCTTTCCCAAGGGCACACGTGGGAGGTTTATTTTTCCTATTGAGGAATAACCTACATTCAGTAAAGGGCACTAATCATGACAGTACAACGTGCTGGACAGACACCTGTGTGACGGTGACCCTGAGCAAGGTTCCTCATTCCAGAAAATTCCCTTGTATCCCTTGCCCGTTGATATACCCTACCCCAGAATTAACCAGTATTCTTTTTTTTTAAATTTATTTATTCGACAGAGATAGAGACAGCCAGCGAGAGAGGGAACACAAGCAGGGGAGTGGGAGAGGAAGAAGCAGGCTCATAGCGGAGGAGCCTGATGTGGGGCTCGATCCCATAACGCCGGGATCACGCCCTGAGCCGAAGGCAGACGCTTAACCGCTGTGCCACCCAGGTGCCCCATGAATTAACCAGTATTCTGACCTCTGTCATCGGAGATTGGTTTGGTGTCCTAGACCATCGAGTAAATGTGGTCATGCAGTAGGTTCTTTTTTGGGTCCGTCTTCTTTTGATCAGAATCATGTTATTTGGATTCCTCCTCGTTGTTATGGGTGACATTTGTTCGTTCTTTTTTACCACGGGGTAGTATCGCTTTGTATGGGCGTACCACAGTTGGTTTATCTGTGCTTCTGTCGGTGGGCGTTTGGGCGATTTCCAAAGTTTTCGGCCATAATGAATTAAAGCGCTGTGAATATTCTTGTGCCAGCTTGTGTGTGTGGACATGTTTTTATTTCTGTGGTTTTATTTCTCCACCTACGAGTGGAGAAACTGGATCACAGGGTAAGTTTGTGTTGAACTTTAGAAGAAACTGCCATTAGCAACGTGTGCAAATTTCAGTTGTTTCTCATCCTTGGAAGTCCTTCTGCTCCAGACCCTCCGGTGCCTCAAAGAGCCACCTCCTTGCCCCATCTGGAGATGCTCCTGGCTGTAGGAGAGGCAGACATCCTCCAGGGACCCAGAAGCCTCCCGCAATGGAGGGGTCTGGCTGGTGTGGGCAGGTGCGGGCTGCACCCTCCGGGAGGGAGAAAGGAGCTCACATTTGGTGATCACCAGCTACAAATTGAGCACCACACGAAGGTACATGCCCTTACCGAATCCTCTGGCTGCTGGGGTCCTGTCAGGAAGGGCCGGAAGGGCACACAAGACATTTGCTGTTTGAAGACAGCCTGTCCCCAAGGCTGCCTGTCCTTAGCAGCCCTTCCCCTGCCACCATATTGGATCTAGTACGTGACCGAGCACAAAGGCTCTGAGAAGGTCTACAGAGCCTCTCTCCAACCTGCCCACCCCTCTCTCCTGCACAGAGGAAGAGCAAGGCCCTGGGAGAGAAGGGACTATGCCCCCACAGTTATAAGCAGAGCTGGGCTATGACTCAGGTTTCCTGCTTCCTTCTCAGGAGAGGAAATCAGGCCTCCTCCCTTGGAGGGAGGCTTTGTCTATACCCCTCTGTCATGGAACCAACCCTAGGGAGGGTGTCACCCAGCTGGGAACACCTCTGGGGGCAGGGCAGTGAGGACTCAATCCAGCTTGCTCAGGCACACAGCAAGCGTCAACGAGAGGAAGGAGGGATGAATGATTTAGTCTGGCTCTGCTGCTTGGGAACATGCTAGAAAACTCCTTCTCTGAAATATTCACAAGCTCAGTCCTGGATCTTGGAGCTGAAAGAATCTCCAGACATCTTTGAGCGCCATGCTCTGCTTTCAACAGCCCGGGTGCTACTAGCCGAATTTTAAGGATAAAGTAATTGATATCAAGATGTTAAGTGACTGCTCCAGGTTTTGTACTCCAGACCTGACTGGATGAGGACAGTGGAGAGTGGAAATTGGAGGCCTTAGGAGCAGGACCCAGCAGGAATGAAGAGCACACATCTCAGGAATTACAAAGTAAGTAATGAGAAAATTAGGATTCAATTGGCCATACTTCATTTTGTACAAAGCCACTGGGTAAAGCGAGGTCCATCGGTATTTCTCCTGATTCTGTCTGTATTTGGCAGAAATCTCTTTCCCCCTAAATCCACCCAGTGCACAACCAGACACCAAATTGGGGGCATAGAGGTGGCATCATGCTTTTGGCTGGTAAGCCCAGCTGGGTAACTGTGAGGCTTTTGTTCATCAGGGAGATTAAGCAGCCCTGTTGCTATAAGGGCAGCAAACATATTAAATGTCCTTGTTAACATTTTATAGATTCGCGACAATATGCTAACAGTTATTATATATAAGCTAATCTTAATAAAAAGGAACAATGGCAGCATGGGAAGGAGTGGGGATGGGACACAAGGTCTATGACAGGTGGGGACGATGGTCTCCAATAATAGTAAGCAGGCAGGGTGTGGAGAGAGGACTCTGAGCATCAGGGGGATTCAGGCTATGTTTGCCCAAGCCCCGCAGGTGGCTCTGGGGAGAGACTGGGAGGGTCCGTGGTCACATCTCCCTCTACCTTATCCTCTCCCAGTGGGCTTGAGCAACCAACTCCCTTCCAAGGGCCCAAAAGTGAGCTCTCTTCGCAAATCTCCTAACTTTGACCCTCCACGAGGGCCATGACAGGCCTGGAGAATGTTCTATGAGCTGGCTGTACTCCCGACTCCCTCCTGGCTCTTGGACTGCAAGCAGCCAGAGATAGGAGTCCTTGGCCAGCATAGGGAGACTTGGTGTCCTAGTTTCGAATGCCAGCCCCTCAGCCCCAACCCCCAGCGCTTAGAATTTGCCTCCCTGGGGTGAAGCCTGGGTGACTGCTTTTTTTCAGTGTGCTACCCAGAGCAAATGGGTAGAGGACTGCAAGGAACGGGGGAACTAAATGCCCCATTAAAGACATACACGTTAAATAAAAGTATGCGTGTATATTTATATATTTACATATATAAGTATGTGTGCATGTGTATATGTACACTTTTTGATGTGTATGACTGTTAATGAGGCATTTATTATATATTGAATATATACATTATATATTATTCTCATATGTGTTATATAATTACATTATATTCTCATTTACACATTACATATTTCACATTACATGTACATATTCATTTAACATTTCACATTAAATTTTATTATAGATTATATTTTCATAAATATGTTATATTACTAATTAATAATTATTTGTTCATAGTAACCCTACACTGGAAAGAACCCAAATGCCTATCAATAAGGGAATGGATAAACAAATTGTGGTATATCCATACAAGGACTACTACTGGGCAAGAAAAAGGAATCAACTACTATTACACGCAGTAGCATGAAAGGATCTCAAAACGATATAGGAGAGAAGACAGGCAAAAGAGACTACCTAGTATGTCATTCCATTTATATAAGATTCTAGAAAATGCAAACTAATCTGTAGTTTAAAAAAGCAGACCAGTGGCTTTCTCGGGGTGTGGCAGAGGGAGGGTAGATTGCAAAGAGATGTGAAGACACTTTGGGGATGATGAAAATCGTTGTTTTCTTTATTGTACTGATGGTTTCATAGGTATAGTTGTATGTCAAAATTGATCAATTTCTACAATTCAATACGTGTAATTTATTGTATGTCTTCATATATACTTTAGCAATGTAAAAACGTGATTTTCAATCATATTCCTTTCTTTAACATTGTTGATATCATAATTTTCTTTAATATTATTATATAATCATTTAATATATTTTGTGAGGGGCACAATGGTTATGTCCTTTGATAAATGAAAATTATTTAAAAGTAGCATTTTCTCATCTTCCTTTTAAAATTTCTTTATTTAGCATATGTTTTGTAATGTATGTGATATTTTACTAAAATAGTACATATGTATAAAATAATACGATTTAAGCAGAAGTAAACGTACTGAAGGATATGTACTCAAAATGTCACTGGTGTGGGCACACTATTTTGAAGACCAGTAGGATAAGGAGCTGCTGAACTTCTATTCCTTGGGCATTCTGTATGATTGAAATAATTTTTAACCTGAAACCAAGGAGTGGTTGAATATTAGAGGGAAAAAAAAAAAAGAATCATCTGGGAGACTGGCTGGCTCAGTCAGTAGAGCATGTGACTCTTGAGCTCAGGGTCATGAGTTCAAGCTCCACGCTGGGTATGGAGCCTACTTAAAAAAAAAAATAAAAAAGAATCATCTTCTGATACACCTAACATGGGTGAATCTCAAACACAGACACAAAAGAGTGCTACTGTATGATGAATTTTTAATTTTTATCTAGCTACAGAGATAGAAGTCAGATCAGTGGTTGCCTGTGAGCAGGGCAGTCCCTGGAAGGGGATGAGAGGAACTTTCTGGGGTGATGGAAAGCTCCGTATCTTGATTGTGCTGTTGGGCACCTCTGTCAGCACCCAGGGAACTGTACACCTATAAAATGGGTGCATTTTACTGTATGCAAATTATACGTAAAAAAAAAAAAAGAGAGACTATTGTGAACAACCTCACTGTGCTGCCCCAGGCAACGTACCACGTGGGTCACACCTGACCCAAGGGTTACCAGTTTCTGTCCCCTGCGACAGTCACTGTAGACTTTTCTCATAAATTTTTTTTAAAGATTTATTTATTTGAGAAAGAAAGAAAGAATGAGCAGGAGGAGCCAGAGGGAGAGGGAGAAGCAGACTCCCCGCTGAGCAAGGAGCCCGATGCGGGACTCGATCCCAGGACCCCAGGATCATGACCTGAGCCAAAGGCAGATGCTTAACCAACTGAGCCACCCAGGCGCCCCTAAATTTTTTTTAAAGTAAGCTTTATGTTCAGTGTGGGGCTTGAACTCACGACCCTGAGATCAAGAGTCACGTGCTCTATCAACTGAGCCAGCCAGGCGCCCCGCTCATACAAGTTTCTAATTGAGGTCTTAGTCACATACCATAAAATTCACCCCTTTAAAGTGTTTTTCAGTATATTGTGAAGTTGTGCAACCACCACCATATCTAATTTTAGAACATTTCACCACCCCAGAGAGAAAGCCCACCCTGTTGCCCTTGCATTGCTGAGTGTCCTTGGTCACCTGTTTGGTACCTGTGAGCTCATTAGCAGGTAAGAAGTTGATGGTGCAAAAATGTATGGCTTAATAATATAAAATTGAGAACATTGTGCCCATTAATTTATTTTTCTTCCATCAATTGAAAAAAGAGGGGTGTAGAGGCAGAAAGGGCCCCCTGGGAATGAATGGGGCATGGCCCTGGGCTTGCAGCACTCAAGATTGGAAAATGGGGTCCAGGCCTGTGTCTTTCCCAAGATAGGCAACTGGGAAAAAACAAGCTAAATGACTTAGGTTGACAGAGAAAGAAATGGAGAGATCTTGAGAGGTCTCCTGGAGGAGTGGCTTTGGGAGCAGGCCAATTATTTCTCATAACTCTGTTGTTCACAGTTTGCAAAGAGTATTTAAAACATTCTGTCCTTGGATTCTCAGGACCCGGGTAGGCAGGTGGCTTTATCCCCATTTTACAGCGATGAGGGAACTAAGGCCCAGAGAAGTGAAGGCTCCCGTAAAGAAGGTTCCATAAAGAAGCGATGATTAAATCTGGACTTGACTGAAGCCTCTTCCATTCCAACACAGGATAGGAAAGAGGGATGCCTGGTGGAGGCATTTGCAGGAGCTAAGACATGGAGGTGGAGCAGGGCAGGTGCTGGGGGGACAAATGTCAGTGGCCTGTGCCCCCAAGGCAGCAGGGCCAGCAAGTGGACCAGGCCTCTGTGGCGATTGGCATGATGTGAGCAGTGACTTGTTGGTAGTAATCACTTGATCACTTGGGTAATTAGCCACAGGGACTCATTATGTGACTTGTGTCACTTGGGCTGACTAAAGGGAGCTGGCTGCCCAGTGGCAATGGAGGGCTGCTGATGGCTGACAACAGGGCCTGGCAGGCTTCGGAACTTAATTAAGTTTTTCTGGGGTTGAAAACAGCCCCTCTCTCTGGCCCAGGGCTCTACTGGTGCCTGGGGCCCAGGCCTGGCCCTCATGTTCTCATCCAGAACAAGGTCCTGGGCGAATACACAACCGCAGAGAGCAGGCCTGCCTGCAAGTAGCACGCGAGGGTTGGAGGGATAGGGCATTCATATGGGATGATTAAACACTCACCCCTTGGTCCGTGAGGACAGGGGGTAAAAGCTCTACCCCACAGAGCCAGTGGGAAATAGAGACAGCATTGGGAATGGCCAAGCTGCTTCATGGGGTGCCTGCCTCTGGTGTTACACGCTACCAGCTGACCAGTAGACACCCTCTCATCCACCCAATGCCTGTCAGGGAAAGGGCTGGCTTCATCTCTGCCCTCAGGGGGCCTGATATCTTTCTGTGGGATTAGACAAGGTGACAGAACCCAAACAAATGACAAATACAGATTACATTATAAGAAGTAACTGTGAAGAAACAATTAGGAGGGAGGAAGGGAGGGAAGGAGGTTGAGAGAGAGAGAGAGAGAGAGAGAGAGAGAACCTGTTTATGTGGGATAGGTAGGGACCTCTTTTCTGAGGAGACCACCTTGTTAAAAAGATACTGGAACAATGTGAAGGTACCAGCTATGTGAAGGTGGGTGCAGGAGGCAAAATGAAGAGTGTACCAGGCATTGGAACAATGTGGGCAAGGGCCCAGCGGTGGGAAGGACCTGGGCATACTTACGGGGTGGAAAGGATACAGCAAGCAAAGCAGATGAGTGGTGACTGTAAGTGTGGAGCGTGGGCAGGGCCAGTCTCATAGGCCAAAGCAGGTCTTTGCACGTATTCAAAGTGCAGCGGAAAGCCCTGGGAGGCTTTGGGGCGGGGGTTTGCCATGACCAGGAGTCTGTTTTCTTCAAGCTCTTCTGGGGGCTGTCTCTTCTGTGCATGACTCCCACCTTAATTTCCAAGGAGCAGGAACTGGCATACCTGGCTTGTGGCCTAGCTCTGTCTCTCACTAAGAGTGACCTGGAAGTTTCCAGTTTGCTCTTTGTCCACAGGGAACACCACGATCTACCCCGAGGGATTGTGCAAGGGTTAAAGGAGATTTCATGTGTGTACACCCATACCCACACCTACACCAGCCAGGCACAAGGCAGACTCTCAAAGGGTAGCTTTTAAATCTTCCTCCACTGTAAAGATTCCTTTAAATCTCCACTCTTCCTCTTCCTCAGGGGTCATGAAGTGGAGGAAGGCTGGAGTCAACAAGGAACCTGATTTCTGAGTTTTAAAATATTCAAATAGGGGCGCCTGGGTGGCATAGCGGTTAAAGCGTCTGCCTTCGGCTCAGGGCGTGATCCTGGCGATCTGGGATCGAGCCCCACATCAGGCTCCTCTGCTATGAGCCTGCTTCTTCCTCTCCCACTCCCCCTGCTTGTGTTCCCTCTCTCACTGGCTGTCTCTATCTCTGTCGAATAAATAAAAATAAAATCTTAAAAAAAAAATAAAAAAAAATAAAATAAAATATTCAAATAAATAGAAAGAGAGCACATGTCCCAGTTGGGAAAATGACATATTACAGAATATTTGATCTATTTAAATTAATTCATAGGTTTAATGCAACTCTGTGCAAAAACCTCGATTTTTTTTAGAACTAAAAATATCAGTAACAACAGGTGACATTTACTGAGCATTTACTATGTGTCTAGCATTGAGCTTGTGAGGCAGATGTTACTCTTATTTCCATTTTATATATCCCCTAGGTCTAGATGGGTTAAGTAACTTGCCAAGGTCATGGGGCTGGTAAGTGTTGGACCTGGATGGTCCCATCTTCAAAGCCAGCATTCCTAATCCTTATATGTTAACTAGGATGTGTATGGATACAGAAACCAGTGTGGTTACCAAGCGATATTCTGAATAACGGAAACTCTGTGAAGGGCAAGACAATCCTGTTAGATGTTAGAACCTATTCTAAAGAACCAATAGATCCATATGGTATCTGCTCAAACTGAGGTCTGTGAAAAGAAATGGAGAAACAGATTGACCTGAATCAAAAGCCTAGTGTAAAAATAGATTTTACTGAACAAAGGGTAGGGGAAAAATTATTTAATAAGTGATGATTGCATAAGCAATAAAAACTGGTGATGCTGGTGGCGAGTTAAGTCCATATGTTATTCCACACAGGAAAATAAACTGGGATGGATAGTCATCAAAGAATTAAATATAAAATGAAATTTTAGAAAACTAGCAGAAAACAGACCATCAGATGGGTGGAAGAAAGCTCATTTTGTCAGCATTCAAGCAATAAAATCACAAAGGACTAGAATGACAGATTGAACGTGAAATTATAACAAGAAAGAACAACAGACTGGGAAATGTTTGCATCATTGATGACACAGGAATAATATTGATAATATAAAAAATGCTTATTCAACGTTAGAGAAGCTTCGAGTCCCAGCAGATGAATGGATATGAACAGCCATTCACAGAAAGGCTAATACAGAGAGTAAATGATGAAAAAACATTCATTTTTAAAGCCATCTAAGAAAGGCTAAAGTAACCTTGAACTACTGACATACTAGCAAAGTAGGAGGGGAAAAAAGAGATGTGTATTATACTCCTTACGCTCGTTACTGTAAGACCGCAGAGCAAGCGGGGAAGGTCCAATGGCACCGTGGAGCAAGACCCCTCTGCATTCCACTTGGCAACTCAACTGCCAGGAATTTGTCCTGAGAGCAGAATTAAAGGACATACAAGCAAACAATGGTAAAGAACCCAAATATACCATATTAGAAGACTGAGTAAATGCATGAGGATACCTGCACACCTTCAGAATGAATCATGTGAATAGAAGAAAATGTGAAGTGAGAGTAGCATACACAAGAGAAGAATGTGTGGTTGGTTGCAACTATGTAAAGACATGTATACAGGTGGAAGGTTTTATGGGTTCCCTAGTATTATACTTTATTTGTACATTTTTCTTTCTCTGGTTGCCATGTTGTCTTTCAAGTGGTGGTTAAAACAAATTCAAATTCAGCCACCTAGTGACTTAGGGCAAGTTTGTCTGTAAAGTGGGGTAATGTTTCTCAGCGCGGTGGTGAGGTCAGTGGCAAGTGGCCTGAGCCCGCGTTTGGTACCTCAGACCTCGTTCTTGCAGTGGGGCGCCTCCTTCCTTAAAGGCAGGAGTCATCAGCGCCCAGTCTGAGACCTTCTCCCCGGGCCCGGGGGGTTGGGGCACTCCTGGGTCTCGGCTGCAGGAGGACTCCCTTCCGGAGGGAACTTCCCATAGCAGCAAGGGAGGGGGAGGTGTCCCACCGGCATCTGCGCTCGCAGGGGAAGGGGCGAGCTCGGAGAACATAACCGCTTGTGGGCACCTCGGGTTGCCGGGCCGCCTTGCAGCCACCTTTGAACTTCTGTTCCGACTCGGGGCCCCCGGCTCTCCTGCCCGAATTCGGCAGCCGTCTTGTGCCCCCTCGCTGGGGCCCCGGGCGGCAGGGAAACTCGGATTTACAGGGCGCCTCCTGCGGAGGCCTGGAGACACCCAGTGCGCCTGGGGGCCCGATGCTGACTTCGTAGACACCCGGCACTGGGGTGCCCTTCCAGGTCGCGAAGCACGCACCAGATCCCCGACGTGGGCCAGGCGGGTGGACGCAGCCCTCTCCGGCGGCGACACGCGCCCATCTGGTATCGGCCGCCGCTCCGTCCGTTCCTCCGCTAATGCCATCTTGCCCGAGGCGGTCACGTGCGGACGACAGCGGCGCGCTTAGCCCCGGCCCGGGCGGCAGGACCGAACCGCGGACGCCGCTGGGCTCCGTGCACAACCCGAGGTGAGGCGCGAGGGCCCTTCCCTCGTGGGTCGGGTAAGGGACAGGGTGGGCGCTGGGTCCCTGGGGCGCGTCTCCCTGTTGGGGCCCGTCCGCAAGGGGCCGCCTCGCCGTCGGGGGCCACAGGCGCCGCCGCGTGCCCTGCGCCACGGCCTCGGGGATGTCCGCGGCAAGTTGTGGCTCGGGGCACGAGGGGCGGGGGTGGCTGGCGGCGCCGACCCCCCCGGCCCCTAGCTGCCCGAACACCTAGCATCCCGCGCGGCCCCAGCCGGGCTGGAAGTCTTGCGGGTCGGCTCGGGGAGGCCCGGCCCGGGGGCGCCACGCGCGCCGCGCGAGGGGCGCGGGCTGCCGGGAGGAGCGCGGATGGCGGGGGGGGGGGCGCGGGCGCATGCGCCCTGCGCCCGTGCCATATTGGAATGAGTCGGAGCGCGGAGCGCCGCCGCCGCCGCCGCCTCCGCCGGAGCGCGGGTGGAGGGGGGCGGGGAGAGCTGCCGGCCGCCCCGCTCCGCCGAGCCCAGCAGGAAGGAGGGCGCGAGCGGGCGAGCGCGGGTGGCGCGAGCGGAAAAAGCGCCCGCGCGGGGAAGCGAAAAGAAGGAAAGAAAGAAAGAAAACGAGCGCGAGAAGGGGCAAAGCCAGCGTTCGAGCGAGGGCGCGCGCGAAAACTCCCGGCAGGTAAAAAAGCGGGGCCGCCAGCTGGGCCTTCCCGCGCGGCGGCCTGAAGGGGCGACGGCGGCGCTGGGGCGGGGGACCGCGCGGCGCCCCCCTCGAAGGGGTCGCGCAACTTTGCCAACGAAAAACCGCCGGGAGCCGGCGGGCGGCGGGCGCGCGGGCTGAGGCGCCAACGGGCGGCGGCGGCACGTTGGGGGCGGGGGGCGCGGGGAGCGCGCGGCGCGCGCGCGGCCTCGCGCGCCCCGCGCCCGCGCGTCGGCCGCCCGGGCTGCAGGAGCGCGCCTGGGCGTCTCACCGCGGCGGCGGCGAGCAGCGGCGGCCGGCGGCCCGCGGCGGCGGCGGCGCGGCGCGCGGCAGCCCCGGGGGCGTGAAAGGAAAGTGGCCGGGCGGCGGTACCGGCGGGCGCCCAAGTTCCCCGGCGCGCTGGGCCCGCCGCGCGCCCCTCCCCGCGCTCCCGCCCGCCGAGCCCCCGCGGACCCGCCCCCCGGGCTCGCTCCGGGGCCGGGGCGCGAACCCGCAGCGGGGGCCGGGGGGCGCGCTTCCCGCGCGGCGGTCCGAACTTCGGAGGGCGGAGGTGGCCGCTGCGCTGCTGCGGAGCGTGTAGCGGCCGCCGCAACCGGTTGCTTCGGGTCAGCGTGGTGGAGTGCGCCGGGCCTCTCCGGCGCCGCGCGCGAGCGGGCAGTGGACTCGCCCGGCACCCGCCGCCCGACCCCGGCCGGACCCGCTCGCTCGGGGCCCCGAGCTGCGCTCGGGAGGGCCGTGACCGTTTCGATTTCTGTTCTTAAAGTCTCGTTTTAAACCGTGAAGAGGAGGCTGTGGAGGGGCGAGCAGAGAGTCCTGAGAAGCAAGGCCTGCTGTGGTGGGGAGCAGAATCGCCTTGTGAGAACAGAAATAAATTCCCGCGGAAAAAGGATGTATGTTAAGTTTTTAGCAAGATGTCAGCTGTTCACTGGGGTCTGAAACTAAGCCGCTAGGCACAGGTCACCTGCAAGTCTTGTTATGTGCAGAGAGTTGGGTAGGACACCCCGGGCAGAGGCAAGATTTCTGTTGAGTGGGTCTTATTCCCGGTGGGTCACTCAAAGCCGTGCTGGTGAACGGCCCCAAGCGATGTTTTCCGGAGTCCTACTTAGTGACATAGTTTTGAGAGCCAAGTAACCATTGAAGAGATTTCAAAGGAAATAAGATGGATTTTGCCAATCCCTGCATATAGCTTTTCCTCCAGAACCACATTTTAAAGATGTCACACTTGATTGCATCGCAAGAAAAATGCCTGCCTTAAAATGTAATTGATCATTTGCCAACTGTCTTGAGAGGAGGAAGATGAGTGTGTCTTTGTGTGTACATTTTGGGGCCTGTTGGCCTGGTATTTTGAGGAGTGTGTTGAATCCTTCTAGGCCATAGGTAGATCCAGAGTTCATATTTGTTTACAATGTCACAAAAGTAACGGCCTGGTGGAAACGGGAGTGGCTCACGATCAGGAAACCATTCTGTTACTACTGTTGTCATTGACTAGCTGCCTTATCTTGGTATGGTTCTTACCCTAAAGATTTGGTTTTCCTTATTTGCACAATCAGAATGAATAGATCATCTTTCTGCATGTTTTCAGATGTCAATTTGGCAACTTTTAAAAAAGATTAAAAAAATCACAGTCTGTATTTTGACAAGTTCTACATAAAAGTGCTCACAATAAATATACATCTTTATTAAAATACATTTGGTAAAAAAATCTTAGTTGCTACATTTAGTGTTATTTTGTGTCACTTATTTGAACAAATACATTTACAAATGTATTTCAATGTGTTTTAAAAATTATATTTATTTTTTTAAATTGAGGTCTAATTTACAGTAAGACCTTAAATGACCTATGTGCCCTGATAACCACACTCAGATCAAGATACACAACATTTCAGCCTCCCAAAGGGCTCCCTTTACATTGCTCTCATTCAGTAGACACCTCTCCCCTCCCCAAGGTGACCACTTCTGGCACCACTAGTGAATTTTGCTTCATAACAGGACTCTTTCGGGGGTGAGGGGCAATATTAAGCTGAAGGACACAGGTATGTAAAGCTGGAGTTATGGTCATTTTTGCCATGACTCTAACTGCTTTTATAATAGTGTTTACGGTTTTTACTACCTAGAATTCTAAGACTTCTTAGCCGGAAGGCCCCTTGTCAGCTGAGGCAATGTTTTGTAGGTTTGGATCTGTGGTTGTTGGGCATCCTTGTCGTCACAGGCCCAGTATGGAGGTGTGTTACTTCCTAGTTTTGGAATAGTGGTGTATTTCCAGACAGCAGGTTTGGAGGATGGATCATGAACTTTCCCAACAAGTCAGTGTTTAAGGTGTTAGTAGATGAATCAGTTCCTTAAAGCCTAGAATTGGCTGAGAAAATTGAATGAAAATTGATTTTTTAAAGTTCAGTGAATTAAAGAATGTGGGCATAAAGCTTTAACAACATTTTAAATGACAGCAACTAACTTGATTTATATATGCAGGATATTTGCCTGGTTTATCAAGTCATTAAAACTCTAGTGATGAAAGCAAAAACAAAAGGTAACTATAAATTATGTCAGGTGCGATTAATTTTTTTTTTTATTTCAACATGATTAGGATACCTTTTTGTATTAGCCCTCTAGGAAGTTGGGTTTTTTATATTCTCCACCGAAGCAAGTACTTCCAACAATTTACTATTCTTCCCAAATACCTTTTAATGTATTCCTGTATCTTTTCTTGTTTTTGCTCCTAAAGGAGAGGAGTTAGAAGTTGTCAGTGAATTCTTGGTAATTCTTCACAATGGCCTGTGTTTTTTACTGCAAGGACATCTGTGTGATGCGAAGTTGGGAACTGTCTAAGGCCTGGGGTAGGGATTTATGGGGGCATAGTCCACAAAGGTCAAAGATTTTCTTTTGTAAAGTGGATTTTGCTGAATAAGTCTGTTTTCTGTGATTGAGCCAGTCAGTTGACTAACCAGCAGCTAAGCTGGATTTGGTTACTCTGCTCCAAGAATCACAGCATCATTAGCCAAGACAGTAATCCATCACTGAGTTAGAATTGATCCACTGGTTGTGTGTGTGCATCTTTTTAGAGTTCTTAGCTTTTGCATTATCAGATATTTCACTTAAAATTTATTAAATTTTGAGAGATGCAGCTAAAGGTGCAAAATGAGAAACAAAATACATATAAAAGGGCATTTCCTCTTTTGATATTTGTTTCTTTGAAAATTTTTATTTTTCTCTTTAAAAATGCTTTTCCTGTCCGTAACCTTGCTGCTTCTGTAGGGTACTTTTGCTTTCACAGTGGTAACTAGACTGGGCTTAGCTACAGAATGAGGGTGTGGATGCAGACATCCTTTGACTCTGAAGTCTGTAGAACAGGCCCAAACTTCATTGATCTTTTTGTTAACACTTCATGTTATGTTCATGTTAAATAAATGAGTACAATCCAGAAAGCAGACCATTATGTAGGCATATATTTTGAACGCCAAATATTTTTATATTAAAGATTTTCTCTTATGATTTCCTATAACTCTGTTATTGCAGGGTAGTTTTCTTTTAGTAAATAGTATTTGCTATCTAACTGGGATGTTTTGTAATTGAAAAAAATATTTCTCCTTATACATAATTGTTAAATTGGATGAAAGTCTCTGGGGATTTTGGTTGCCAGGAAGATTTTGAACCATTAGACTTTAGGGAGCGGGATTTTGATATGACTCTGTTTCTTCAAGTGGTACTAGCCCCATTGGAAAATGATTTAAAATAAAAAGGATGTGGTCAGGTTGTTGCAAGTTCATTTTTAAATTTTACAAAGGTGGGAGAGAGGATAAGAACAAAGACAAGTTATTAATAGAAAAACTATGACTTCACTGCAGAAGTTTTAACAAGTTTGAATGTAAACCTTTGCCTTTAACTCAGGGGCACGTGAAGATTTGTATATAATTAATTTCTAGTCTCTTATCCAAGAGGATGTTTTTAACCTTATTCAGGTCTGTTAATCTTTAGATGATCACTCAAGGACATAATTAAAAAACAGAAGATGCAGCCTTTATGTCGTGCTACAAGATAATATGTTTGGAACTTTGTGGTTTCGTAGGTGGTAACTTCGCAGTCCAGCATTTGGCTGTGCAGGGAGAGCTGCGAGGCGGCATTTCTCACGGAGTGCAGCGCTGCTTGCAGGTTCCTTTTTGACATTTTTGCTTAATTCAGAGAAAGGTTAGTTGCTGAACTGATTTGGGGTGGATAGGGCAGTTGAGAGTACCTGTTTGGTCTGGGACGACGTTTGGAGAGGATCTTCGATGAGGGAGGGAAGGGACATTGTCGCAGTTGCAAGTACAGGACAGTCAGGTATTTGGAATGACAACATGAGATGGGTGGAGGAATTGAGCAATTATTAAAATACCTCAAGAGTTTTTCCTGTTGACATTCTGTTTAAAGTGTTAACCAACAAGTATTTTGATTTGAATTCCAAATTATTATTACTTTTACCCTGAATAGTTTTTAAAAAATATTTGAGGGGCCTGCTGTGTAACATCTGCTCCGTGGTAAGGCTACCTGTGAGTTGCTGCTTGGTTTTCATTCTTCTCACATTAATTTGCTGCCCAGATTAGAGTGCTTTCTGGTCTTGGAGTTTTTGCTAGTGTTTTTTCTTATGGGTCACTTTTTGTAAAACATGCTTTGTCCGTGTTAAAAATAATATATGGTAATTTGGGATCGTAATTTTAAGATACCATTTTGGCTCATTTTTACTTGTGTCAAAACAAATAACGTTCTTGGAGTGACGAGGTGGTGACAACACAGAATCACTTAACATGTCACCTGTCTAGAACATAGTGAGCAGTGAGGAATATATGTAACATAAAATTTCCCATTTTATTTTATTTTTGATTTTTTAAAGCATTTTATTTATTTATTTGAGAGAGAGAGAGAGCAAGAGCTAGGGTACAAGCAGGGGAAAGAGGGAGAAGCAGGCTCCCCACTGAGCAGGGAGCCTGACGACGTGGGGCTTGATCCCAGGATCCTGGGATCATGACCTGAGCCGAAGACAGACGCTTCACCGGCTGAGCCACCCAGGCACCCCAGAATTTCCTATTTATTTATTTATTTATTTATTAAAGATTTTTTATTTTTTATTTATTTATTCGGCAGAGATAGAGACAGCCAGCGAGAGAGGGAACACAAGCAGGGGGAGTGGGAGTGGGAGAGGAAGAAGCAGGCTCACAGTGGAGGAGCCTGATGTGGGGCTCGATCCCATAACGCCGGGATCACGCCCTGAGCCGAAGGCAGACGCTTAACCGCTGTGCCACCCAGGCGCCCCCAGAATTTCCCATTTTAAAACGTACAGCTCAGTGGCATTAAATACATTCACAGTGTGGAGCAGTTGTCACTGCTTTCCATTTCCAGGACGTTTTCATCTTCCCAAACTGAAATTCTGAGCCCACTGACAGTAACTCCCCATTTCCGTCTCCCTGCCAGCCCCTGGCAGACACCACTGTACTTTCCGTCTTAGGACTGACAGCTCTGGCTGCCTCGTAGGTGTGGAATCATACTGATTTGTCTTCTCGTGAGTGGCTTGTTCCAGCATCATGTCCTCAAGGCTCGTCCATACCGTAGCATGTGCATCAGAATTTCCTTCTGAGGAAATACGTTTTTAAAAAGATTTCAGGGGCACCTGGGTGGCACAGCGGTTAAGCGTCTGCCTTCGGCTCAGGGTGTGATCCCGGCGTTCTGGGATCGAGCCCCACATCAGGCTTCTCCGCTGGGAAGCCTGCTTCTTCCTCTCCCACTCCCCCTGCTTGTGTTCCCTCTCTCGCTGGCTGTCTCTATCTCTGTCAAATAAATAAATAAAATCTTTAAAAAAAATTAAAAATAAAAAGATTTCAGCAGCAGGTAAAATACAGGTACTGGAGGACTCGTTTGTCTCCCTTGGAAGAGCTCTGTAGGTTGCCAGCAGACCTGTGAGAACCAGGTGCCTTTCCTTAGATGCGGGTCCTGACACACTTGGTTATTGGAACGTAAGCGAGATGGAAGCAGAATGGGAGGAGAGGGTGGAAGACGGGCAAGTGAAAAGCAAGGGTTGCTGCAGTCTGGGATTGCATTTGGATAGGGACAGAGAGAGCCTCATGTGTCTTAGGATTCCATCTTCCTGTGCGATCACTGATGTTCACCATGTTGGTCAGGGTCAAAGGATCTCCCAGAACAGTTAACCAAAAAAGTTTGTGTGTTTAAAGTTGTAAATAAGCCTTCAGCTATCTGAGAGGCGTGATTAGTCAGTGACTCATTCTCCAGCTGTTCTGGTTAGTTGAGGTTTTGCCGTATTTAACATCTCGTTTCTGTGTTAATGGAAAACTAGTGAGTTTTTAAAGAGGCTCAATAACCTACATAATAATGATACTACATAATTAATGCTTTATATTTTAAATTTATTGTATTACCTTCTCTTTGCATTTGTGTTATACAGATATCCTGTCACAGACAGAGGGAAAGCAGGTCTCACAGAGCTAAGGATTATGAGTGGAGCAGTTAGTATTCTCAGAATGGCTAAAGAGGTGTACGTTTTTCCTTTTATTATTGTTTTAACTCTTATTTTTTAATGTGTAGTAAACATGGGGTGAGTCTCCTGAATACTGTTTGTTACTAGAGGAGGGCAGGAACTTTGGGGCACCTCTTGATCCCCACTGCTGTCACTACCTTCTTGACAAGGCTGCTTTTGACTATCTTTCTTGAAACCCTTGAAAAATTGATGATGTTGTGAAGGCTGATTTTTTTTTTTTCTGCCTTAACTTATTGCTCAGTTCTTAAGGAAATCAGAGTGGTTAGTTGCTTCCTAGAGTTAGTAAGGTTTTTCTGAAAGTGTCTGTTTCTTTGGTAGATACTGTCGCTAGGACACTGGTGAACACCTCTTTTACTCCATTCTCACCCTATTGTGTATCACTGATGCTCCTGAATTGTCAGTTAAATATTGTGAAAAGACCAGTTTATATATGAGTCAATTTGTTTTTTTTTTTTTTTTTAAAGATTTTATTTATTTATTTGACACAGAGACAGCCAGTGAGAGAGAGACAAGCAGGGGGAGTGGGAGAGGAAGAAGCAGGCTCCCAGCAGAGGAGCCCGACATGGGGCTCGATCCCAGGACTCCGGGATCACGCCCTGAGCCGAAAGCAGACGCTTAACGACTGCGCCACCCAGGCGCCCCTATATGAGTCAATTTGTTAATTTTTAAAATAAGCATTGGAGTTTGCAAGTAAACTGTTAGACGAGACATTCTTTTTCTTTTCTTGTTTTTTTTTTTTTTTTTAAAGTAAGCTATCTACCCAATATAGGGCTTGAACTCACGACCCTGAGATCAAGAGTCTTATGCTTCACTGACTGAGCCAGGCAGATGCCCCCATTCTTTTCTTTCAAAAAAAAAAATTAGTAAGTAGCTGTTCTTTCCAGGAATATGGTTTCCTTTTGATTAGTTTTCATTTTTATTGTTGAGCCAAATGGGCAGGGGTAGGTGGTCTAGTAACTAAAGCTAGAAATTTGAAAAACTTTGGGTGTTTTGTTGTTATATGATCATTTATGATATCTGAACCCTTCAAACTCTTAATGTAATTAATGTTTGTTATTGTCATTTTGTTTCCCTTTAAAAAAAAAATTTTTTTTTAAATAGGCTCCACACCCAATGTGGGTCTTGAACTCATGACCCAAAGATCGAGAGTCACACGCTGTACTGACTGACCCAGTTAGGCACCCCCATTTTGTTTCCTTTTTAAAGCTGGTTTCCTAGTCCTCAATCATGAGTTATATTTGCATTTAAAATATGCGTAGTTATTATTATTAATACAAGTAACATTTTACACAAATTGGAAACCAGACTTAGAGCTTCTCCTAGATGTTATTGGGGCCCTGTTTTGCTTAAGGGCGGATAGAGGCTACGGGGTGAACTGAGAGCAGCTTTAAATGACTCTGTTGCCAGACCCTGTTGCCAGTAGTAGGCGTGACAAGGGAATGGAGGTGTTGGGGAGGCTCTTCTGGCCTTCCCTGCTAGGGTGGATGTCCTTTCTCTACAGGGAGTGCGGGAGGGGAGAGTTGCATGACTCCTCCTGCCAGGCCCAGGGCCTTAAGGCACTAAAGGCTTCTGAAGACATTGTCCCAACTCTCTATCCTGATTTTGGCTCCCTGTTAACTTGTCTAAAAGGAGCTCTTTCCAGAACATCTCTACTAGTGAAGTCTTAGGTTCTGGTGTGGTGTTCTATAGCTTCCTCGAGGGGCTTCCATACTCCCCTCTCTCATCTTGGACCTCACTGTGATCTTTTTCTCTCAGAGTTCCAGCCCCTTCAGACCTGGATACATTGTTCGGTCTTTCACTTTCAAGAGTAAGCCAGTATCTGTACTCTTGCCCCATTGCCCTGCTGCAGCCTCTGCTTTGTGGGACACCACCCCCAAGCAGGCTAGCCTGTGCTCTCTCTGGTCTTGGACACAGGCTATCCCGAATTCAGGATCTCCTCCTGAAGTGACCCTGGGTATGGATGGCCCCACGGGGTCCTGTCTTGAGGAAGACCCATTTCTTTTTGCTTCTGTGACCTTTTCAGACCCTCCCTGGTTTCTCTGTTTATATCTCTCTTGGTGGATTCATCCACATTTAGATTTCATCTACCCCTTGTGCCCTCCTAAACCTTTCTGCTAAGCTTTACATCCACATGTCCTTTGCTGTCTGGACCTCCAGTTTGGATTCCTCACTGGCCCCTCAAAAGCTACAGGTCCCAGACAACCCACAACCCCTCACTCTACCCCAAAGCTGCTGCTCCTCCAGTAGGCCTGTCTGCCGAGGTCTCTTTCTTTACGTTCCTCTTCAGTGATGGTGTTTGTTTTGTCCCCCGGCAGCTCTCTTGCGGAACTCGGAGTCTTCTTGAATTACCAGCCTCTGACTTAAGAATTATTCGTGCAGTTCTGACTCCTTGGCTTTGAAACATTTTGAAAGCTAAGGAACCCTTTGTTCAAATGACATCTTTCTAGGAAGCCCAATATGTAGCATAAATAAAACTAGAGGTCTCCGGGGGGAAGGGAGTGAAGGGCCAGTGTACCGTCCTGCCCTTAGCCAGCCCTTGGTGCTGCCCTCCTCCTCCTCCTTGAGGCAGATTTGGCATCTGGCCCCTGGACTCTGTACACGGAGCTCCCGGAGTTACTGCCAGTACTGTCCTCAGGGCACTCTGTGTATTTGAAAATCGCTTTATCTGTTCTGCACCCCACCTCTTCCCCATTAGTTTTCCTTTGGAAATTTTTAATTGTGACTGATAAACATAAAATTAGTGTCAGTGATGAATCTTGCCAAGGAAAAGGAAAGCCACTTTGGAAAGTGAAACTGGGTATTGAAAAGAGCCAGCTCCATTAAATGCTGAAAACTTCAGAAGTGCCCAAGGGCTCCTTCCAAAGTTTACGTCTCTTCTGACTATACCTTTCTGTCTTTAAAGCTGCATTTTTATAACATGAACATTCAAGATAAGCTTAGTTTAATTTTATGTTTTTGTTTTGTCCCTTTACCAGCACAGCAGGTTTATTCAAGCCATAATGTAACTAAAACGTTAAATATTTGCAGTGAAAAATACAAACCTTGTTCTGTTGACTCCAAATGGTCCCCCTGCCCCCATCTTCCCTGCTGTCTGGTCCATCCGACACACTGTGGCCAGATAGGGCTTTCTCAACAAAGGCGATTGTATCATGTAAAACTTCACTGCCAGTAGGGTAAAGTCCAGACTCCTAAGGAAAGCATGCAGAATCCTCAAAGAGCTCCCCTTCAGCGACCCGTCCCACTCACCTCCCTCTCTCACACCGACACCCTGCTCTTCTGTGGATCCTTTTCCCTGGAGGTCCCTTTGTCTCGAGTGTCCTTCCACTAACACGGTCCTTGCGAAATGTCAATCTTCCATGTACCACTTTCACACTTTTTGCCATATTTGATTACCGCCAATCATTCTTGTAATATTTAACAAATTGACTTTTAAAAATTGGACTTTTTTTTTTTTAAAGATTTTATTTATTTATTTGAGAGAGAGTGCGCGCGGGGCGGAGGGGCAAAGAGAGACGGAGAGGCAGACTTCTTAGCAGGGAGCCCGACCACGACCACGCAGGCACCATTCCCGGACCCCAAGATCATGACCTGAGCTGAAGGTAGACGCTTGACCAACTGAGCCACCCAGGCGCCCCTAAAAATTGGGCTTTTAACTTAAAAGTATTATCACATTTAGAAATGAAAAATAATGAAATACAAATAATAGTAAATCTAATCAGTTTATTAAAATACATTCCTTCAGTAAGATTTTCAACATAGCCCCTTTTTCGTATTTAAAAATTTTTTAAACTGTATACCTGATGATAGATGATATTAAGGAATTGTTGATTTTTTTTCTTTTTTCTTTTTTTTAGGTGTGCTAATGGTGTTGTGATTATATAGGAGAATGCCCTTATTCCTGGGGGACAGCAGCTGAAGAATTTAGAGGTGAGATGTCATGATGTCTCCAACACCTCCAAATAGCTGAGGAGGTGTACGTATATGCCCGTGTATATACACAGATAAGGCTAGTCAGGAAATTGTTAATCATTTTTGAATCTAAATGGAGAATATTTGGAATTTTTTCTACATCTCTGTTTGAAAACGTTGACAAAGGCTGTTTTTTTGGGGGGGGCATAAAAATGGCTGCAAGAAAGTTGGCATTCAAAAAAGTCTTTAACCCCAGCTCATGATGGGTAACAGACACACACACAGCACAGGCCCACTTGTTGAAGTGATGTGTAGACTGCCACATTTTCAGTATGGTGGAAACACCAGATAATTAAAGTTCTTTTTAAAAGATTATTAATTTTAAAGTTGCGGTATGGTTGACATAAAACATTATATTGGTTTCAGGTGTGCAGCATAATGATTCAGTATTTGTATATATTGGGGGATGGCCACCGCGATAAGTCTAGTTAACATCCCTCACCACACACAGTTAACAAAGCTTTTTTTTTCTTGTGATGAGAACTTTTTTTAAGATTTACTCTTTTAGCAAATATGCAATACAGTGTTATTAACTGTAGTTGCTGTGCTGTATGTTAATCTCTAGGACTTTATTTTAGAACTGGAAGTTTGTGCTTTTGAAGTTCTTAATAAAATTGTATTTAACCAATACCTGTGAAGTTGCAAGTTTTATATGTTAACTTTTTTCCCTGTTGCACCATAAAATTCTACATAATATACTTTAAAAGGAAGAGTCTTTGTGGCCCCTACATTTTCTTGTGTCCCACCAGTGGCTTGGGTGTTGCACAGAGGGGAATGCACTGAGGAAACCCCTGCTTGCCCTTTACGGGACTCTGACTCTGGTCTTCTGTGAGGTCTTCCTTCCTGGACTCTTCTAGGCCAGGTTAACTACCCTTCGTCCTGGGTGCTCACTGGCATTCTACGTATTCCACTCTTATAAATGTTACAGCTGTAATTTTTGGTTCAGTGTTTCTCATCTCTACCAGACTGTGAGCTCAAGGTCAGGGACCCTGCGTGCAGTACCTTGCACACAGCCTAGCAGAGAGTAGAGAGTAGATCAACTCCGGCCGATGAAGGCAGAAGCAGTATTGCGGCACCGAGGTTTATAACGCTCTTTCTACTTGAAGATGTACCGTGTTCTGAACAAGAAGCTATTACGTTTGATCAGATTCCCTCGTGTCACTCCCAGGCTTAGAGCCTGCCAGTGACTTTCCGTAGTCATTAGAATAAAATCCAAACTCCTTTTGTGGCCTATAATGCCCTTTGTGATTTGTCCCCTGCCATCTCTGCCACTTTTCCATCACTGTCCCACAGTACAGCCACATGTGTTCTCTGTCCCTCCAAGCACACCACGTTTGTTAGAATTCGTTCATTTTCATTTAGGGGGTTCAGCTCAGTGATGAAACTTTCCCTAAACATCCTTACCTCCACTCCAGGTACTACTTTCTCGTTACTGTTGTTTTTCTTTGTGGCACTTATCACTATATGAAATTATCTTATTTTCAGCTCATTTTAAGATTTAAATTTAAAAATTTTAATTTATTATATATGCTTGAAGCCACACTGTAGAGAATATTAAAATCAACTACGAGGATGTTTTTCCTTATTGTTACTTGTGACAGAACTAGACAATGTCCTGATGCAGTGTTGTGTTTACTCTCATAAACTTCATGAAGATAGGAACTGAGTCTTTTTTTATTAAATTTTAAATTTTAATTCCAGTATAGTTAACAGAGTGTTATATTAGTTTCAGGTGTACAGTACAGCGATTCAGCACTTCCACACATTACCTGGTGTTCGTCACAAGAAGTGCCCTCCTTAATGCCTGTCACCTGTTTCACCCCCCCCCCCACCCACCTCCCCTCTGGTAACCATCAGTGTGTTCTCAGTAGTTAAGAGTCTGTTTCTTGGTTTGCTTTCTTTCTCTCTCTTTTTTTCCCATTTGCTTGTTTGTTTCTTAAATTCCACATATGAGTGAAATCATATAGTATTTGTCTTTCTCTGGCTAATTTAACTTAGCATAATATTCTCTAGCTCCAATCGTGTGGTAAATGGCAAGATTTCCTTCTTTTTGTAGCTGAATAATATTCCTCTGTATGTATACATCACATCTTCTTTTGCATTCATCTGTCAGTGGACACTTGAGCTGCTTCCATAATTTGGCTATTGTAAATAGTGCTGCAGTCACATAGGGGTGCATGTATCTGGGTTTTTGGGTTTTTTTTTTTTCCCTTTCCTCCCTCCCTCCCTCTCTTTTCTTTTCTTTTCTTTTCATTTCATTTCATTTCATTTCACTTATTTGAGAGAGAGACAGCACAAGCAGGGGAAGTGGGAGAGGGAGAAGCGGACTCCCTGCTGAGCAAGGAGCCTGATGTGGGGCTGGATCCCAGGACCCTGGGATCATGACCTGAGCCAAAGGCAGACCTTTAACCGACTGAGCCACCCAGGCGTCCCGCATGTATCTGTTTCACTTAATGTTTTTGTATTTTTTTGGGTAAATACCCACTAGTGCAATTGCTGGATTGTAGGGTAGTTTTATTTTTAACATTTTGAGGCCCTTCCATGCTGTCTCCCGCAGTGGCTGTACCAGTTGGCCTTCCCACCAACAGCACACAAGCAGGAACTGGGTGTGTCTTAATCAGCATGGCATGCCTGGTACTGAGAACAGTGCATGGTAAATACATATATGTTAAGTGGACATGTGAATAAACAACCAACTTGTAAATGATCTAAGAAGTAATTTTTCCCCCTAAGTCTGGAGATTTTTGTACAGTGTTATAGTTCTGGATGTTCAGAAATTTTTTTATGAGAAGTCAATATTTTGTCATATTTTGCTGCTTGGAGTGTGTTAGTTAATGTTTTAGGTTAGCAAAATTTCTTTTCTTCATTTTCATTAGCATATTAACTTATATCATTTTTTCCAAGAAATGTGTACATTTATAGATCTTCAAGAAATATTTTTGTTATTAAGAATCCAGTTGAAGGGCACTAGCCCCATCGTTTGCTTCACTTTGCATGGTGGTAGTTGCAGAGACTCCTGTCAGCAGTCTAGTTTTATGTGGGTGTGGGCGGCAGCGCTCGCCACTTCATTTGCCCAGGTGTGACCGGGGAGAGCCTGTGACTCGCAGGCACATGATGAGCCCCTGCTGAGCTTCGGAATCAGATCCAGTGGATCCACTGATTCAATAATCAGTGCTCTGGGGTCCCTGAGACCAGGGAAGGCATCCACAGAGGTTGGACACGCTTACTTAGGCTTTGCCTGCAACACCCCTCCCCAATCCTGTTTGGAAATGGAGAAGTTTTAGGAATTTTGAAGCTTTGGGGGGAACCCTTTAGTTTATTACTGAAGTGACTTTTGGCTCGGGAGAGTTTAGGAAATTTGTACTCTTCAGTAATTCTAAAGTTCTTTGTTAGTTTAGGGACAAGGAGATCTTAGGTGAAACTTTCCTCGTAAGATATGGTTAGAACACAATATTAACATATGAAATGTAACCGAACTTTAGTTATGGATTTATTAGTATATTTGAATCATTTAAACTTTGGTTATAACAGAAGGAAACATTTAAGAGATTTTTGCATCTTGGTTCGAGAAGCAAGTGCAATTTATTTTTTTTTTTTTACCATTATGGCAAGAAATTGAAAGTTATCGTGGCTTTGAAGAAGGAGGGTAGAGTGGACCTCTCTATATCCACCCTTGTTTAAATAAATTCAGATATTTGCCACAAAGAATTTAGCAATAGATAAGAAAGGTAAGATTGCTTTTAAGAGGCAACACTTTTTCTTTCGTTGCTTTAATTTTGTCATAATCACAGACTTACATACTTCTTAATTTTTTTTTTAACAGGGATATGTGTACGTAGTAAAGTGTTTTCAAATTGTGAAAAAGAGTGTACTCTTTTACTGAGACCCCCCAGTCTGTCAGTCCCTTCTATAGGTCACTGTTACTGCTAGTTTTTTTTTTCTCCAGAAAAATTCTATTTGTATAAAAACATAAATTTCCCCACCCACTTAAAAAAAACAATTGATAGTACTCTTTTCGTTTAAAATACCTTAGATATATCCAAGTACACAAAGCTCAGCCTCATTCTTTTAATGATTGCCTAGGAGTCTGTTATATGGATGCACTTTGTTTTTTTCTTTCTTTTTTTTAAAGTAGGCTGGGGCTTGAACTCACGACCCTGAGATCAAAGGTCACATGCTCTACCTTAGTAGGTAGGTGCCAGGTGCCCCCAGGATGCACCTTCATTTATTCAGTCAGTTTTCTGTTTGTGTATTGGGTTATTTCCAGTTTTTTAATGCTACAACAGTGTCATGGAAATGATACTGAATGATAACTGCATGTGCTTGAATTAAGACGAGCTTTTTAATACTTGAAGTTTTTTTCTGAGTTAGTGTATTTGTAGAGACCATTCTCCAACCACTCCCTGTCCCCCAGATGCAGAGAAGAGAGGAAGTGGGTGCAGTAGAGTCAGGGGAGTCGGAGGTAGAGTCACGCAGAGGCCTGCTGCCTGCCTCGCCACTCTCTCCCCTTCCCCTGCAGGCATGTTCCTGAAACGTCTGCAGATGTCCCTAGACGACTGAGGTGTGCACCAGGCCTTGGAAGCCCAAGCCCTGAGTGCATGCTGCTTGTCCCAAATGTAGATAATTTGTTTTGTGCTTTGGCTTTGAGAAGATGGCAGAACCATGGATTGGCTAACAAATCATATCACTTTCTGGAAATTTTTTTGTGTTCTTTTGCTCGTTTGGCAGATATGTAGCTAAGTTAAAAAATAAAAACCAGTTGATTTTTATTTTAGCTACTTGGTAAGGAATTTTAAACATCGTGCTGTGGTTGCAGTGCAGGAATTTCTGAAGAAACTGAATTTGGAATTTTGATGCATTCTGTCGTTGAACCCTACAGTGTTCTGTATCTCAGTAGTCCAAGTTCTTTGTTATTCCCCTTTATTGGAAGAACTTCAGAACACTGCTCAGAGCATGTATTCTTATCCCTGTCAGTGTCTCCTCTGTGTACCACTGTCGCTTCCAGAATGCTTTCCTCAAAACACGGGACAGTTCACGGTACTGTATTCTTTTTCTTTGTGGTCATCTGTTCCTAACCTGTGACCCTTACTGTGTGCTCAGAGGACACGCACATGGAGCCGAGCAGTCTGTGAGCAGCAGTGCTCTTTTCTGCAGGGCCCCTTAGCCGCTGAGGGTGCTGCTGGCTGTGCCTGAGCCAAGGGTGTCCACTCTGCTGGGGCCTTCTCTCTGCTGCTTACTCTGTGTTCTGGGGAGTAGTTTGGACCGTGGAGGCAGGCAAAAGGATGTGACTGGTAGACTTGGGCTTGTGGCGAAGAAGGTGTCACACAGTATCACACACTGTGTCAGAAAGCAGGTTTTATGGTTTGATAAGGTGCTTTCAAGAAGGGACACGAGAAGAAGTATAGAAACCAGCAGGCAGTTAGGGTTAGTCAGATTCTTCATCTTGTGAAAGGCTTTATAAGACCACAGGCCAGCCCGGCTCGGCGGACCATTCAGTGTCGAAGAACAGGTAGAAGCAGCAGTGGCTTGAAGGCGTGTTTTCACTTTCAGAATTTGAAGGGCAAGCCTGTGGATAATGCCTGACATGCATATACAGGGACTCTGCTTCAGTGACTTCTCAGACTCTCCCACTCCTTCTTCTGAGAAGGGTGCTGCTGAGCAGGGCAGGTCAGAGGTCCTGACTCGAGGCAGGTGGTAGGCACTGGATTTCTTTCTCTTGTGCAAGTGGCAGCACCCTTCCCTGGGGGCAGCAGTGTTACTGCCGCATTAGAAGGTTTGTATTTTTTTTCTCAATAATGAATTGGAGGGCTCATGATCTGATACCACAGAAATCCATTTAGCAAACGCTAAATAGCTGTGAAGGGAAGCATTGGTGCCAGGGGTTTGAGGAAGGCAGAGGGGAGCGAGCTCCCCGCCCTGGAGAAGCTTACAGTACTGTGGTAAGACAGGCCGCAGAATCGCCCCTGTGTAAGCGCCCGTCAGAAAGGTACACAGTACCAGCTGTGGAAGATGTTTTGACGGGAGTGTGGGAAGGGGCTATATCTTGTAGGGTATTGTTTTGGGAAATAATTTTTGTGGAATAGTTTTTGTCAGAGTAAAGTTCAGGGAGTGACTGATCGGTGAATACTTGTATTGTTAGTGTATTGTTAGCGTAAGACTTTCTAATAAGCTAAGTTATTGTGGTTTTTAATGGAGAAAAGGTCCAGTGTAAAATAAGAAAATAACCCTGAACTTCTTCCTTTTTGCAAATCCCTTTCCAGTCCTTTATCTTTTGTGCTCCTTCCTCATAAAGCTGTTTAAACCTGGTGGGGTTCCTTCCAGCTCTTTCTCTTTGAGAGTAGTGGAGGAAGCAGAGAGCTAGCTCTAAATGGGCTGTTCACATCTGGAACTAGGGCCCTGGGGACCTACCTGGAGCTGGAGGAGTGTGTGGTAGTCAGGACACGGGGATGGAGGGAAAATGTTCGATCTCTGGCCATGAGCATGCAGCTTGGCAAGAATTATAGTATATCCTCAGAGGGCCCCAGACTTTTACTTATGTTATCTGTTGAGCTCCCATATTTGCTGTTTGATTGCTGAGGGAGCTTATTATGTTGAGTCCTTACATGTGAGTCATTTGCAGTTTTGATTTATGGTTCTCTCTTTTTGTGAATCTTTCCTTTCCAATACAGATTAACCTTAACCTTTTTTTGTTAATTTTTAAAAATAGACTAGTTTTGGTAGCATGGTAGTAAAGGAACTAGAAACGTAAGTTTATGTCAAGCCTACTGGAGAATTTTTGGTGGGGTAGGCTGTAGAAGAAGTGAAGTGCCCTTTTATTAAAGCTTATTATTTTCCTAGTCGTACTTTTAAGTTGTTATTTGCGAAGTAAATACTACCTTGGCAATTTGCTTTTTTTTTTTTTTTAAAGTAGGCTCCTTGCCCAGTGTGGAGCCCAATGTGGGGCTTGAACTCATGACTCTGAGATCGAGACCTGAGCTGAGATCAGGAGTTGGACGCTTCACCGACTGAGCCATCCAGGCGCCCCGGCAATTTGCTCTTTTATGTGCTGATACTTATAATGTTAATGGTCAGAAAGTTAATTTCTCTTTAAGTAATTTTAAACGTTATGCTTTCTTAGAAGCGATGAATTGCATTTTGGGGCAGAACTGTTTCTAAAGGACGGACTGCACACGTATCACCTCTGCAGACATCCGTTGGGGGCAGGCTTTGTCCCCCAACACGGCCCAACAGCCGGAACAAGCAAAACCCATTTCTGAGTGTTGCCAGTCGTTGCTTCGACGCTGATTGTTTTTCCCTTTCGTTTTTTTCCTGGTCTCGCTTTTGTTTATGGACAGTTCCTAGCTCTTTCCCAGTCTCGTGAGGAGTGGACCCCATTAGCTGGGAGGGAGACGAGTGGAGATTGTCAGGGCTCCACACTGGTGGCAGCCATTAGCAAATCCCAGCATTATTTGGGGCTGGACATCTGACATCAGGTTCTTTTGAGTTATCGAAGTTATCAGAATTATCAAGAAAAACTTAAAGTTTGTTCAGGATGCTCACTCTTACAGAGATAAGGAAGTAAAAATATATTTCAGAAATATTTCCATCCACTGTTAAGATACGTTCTGATGCTTGAAGGACCAAGCTTCGTTTATATCTGGGCATTATTACCTTCATCTAAAATGAAGAGAAGGGGACTATCAGATTCCTTCTAGGTATAAAATTCCTCATTGCTCTCTAGAAAATTTACATATGATAATTTTCCTCTTAGAAATATAGTTAATAAAGTAATATTTTATCTTCAATCTGATCAGCTAAATAAAAACTGAATTTCTAGATACTATAAATTCGATATTTCTATATTCTTTACTATTTTTATAACCCTGGCATATGTTATACATTAGTTTTTTCCTATATTGACTATTACAGAATGTTAATTTGCAATTATTTAATTTTCCTTAGCTAACGCCATTGTATTCTCACTGGTAGGAGTCCTATAGAAGTTTCTATTGATGTGAATTCCAGGAAGGTTCCGGGACCAGCCCCCGACTTTGTAAGACCATGTAGGAGTTGACAGTGTATTCAGGATTTGCTCAGCATCCTCACTGTCACCAGTTGGCCCTCGATAACATCCAGTCTTGTTTGGGTGGGTCCCCTTCCTTCTGCCCTTGCCCCCTCCAGTCTGCCATTGACCGGTGGGGTCCTGTTGACAGGTGAGTCATAGGGTGTCACTCCTCTGCTCAGAATCTGCTGCTGAGCTAACGTCTTTATTGTCCTTATTGTATCCCGCAAGGCTCCCATGGCCTAGCCTCCCCACCTCTCAGCCCTCCTCCCCTTCTCTGTTCGGGCCACAGAGGACTCCTGCTTTCCTCCAGCATGGAAGAGTCTCCTTCCACGTTGTTGCCTCTGCCTGGAATGCTCTTCCTGTACATACGTGTACACTGGCTCCCTCATTTCCTTCATCTCTTTTTCCAAAAATCACCTCAGTGACCTGCATATCTAAAATTTCAGCCCTCTTCCAACATTTCACATCCCTGCCCCTGCTTAGTTTTTTTTTTTTCCTCAGCATTATCTAACACTGTGCATTTTATTTCTCTGTTTGTGTATTATCTCTCTCTTCCACTAGAATGTTAGCTCTTTGAGGAGAGGGATTTTTGTCTGTGTTGTTTATGACTCTGTCTCTAACACTTATAACAGGGTCTGGCTGATGGTAGGTGCACAGTAAAAATTTGTTGAATGAGTGAATGAATGAATATTTCACAGCACAGAAATAGCATAGATTCACCCTGGTCTGTGAATTATATAAATTCTGAATTTGGTGGACTGTCAGTCAGTGTCTAGCTGGGAAACCACCCCAGGTGCTTCAGTCAAAAAGGGGTCTAGTTCGGGGCGCCTGGGTGGCTCAGTCAGTTAAGCATCCCAACTCTTGATCTCAGCTCAGGTCTTGATCTCAGGGTACCCAAAAAGAGGGGGCTATGATTCTAGGAATTAGATACAAAAGGAAGGGTTGGAGGAGCAAATGGGGAATGTGGTATTCCTCAGAGCCCACACATCCCCATTTGCACCAGTGCTGCTGGAGTTCATCCTGCCAGGGCTGCCGCTAGAGCCTCATGGGAGCCCAGCTACCAGGGGCTTGGGAATGTAGATTTCAGGCCCGATGATTCAGGGACAGTCTAGAAGGGTAGGTGTGGGGCTAAGTACTGACATAAACTGTCCAGCACAGGGGATATTTATTTAATTCATTTGGGGGAGATAAACTTAGATGTAGGACAAACTAAATTGAGTCGTTTGTGCCGTGATGCCAAATTAATAGCACAGGGTGAGATCTGAGATCATGCGTGAAACATTAGCAAGCTAAGAATTAAATCCCAGCTTAGCCCAGTCACATCCATGTGTTGAACCACAAAACTGAACTCAGCCTCTAGAGATGGAACATGACAGGAAACATATCTTCACTGTGGCCATGATCTCTTAGCATGATTAAGTGCTCATTTCCGTGAGTTCAGTAAATCTGTGTTTAGGCCCAATTGTGTCCTAGATTAGATCTCTGTCACCTAAAGGATCATACTGGCTTCTCCTAATCTGATTACAGAGTCGTTACTCANTGTCATTTACAGGCCTAGGATGTGACAGGCTTGTATTTATGGTACCTCTGACCAAGTGTTCCTTTCTCTGCTGCTGAGATCATCCCCGGCTCCCCCACTCCCCCAAGATGAATTGCCAGTATCTTGTGTCTCCTCTTCTCCCTTCCTTTCTCTTCTGACTTTATGAACAAGGGCAGCAAAGTCTAAATATACTTGATTGCTAACCATATTCATGTTCAGTACTCATCAATATTTATGACATCGATCTATCAATAATAAGCTTATTTTTATTAGGGATGACAGCCTTTTTAATCTCTCATGATGCAGAGGGAGAAAATAGTGGAAATGGTTGGAATTGGTGGGACCCTGCTTCCTTTGCCCCTTTCCTCACTTCGTAGGCCCCAGTTAAAACTGGCCCAGGGATCTGGGTGAGGGTATGTTTCTTGGATGCGAAGTATGTCATTGATAGACCAAGAAACTACCCCACCCCCAAGAAAATGAAATCCTGTGCAGTGATTGTATTTATAGATTTAGAATTCTACCATGATTTCTTTTTACAATTATTTATTTATTTATTTATTTACTTATTTGACAGAGAGTGTGAATGAGCACAAGCATGGGGTAGGGGCAGAAGGAGAGGGAGAAGCAGACTCCTCGCTGAGCAGGGAGCCCACCACAGGGCTCGATTCCAGGACCCTGAGATCATGACATGAGCTGAAAGGAAGATGCTTAACTGATTGAGCCACCCAGGCGCCCCTACCATGATTTATTTTTTATGAAATTCACATTCTTTTTTCCTTAAAACCTGAAATTCTAAGGGCTGTTAATGTTAAAAAGTCTCTTCAGAAGGTAATTTACCATGTTTTTGATGAATTAAAGAATTTATGTTCAAGTACCAGCTTATTCCTCGGTTATTTTGGATTTCTGTAATGCTGATTACGTTTATTTAAGGGTGATCCTATGCTACTTGTAAACATAAATTAATGGATCTTTCATGTGCTGGTTTGGATCCATCTCATTATGTTCATGGATTTACTTGTAAGGATGTAATCGATTTCTTAAAACTGCACCTAGCTGTAGTCCCTTAATTTTCTAATAGGATTTAAAAATTATTTTCTTCATCTAAACAAACTGAAAATAAATATCTATTATTTTTATTTTCCCATATGCCAGAGTAATTTCTACAGCAAAAAAAATGAACTGCCAGAGCAGCTTAGATTCTTCTGTTCTTTGTGCCACTGAATAAATGAGGGCTTAATACTTGCGTTTTTACTACTGACAGCCGTAACATTTTATTTAATGCTATAGAAAAGGAATCCTTCAGAGGAGGAACTGTACTGGGGAGGGGGGGATGGCCCCTGGTGTATTTGCCTTTTTAGTCTTCTGAAAGTCCCTTTCTGAATTTGAAACACCACGTTAGAGAGAAATATTACCTCATCAAAATTCTATGAGCAAAATGTTCTGTTTGAATTTAAGCAAAAACCATTTCTTTTTCTCTTTTGCATACTTCCACTACCTCTCCCTTTTATTTTTTTTATTTTTTATTTTTTTAATGATTTTTTATTATGTTAGTCACCATACAGTACATCCCCGGTTTCCGATGTAAGGCTTGATGATTCATTAGTTGTGTATAACACCCAGTGCACCATGCAATACGTGCCCTCCTTACTACCCATCACCGGTCTATCCCATTCCCCCACCCCCCTCCCCTCTCAGCACCTCAGTTCGCATAGCACAGACCATAGTCTCTCATGTTTCATTCCCATAGTTTGTTTCTCATAGTCCATAGTCTCTCATGTTTCATTCCCCCTTCTGATTACCCCCCCTTTCTTTATCCCTTTCTTCCCCTACCGATCATCCTAGTTCTTATGTTCCATAGATGAGAGAAATCATATGATAGTTGTCTTTCTCTGCTTGACTTATTTCACTTAGCATTATCTCCTCCAGTGCCGTCCATGTTGCAGCAAATGTTGAGAACTCGTTCTTTCTGATGGCTGAGTAATATTCCATTGTATGTATGGATCACAACTTCTTAATCCAGTCATCTGTTGAAGGGCATCTCGGCTCCTTCCACGATTTAGCTATTGTGAACAATGCTGCTATGAACATTGGGGTGCATATGGCCCTTCTCTTCACTACGTCTGTATCTTTGGGGTAAATACCCAGTAGTGCAATGGCTGGGTCATCTACCTCTCCCTTTTAAATGATTTTATTCCTACCCTGAAGTTGCTCTGTTTTTGATCTGTGGTTATTGGAGGCTCTCCTAGGAAGGTGCTGGGCTGATGGTGCTGGGGCTGGGAGGCTGTGACCAGAGCAGGTGAGGGGGGCAGTCCTTGTTTTTCCTGGGCCCTCAGATGCTCCCAAGGAGCTGATGTCTTAGGAAAACACCTTTAGAAACTATTACACGTTCATTTAAATTAAATTTCCAAGTGGGGTGCACTTGAGCCAGGAAAATATCTGTGACTCAGACACCGTTACTCTTTTTTTTTTTTTTTATATGCAATATGTGCCCTCCTTACTACCCATCACCGGTCTATCCCATTCCCCCACCTCCCTCCCCTCTGAAGTAGTTTGTTTCTCATAGTCCATAGTCTCTCACTCATCATTCCCCCCTCTGATTACCCCCCCCTCTATCCCATTCCCCCACCCTCCTCCCCTCTGAAGTCCTCAGTTTGTTTCTCATAGTCCATAGTCTCTCATGTTTCATTCCCCCTTCTGATTACCCCCCTTTCTTTATCCCTTTCTTCCCCTACTGATCATTCTAGTTCTTATGTTCCATAGATGCGAGAAATCATATGATAGTTGTCTTTCTCTGCTTGACTTATTTCACTTAGCATTATCTCCTCCAGTGCCGTCCATGTTGCAGCAAATGTTGAGAACTCGTTCTTTCTGATGGCTGAGTAATATTCCATTGTATGTATGGACCACAACTTCTTAATCCAGTCATCTGTTGAAGGGCATCTCGGCTCCTTCCACAATTTAGCTATTGTGGACATTGCTGCTATGAACATTGGGGTGCATATGGCCCTTCTCTTCACTACGTCTGTATCTTTGGGGTAAATACCCAGTAGTGCAATTGCTGGATCATAGGGTAGCTCAATTTTTAACTTTTTAAGGGACCTCCACACTGTTTTCCAGAGTGGCTGTACCAACTTGCATTCCCACCAACAATGTAGGAGGGATCCCCTTTCTCCACATCCTCTCCAACAATTGTTGTTTCTTGCCTTGTCTATTTTTGCCATTCTAACTGGCGTAAGGTGGTATCTCAGTGTGGTTTTGATTTGAATTTCCCTGATGGCTAATGATTTTGAACATTTTTTCATGTGTCTGTTAGCCATTTGTATGTCTTCATTGGAAAAGTGTCTGTTCATATCTTCTGCCCATTTTTTGATTTGTTTATTTGTTTCTCGTGTATTGAGTTTGAGAAGTTCTTTGTAGATCTTGGATACCAGTCCTTTATCTGTAGTGTCATTTGCAAATATCTTCTCCCATTCCGTGGGCTGCCTCTTAGTTTTTCTGACTGTTTCCTTGGATGTGCAGAAACTTTTAATCTTGATGAAGTCCCATAAATTCATTTTATCTTTTGTTTCTCTTGCCTTTGGGGATGTGTCATGAAAAAGGTTGCTTTGGCCGATGTCGTAGAGGTTGCTGCCTATGTTCTCCTCTAGAATTTTGATGGATTCCTGTCTCACATCGAGGTCTTTCATCCATTTGGAGTTTATTTTTGTGTATGGTGTGAGAGAGTGGTCAAGTTTCATTCTTTTGCATGTAGCTGTCCAATTTTCCCAGCACCATTTATTGAAGAGACTGTCTTTTTCCCACCGGATGTTTTTTCCTGCTTTATCAAATATTAGTTGCCCAAAGAGCCGAGGGTCCATTTCTGGGCTCTCTATTCTGTTCCATTGGTCTATGTGTCTGTTTTTGTGCCAGTACCATGCTGTCTTTGTGATCACAGCTTTGTAGTACAGCTCGAAATCCGGCATTGTGATGCCCCCAGCTTTGTTTTTCCTTTTCAACAGTTCCTTGGAGATTCGGGGCCTTTTCTGTTTCCATACAAATTTAAGGACTGTTTGTTCCAGTTCTTTGAAAAATGTCCTTGGTATTTTGATCGGGATAGCATTGAAAGTGTAGATTGCTCTGGGTAGCATGGACATTTTAACTATGTTAATTCTTCCGATCCATGAGCATGGAATATCTTTCCATCTTTTTATGTCTTCCTCAATGTCTTTCAAGAGTGATTTATAGTTTCTAGAATATAGGTCCTTTACGTCTCTGGTTAAGTTAATTCCAAGGTAACGTATGGTTTTTGGTGCTATTGTAAATGGGATGGATTCCCTAATTTCTCTTTCTTCGGTCTCGTTATTCGTGTATAGAAATGCAACTGATTTCTGAGCATTGATTTTGTATCCCGCCACGTTACTGAATTGCTCTATAACTTCTAATAGTTTGGGAGTGGCTTCTTTTGGGTTTTCCATATAGAGTATCATGTCATCTGCAAAGAGAGACATTTTGACTTCTTCTTTGCCAATTTGAATACCTTTGATCCCTTTTTGTCGTCTGATTGCTGTTGCAAGGACTTCTAGTACTATGTTGAATAATAGTGGCGAGAGTGGGCATCCTTGTCGAGTTCCTGATCTTAAGGGAAAGGCTTCCAGCTTTTCCCCATTGAGAATAATATTTGCAGTAGGCTTTTCATAGATGGCTTTTATGAGATTGAGAAATGTACCTTCTATTCCTACACTCTGAAGGGTTTTAATCAGGAAAGGATGCTGTATTTTGTCAAATGCTTTTTCGGCATCGATTGAGAGGATCATATGGTTCCTGAGTCTTTTCTTGTTGATATGATGTATCACGCTGATTGATTTGCGAATATTGAACCACGCTTGCATCCCAGGTATGAATCCCACTTGATCATGATGGATAATCCTTTTAATGTACTGTTGGATTCTATTAGCAAGTATCTTGTTGAGGATTTTGGCGTCCATATTCATTAGGGAAATCGGTCTGTAATTCTCCTTTTTGAGGGGGTCTTTGCCTGGTTTGGGGATCAAGGTAATATTGGCCTCATAGAATGAGTTTGGTAGCTTTCCTTCTGTTTCTATTTTTTGAAATAGCTTTAGGAGAATAGGTATTATTTCTTCTTTGAATGTTTGGTAGAATTCCCCAGGAAAACCGTCCGGGCCTGGAGTTTTGTTATTTGGAATGTTGTTTATCACTGACTCAATTTCTTCATAATTAATTGGCCTGTTTAAGAAATCAATTTCTTCCTGTTTCAATCTTGGTAGTTTATAGGTTTCCAGGAAGGATTCCATCTCTTCCAGATTGCTTAGTTTATTGGCATATAGCTGTTGATAAAAATTTCTAATAATCCTTCCAATTTCAATGGTGCTCGTCGTGACCTCTCCTTTTTCATTCATAATTTTAATAATCTGGGTCCTTTCTCTTTTCTTTTGGATAAGTCTTGCCAGTGGTCTGTCAATTTTATTGATTCTCTCCAAGAACCAGCTTCTAGTCCTGTTGATCTGCTCTACTGTACTTCTGGTTTCTGCTTGATTGATTTCAGCTCTAATTTTGGTCAACTGCTTCCTCGTGCGTGGATTAGGCCTGTCCCTCTGTTGTTGTTCTAGCTTCTTGACAGACACCGTTACTCTTAACTTCTTCGAGGCATTTGCTTTTATTTATTAACTTCTTACCATGGGACATTTCAAACATACACAAAACGAAGAGATAGTAATGTAATATACCCCCATATACAGATCATGCCACAGTAATGTTCTGTTATTTTAGAGGTATTTTGTAATGAATTTAGGAATGAAACACTTGGATTTTGTATTATCTTTTCTTCTTCTTGGCATTATGTTTTAGGCATATTTTTTTCAATTTACATTACAAGTTTAGGTGGGCCCTAGTAACTTCGGAGACTAGTTGTAAGTGCACTGAGTACGAGATAGGCAGAGTGCTGCTAGAGCAGCGCCTTATGGGTAGGCGAAGTCGTATATAGAGCATCACTGGTAGGCTCAGCTTGCCAGTGAGGAACCTCTGCTTTCACTTACGGGAAGTACAAGTGTAGGTTATAAAATTGGTGGAAGCCAGATAGAGTTTGGAAATGTTTTCTTCCCTTTTCTCTCTCTGTCCTTCCTCCACCCTCGATTTGTCTCTCCTTTCCGCCTACAGATATGCATCAGCTCTGCATGTACAACCCTAACAAGGGGGGAGCCTGCATTGCGGGAGGTTTGGGGGATGGCAGACCGGCCCGGACGTAAACAGAGTCTAGTATTGGTGACGAGTACTTGGCAGGTAGACTGAGTGATATGGCAGAGAGTAAGATGGGGATGTGCTCAATAGGGTGATTAGAAAAAAAAGTGCTGATTTCAGATGTGCAGGGTGAGATACAGGTGTAAGGAGAGCACTTTGGGTAAGGGAGCACACTTGCAGAGGCCCAGAGGTAGAAGAGAATCTGCGGTGAAGTGGGATCCCAGAGAGGGAGGATGAATGGAAGGAAGCTGGGGTGGTGTAAGTAGGGACTAGATCTTGCAGGGCCTTGTAGATCTTGGTAAGGGGTTTGGAGTTTATTATTTAGTAAGCTACTGAAAGGCTTTAAGTAGGATCGTGACAGGATCTGCTTTGCCTTTTAAAAGGTATCTGTCTGCTATTGAAATTTTGTAAAATCTTTAAAAAAAAAAAAAAGATATCTGTCTGCTCCGTGGAGAATGGATTTCTGGGAGTGAGACAGGAGGTGGTTTGAAGACTCCTGCAGTAGTCCAGGTGGCTCAAATTAGGAGGAAGGCAGCGGGAATGGAAGAAGTGGTTGTGGGGTGAGGTCCATGGGGATAGTAGACTCAATAGGATTTGCTAATGGCTGGGGCGATGGTTGGTATCTGGGCTTGGTTGGTTGTGTAGTACTGAGGTGAGGAAGCCAGGGAGAGTTGAATGGGGAGCAAACTGGGGCTCAGCTTTGGTTGTCTGTGGAACATTGAAGCAGAGATTCTGAGTGGGGACTTGGACATATGTGTCTGGAGCTCAGGGAGCAAATCCTCATAACATCGGTAGTACTCATCGTCATGAATTTGCATGACCTCACCTAGGAAGAGAATGTCGGATGCATGTGGGGGAGAGAAGAGAACTCAGTACTCGCTGCAAGGATGTCCCAGGTTTGGTCAATGTGGTTCTGGAGGAGCCAGCAGACTGAGAAGGACTGGATTGAGGGGAGGAAGGAGAACCAGGAGAGCGTGTCCCAGTTGCTGAGAGAAAAAAACACTTTGAGGACAAGGGGCAGTTTCCTAAGTCGATGGGGGCCTTAGATTGGGTTAGGTGATCGGAAGGTCACAGTGGCCTGGTCAACAGCCACATCAGTGTCTTAGGATGGATGGTGGGCAGATTGGGGAGGAAGTGAGGGGTGATGTGTGGACCAGCCTCGGAGAAGAGATGTTGTACTGTGAGGGGGGCAGAGAAGGGCTGAGGGGTGACTAGAGGTTTTCTTTTCTTCCTGGCGTGGAGCATTAGGGCATGTTTGCATACTGCTCAGAGGGGATGGAGTACCGAAGGAATACGGAAGGTTTTGTGTTATGAAGTGGGTAGGAGGGGGAACCTAGAGCCTCGGGGAAGGAATTTCCCTTTGTCGGAAGGATGGGAGCAGATGCAAGCGGGTGGTGGGAAGATAAAGGAAGTTCCTGGCATCTTCACATGGCTCTGTGCAAGTAAGCTTATTCTCTCCTGGCTCTTGTGTTCTTCAGTTTTCTGAATGTGAGTAGACATTCAGTTTGTGTTAAAGAAATGCAGAAGCAGGAGTTTATTGCTGCTCACTGTCCATGGAGATACATCTTCTTTAAGGAGAGAAGAGGGGTTTGGAAATAGCACAGGGTGTACACAGATGCTTACAAGAAGTCACACTCATCTTGTCAAGGGTTTTCCTTTCCAAATATTGTTAATATTTTTTGGAAAGTGGAGGTCTAAGCTGCAAAAGAAGGAAAGAGTCATGGGGATGCTTGTTTCATGAGGTCTTCTCGGTGTGAATGCTGGAACTTCTCCCAGATTGCTGTTTAGGTTCAGCCTTAAACTTGACCATGTAACATGTTGGAGTCCTTTCCCTCTGGCCTTTGAGGGGGTTTTGTTTATTAAGCGTCAAAGACCGAGTCATGTGGAAGGGGCATGGGAGATTGCTGTTAAGCAGGTTAGACTTTGATCCCCTATGACCACAGGGACTTCGTGTTGTTCACCACTTGGTAAGTGTGAATGAATGAATGAGGAAGTGAACTCTAAAACTAAGCATCACTCACTATATTAGTAGTCATGGACAGTAAAATGACTCCACCATTTTCAGAATTTTCAAAAATTTCCTTTTTTGTCCAGAGACCAAATTCTTATACAAACGTGCAAATTAGAACACAGTGAGGTACCATGACATACTCACTAGATTTGCAAAAATGTTTAAATCTCACTTTAGGAAGTTGGTATGTGGAGTCATGGGGGCTTTCTTCACCGATGCTGGGTGTGAGACGGTACAACCACTTTGTGAAAGTTCTGTCCGCTTTACAAGGTGTATGTGCTCATCCTGACCTCCGCTGGACTGTTCCAGGCTGTGGCCGTAAGGTTCCTGGAGCCAAGAGGGGCCGTGGGGTCTGATGGTGGGTGAGCAGGTGGTTCCTGCTTTGCAGTGAGGAGTGTCAACTTCGAATTCTAGTAGTTCTTTTTTCTTTGTCCTTTAATTTGTTAATGATTGTGTTCTGGATCTTAGAATGCTCTGTTTTCTCTTGTTTTGCTGCTAAAGGTATGACCCCCAAAAAGATAGCCATCTAACTAAGACAGAAACAGTTACATTGTCTTTGATGAAATAAGTCTTCCCCACTGCATACCTGGCCATCTGAGGCAGAAAATTGACAAACAATTGTAGGCTTTATTTTGTCTCTTATTTTTATTTATTTTGTTTTTGTTATTATTTTTAGAGAGAGAGAGCGGGGGGGGGGTAGGCAGAGGGAGAGGGATGGAGAGAGAATCTTAAACAGGCTCTACACGCAGCACAGAGCCTGATGGGGGGGGGACTTGATCTCATGACCCTAATAAGATCATGACCTAAGCTGAAATCAAGGGTTGTACACTTAACCGAGCCACCCAGGCGCCCCTCTATGTTTAACTTTTTGAGAAATTGCCAAACTGTTTTTCCAAAGTGGTTGTGTCATTTTACATTCCCGCTAGCAATGTGTGAGAGTTGCAGTTTCTCCCCATCTTTGCTTGACACTTGTTATTGTCTGTCTGTCTCTCTCTTTTTGTTGATAGCCACACTTGTGGCTTTAATTGGGGAAACTAGACATTAAAACGCAGTGAAATGCAAAGAAAAAAAAAAAGACTGCGCACAAAGAAAAACCACAGTGAGATGCTGTTCGTTACACAGTCTTTGGTTATGCCGGTATTTAACAGTTGACTGTAGAAAATGAGTAGATGCAGGTCTGTTAGTTTTTATGACTCAGAGATGATTTTGGCTTTTTAAATGATTTTTATTGAGGTGAGGTTGCCTTATTAAAAAAAAAAAAACAACTTTTTAAGTAAACCCTACCCCTAACATGGGGCTCGAGGTCCCTGCGCCAAGATCAAGGGTCACATGTTCTACCGAGTGAGCCAGCCAGGCGCTGAGTTTGCTTTAGGTTTTCATTTTGGGGTCCTCCAACTTCATGATTTCTCTCTACTGTATTGATGCCGGCTGTGCCTTTATTCATTCGCTCGCTTCATCACACTCATTGAAGGCCTGTCTGCTCAAGAGTCTGGTCCTAAGGGAGCCTGGGACACCCCTATCAGGCACTGGAACATCGGATTTTGTGATGTGGGAACAAAAAATGTAAAATGGCTGTACAGTTATAAGGTAGACTAGATGTGCAGTTGTTCTTCCGAGTTTTTTACCAAGGAACACCTGTTATCCTATGACAACTCGCAGGTGGATTTTTTATTTATTGTTCAGTGATTCATTGGCTCGTGGTTCTAAAAACTTTCTGCAGAGTGGTCTGTCTTCTTTCTTTAATTGAGGCTTTAGAATGTGTAGTAAAATGTCTAAGAGGAAATGATAGAACATGAGGAAATGCATTTTGGAAAAAGTTTATGTGTAAAAATTGTGTTTTTTGAATTGCAGCCTGGTATGTGGAAAATGAACTTAGGTTTTGGATTTGGCTGTTACTTACTGGTTCTGTAACCTTGGGCAAGTTAAAAACGTCTTTAAGCCTCATTTCCTTACCTGTAAAATGCGAATATTTCAGAGGGTGGTGGAATGGATGAAGCATCACGTAGCCTCGAGTGTTCGGATGTCGGCTTTCTTCCCCCTTCACCTCAAGACAGATTTTATAGAAAATAAGCCATGTTCCTTCAATGAAATAAAGATACAAATTAATCTATTAGATTATTATCTAATAGAAACAAAATTAGAACATTTTGGCAAAAGAAAAAAAACAAAATAAACATAGTAATATACCTACTTATAAGCATTTCCTAGAATATGACAAAAAATGGTGCGATTTTAAATCACTCTTAATTCTTAGGAGTCACACTGTTTTTTGTCGATTCTAGATTCTTCTTCTTCTTTTTTTTTTAAGACTTTATTTATTTATTTGAGAGAGAAGGAGAGAGAGAATGAGAGAGCACAAGCAGGGGGTGGGGAGAGGGAGAAGCAGGTTACCTGCTCAGCAGGAAGACTCATGCAGGGCTTGATCCCAGGACCCCGGGATCATGACCTGAGCCAAAGGCAGACACTTAACCAGCTGAGCCACCCAGGCACCCCAATTCTAGATTCTTCTATTTCAAGGAATAAGTCATTAAAAGTTCTTCCAGAAGGGGCGCCTGTGTGGCTCAGTCAGTTGGACGTCCAAGTGTTGGTTATAGCTTGGGTTTGTAGCATCAAGCCCAGCCTTAGGCTCTGCGCTTAGAGAGGAGTCTGCTCTCCCTTACCCTCTCCCTCGCTTCCTTCCACCCCCCCCTCGCCCTGCCACCACCACTCTCTATCTCTCTCTAACTAAAGTCTTAAAAATTCTTCACAGAAGATTTTTAGAAGTCATGATTCTATTCTAAAATAAAATGTATTTTTTGCAACAAATTTATGAAAATGTTTCTGATAAAAGGCAGAGGGAAATGATTGTAAATTCCTCTTTTTTTCTCCCCTTTCTTTTGTTGAGAATTACTATGTCTTTAACTGAGGAAGCGTCTCTTTTTTTTTTATGTAAGATGAGATGATGTCAGATCATGTTTTGTAACAAGTGAGGTTTGCATCCTGAGTTAATGACTCATTAAGGATAGTGAATGTCTGTTACAGTTTGAATGAATTGAGAAATCTGTGAGGACTCTGTTGTCTGGATTCTTTTATCTGGAATAAAGTTCTTGCATTGTGTTCAGTATTATGAAAGTTTGAAACAGTGGAGGATAGAAAGATGAATTTAGCAGAATGCTTGCCTTGGGTCAGCTTTGAGCCACTCAGTCATGTATGCCACTAAGATTGTACCCATGATGCCGTATTGTGCCCATTCTGGGTTTATGTTACTCATGGCCCCTCTGTTAGAAGAGTTTATTCTTTAGGTGAAGGATTGAGGAATGAATACTTTTATTATTTTGAGTACAAACTAAAGCATAAGTTGTAACTAGGCATGTTTTGTGAATGGGTCAGACTATCTCCATTTAAGGCTCCACACCGAGATCAGATGGAAGAATATTTTCCATTGAACCAGCATTTTTACCAACATTATAATCAAATCCTATAGCAAGCTTCTAGATGATGTTTTTTTTAAAGATTTTACTTTAAAGTCATCTCTACACCCAGCGTGGGGCTTAAACTCACAACCTTGAGATCAAGAGTCACCCAGTCCACCAGCTGAGCCAAACAGGCTCCCAGGAAGTTTCTAGATGATTTTGATTAGTCTTTTAGATGTTTTATTCATAAAAACATGATTTAGGATTTGGGGATGATAGTATAACATATTTAATTTCTTAATGCATAACAATCTCTGTATTTTTGTTATTAGTCTCTTTAGTACTCGGTTTTGAGAGATGGTAGCTTTTCAGCTGTAAAGCAGGTGAAATATGCTCTAATCAGTATATTTTAATTTATTTTATTGATAGCTGAATTGAAATTGACCTTGCAAAAACAAAAATGTGCCTGTCACTTTCCTTCAGTTCGAGCACCTTGAATAATATGGAGGATGGGCCCTAATTCTTGACCTTTGGGTTTATTGGTCAGTGTTTTCCTAATTACTAAGATAAAGGATTGCGAGAACTGCACAGTGTTGCTGTCCTCTTTAAGCGGCTGTTAAATCTTGTTCATTTACTGCCCAGGTATCCAAATACACACTCACTTCCATGTGTTGCATTCATTTGTATTTAGCCATTCTGTCCTCAGCCACCCACACCACAGCGCCTGCTTCTGCTGCCCAGCCGAGCTGTCCAGCGGCTGCCAGTGCTCTTCACGCTGGCCAGACCCAGCACCCTTTTCTGAGTCTTCCTCGAACTTCCTTCCCTACTCGGCTTTGTTGGTGGTTCACTCTTTGTGAGAGGAAGCCTTCTTGTTTCTTACCTCGGGATTTCTTGTCTGTGTAAGGCACACAAAGTGAGTGGTCTCATGGCTGACAGAAGGTGTTCATTCCTTCCCCCCTTACAGTTCCCTCCTCCCTGAATTTCTGATCCACAGCCACTGGCACAGTGTGACGGACTTCTCACCTACCGCGCAGCCATGGACCCCGCAGCCGTGGACCCCACGGGCCCCATCTTCTGCCGGCGGCCTGCCTTGCAGCTGCTCCTGGGACTCTTCATCTCGGGTAGCGTCCCGGTAGAACGTGCCCCACTCCCAGGTCTCAGTTCTTCTTGCCGTCTGGCCTTTGACATGATAACATTTGGAATCATCTTTGATTTTTCTCTTACTTCCTCCTTTGAAATGTCTCTCAGGCGTAGTCTCTCCTTGCTGCTCTGATGGCTGCTCGTCTGCGCCAGAGCTCATCTCTGGACTGGTCAGCACCTTTCTGCTGGTCTGCCTCTGGTCCTCACTGTCCTGTACTTGTGTGTCTGGCAGGTGACAGGTCAACTTTAAAATGTAGTACTCCCCAGGCCTTTCTAGCCAGTGCCTTTTGTGGCGTATAGAACTTTTGCATGTTACTTACACTCTCCTGTGCGGCCTTATTGTTCTGTAAACAGAGAGACTGAGCTCTCCTGCCCCCTTCCAGGCAAGCGTATACCACCCCAGCCGCCATCCCCCACACAGCTGATGCCAGCCTCAGGCCTGCCTTGCTAGCTTTCGCATGCTGCTTGCTCTGGAGAGTGGAATGTCTTCCACTCTCTTTTGGCTTTCCAAGGTTCTTTCCATCCTCCAAGATGAAGCTCCGGCTTTGATTTTGATGTTTGCGGCTATCTTGACTCTCAGTTAACTCTCTTTTCTCTGTGCAGCTAGTTTCCTAATGCCTTGCCTTTCAAAAACTCCCCCAGTGGCTCTGTCCCTAATTGTAAAATCCTTCAGGGCAAGGCAAGACTGAGCTTTGTAGCGGCTTGGCCATCCCTGGGGTAGTGCCAGGAACAGGGGAGGGTTTGTGGTCGGTAGTGGTCGGAGGTAGGTTGTGAGAATGGTCAAGCAAACATTGTAAACATGTTGGTTTCTAATTGTGTTGGTAAATACTGGGAAACAATTCTAAAGATAAAGATATGAGATGTTACAAGGTTAATGATCTTTGCCTAGGATGGTTCTGTCTTTTACCTGGTGTCCTTTTGTTGGTAGGGTATAGCAGATATTACGGGATTAAAATTCAGTGAGGGAAGCTTTGAACAAATTACGTTATTTAAACATCTTGTTTTGTGAGTTAGGTTCTGCTTATACAGAGAGAGGCCCTTTGGCCACTTCCAGAGTCAGCTACTCTAAAGCAAATACTATGCCATAAATAAAACGTCATTGGATAGACATACTATGTTTTGGTTGTACAAATTAAGTGAATGTCATCTGACTTTGAAACATGGCTCCACTTGCCCCCTTGTGCATTTACTTGATGTAAAGAAAATTAAGCAAATTTCGTATATAATTTCCTTTCCCAAAAGCATTTCAGGAATAGAAAGGGCCTACCAGCTTGACGGAGGGCTGAATCAGGACCCATGAGCCATTTTCCCCTGGCAGCCACAGTGTGCAGTCACTGCCCAGCTGCTCCCTCTTGGTACCTGTCTCCCTTTGCCTTCCCCCCTGTGCTCCAGGCTGTAGGAGCAACTGGGAACTAGAACAGTTTTCTGATCCTTCTCCCCTTCCCAGATGCGCCTTGTTTGTTTGTTTGGTGAGAAGGAGAGAATCCATTGTTTGAGTTTTAAAGGTTTCTGTTGTCCTTCTCTTTTAGTATTTATGTTATTCTACCTTGTTACTTGCTTTTGTCTTCTTTTCCACTAGTTTGAGGCAAAGGGATAATGTTTCATCTTTGTGGCTGCTACACAGTAGAGCACAGTCTAGGAACCAGAAAATATTTGTTGGATGAAATGCTCATGTGTTTAAAAGCCAAATTTATTCATAGAGTAAAGGATTATATTATCTGGCATCAAGCTCCCCCCCCCGCCCCCACGTTCTCTCAAATTCTCAGCAGATTAACAACTTTGTTGTTCAAAACCAGGGGTTCTTAAGCTTTTTGGTATTCATGTACCCCTTTGGTAAGTTAATAAAGCCAGTAGACCTGTTCTCAGATGAATGGTTTTAAATTCCATCCATAGGATTACAAAGGAAATTAGTTACATATATCTGCAACATCTGTAATGTGATATGAAAATATCTCTTCTTTCTGTGGTGACAGAATTACAGTTACTGGTAATGTTGCTGTGATTGGTTGCCTACATTAGTTTTGAAGGCCATCTTCAATTTCAGTTTGAGGTTAATGGAAACAGAAAATAACTTCCTCTCATTCAAATTCATGGACCCCTGAGTTCTCTTCGTGGAGCCTAGGACTCTAGATTAAGAGCCTTGCTCTAAACAGTGGGAATAGGGGGCACCTGGCTGGCTCAATTGGAAGAGCATGAGACTCTTGATCTCTGGGTTGTAAGTTCAAGCCTCACGTTGGGTTGTAGAGATTACAAAAAAAAGTAAATAAATAAACTTTTAAAAAGTGGGAATAAGAGTAACTAGGTAGGAAGGTAGGAAGACATTTTAAGAAATTTACCTTATTTAGCACTGTTGCTGATTCTCCTATCCTAAACAAGTCTGGGATGGGAGAGTGAGTAAGATTATTGTAAATCGCTGAGAATGTTGATGGACAAAGACTTAGGGCTTAAATAGTTTCTGTTTTACAGGGATAACAGTTTGGGAACCGTGGGAGTAAGGGATTCATAGTTTGAGTGCATAGGGTACAGAAAAGCTTTTTAAACATATGCATGTGGTGTCTTTTTTAATCATGTTTGGAAATAACAAAGATGGCATTTAGTGGGAAATATCATGAATTTTGGAGTCCGAAAGACCTGAATTCTGAGTAAGTTTGTTAATCTTGCTTGAGCCTTGGTTTCCTCACCTGTTCAGTTATGATAACGTTTGCGTCAGAGTTCCGTCAGGGTGAGATGAGCGTGTGTGCCAGTGCTCGGAGCTGCAGACCAACGCTGGCTTCTCTGGGATGGGAAGCAGCTCGCCTCTGCCTTGCAGGAGTACAGGGTCTCATTTGCTCATCCGGAAAGCAAGGGTATTAGAATAAAGGGATCTTTCGTATCCCTTTAGCCAGAAAAGCTGTTTGGTATTAGTAAGCCTACTTCTCAGGTGCGTATAACCTGGCAGCCATTCTCAAACACACCGTCTCATTTCATCCTCAGAGCCACTCTGTACAAAAAGTGGCATTCCCACTTTATAGATTGGGATATGAAGACCCAGAAGGATGAAAAGTCTTCCAGGGTCATGAATTTGTGTGTGATGAACTGGAGTTTGAAGTCCGGGTTCCTACACGTAAAGCCTGGTTTTTGTTTCCGTGTTTTGTTTTGCAATGTTATTTCACAGTACTTCCCTAGCACTCCAGTGCGAGACTCCTTTCCTACTCTTCCTACAAAGAGAACACTGTGTTGGAAAGAAATATATATGTATGTATGAAGATGATTACTTTCACTCTGGAGAGATACTAATTATTTTTAAAAGATTTAAAAAATTTTGAAACCGTGAAAAAACAGAGCAAAGTTTTAAGTATAGGAGAGAACTGTCACCTGCCCCTCCAGCCTTTGGCAGTAGGTTGCCCATCTGATACTCCATCTCGTGGGATTCCCTGGTATGTGTGTCCTGCAGTACGGACATCCTCCTGTATAGTGAGTATGGTGTAACCATCAAATACTCCTCAGACGGCAGTCAGGTTTGACCAGTTGCCCCAGTGAAGCCTCCCGTCTCCAGCCCTCACCACCCTATTTTTCCCTGCTCCTCTTCTGGTAGGAGCAGAAGGAACCAGTTAGGAATCATGCTTTGCATTGAATTGCCGAGTCTTCCTTAGCCTTTCTTTGGATTTTCATGGTCTCGGTGTTCTTGATGTGTTTAGAAATTAGGCCTGTTATTATGTTTGGAAATATAGGCCTGTTATATTGTAGAGTGTCCCTCAGTTTGGGTTTGTTGGCTGTTTGCTCAAGAGTAAACTCAGGTTATGAATCTTTGGCAGGAATATCACAGAAATGGTGCATGTCTCATTATATCTTATTTGTAATTAATGAGTATTTTGTAATTAATTAGTATTTTGTGGGTAGGTACTTAGAACCTGTCCCATTCCTCATCAGGCTTTCAGTTTATTTATTATAAATTTGTGTCAGTGTGGACTCATTTTTTCTATTTTATTCAATGAGCTATAATTTTGTTATTCTCATTAGTTATATTGATGTAGATTATCCTAGATTGGCCAGTAGGAACCCTGCCAGGCTCACTTCTTTGTGCTTTGACCCGCCTCCGTTCTTCTCTGGAGGATTTTCCTGCTTTTTGGCATAAGTGTCCTAGGCCGGAGTTTCTTACCTCTGCACTGTACGTATCTGGATACTGTCAGTATCCAGTTCATTTTGCAAGAAAACAACATTTTTGAAAAAATAACTACCAAGCGTTCATCTTTTTCGCATCCCTGCTAATAGATCGCTTGGAGTGAATTTCTGATACTACCGGGAAGGTGGCAGAGAAGCTGCTGTTCCCTTTTGTGCATTTCTTCTTTTTCCCTCAAGTGGGAGTCTAAGTGCCAAAAAGAATTATTGTAATTGTGAAGGCCTTTTCATTGTCAGAACAATCGTTTAACACAAAGCAAAGCAAAATAAAAAATATTTTTGGTTGAAAAAGCATCTTGGCATCATTGAAAGGTGAGTGGAAGAGGAAATGCGCTCTGTGTTTGCTGGCTTGTCTGTCACATATGTAGTGAGTGTCTCCCGGAGGCAGGGCTCCTGGGGCAAACACAAATCAACATGGTCCCTGCATGCTCCCTCAGCGAGCTTACAGTCTGATGTCACAGGAACGGAGTGACGAGCAGTCATGAAAGGAAATGACCTGAGCTGCAGTTCTTACAGTGAAATGACACATGTTCTGCCTTACAAATTGTTCTCAGGGTAAAACGAGATCATTTAAGCAAAAGTCCTTTGTGAATTGCAGATATGTTCTATAAAGTATTTCTTTCGCATCACTTCCTCTTCTGGCATTTCTGGTCTTTTTAGATTACTAAGGAAGCATCCCCTGAACTAGCTTCCAGGCTCCTGTCCGTCCTGAACATCACTGCCCATCTCTCTACCTACACTCCACCCACAGACCCTGAGTGTGCCCATACTTCCTTCAGGTTGAAGTCCAGACCCTTGGTAAGTGATACCTCTTGGCTAGCCCCAGTCTGACTTCCCGGTCTTGTCTTGTTACTTGTCCTGAAGCCCTCAACCCAAACCAAACTGGTCTTGTCGCTGTGTATGCTGTGTATGTGAATGCCAGCTTTTCGTGCAGAGTGGCTCTGAGGATGAAATGAGATACGGTGTGTTTGAGAATGCCTTCCGGGTTATACGCACCTGAGAACTAGGCTTACTAATACACGGCATTTTTCCCATCCCTGTGCCTTTGCTCTTATCCTTTGCCTGGAACTGTCTTCATCTTCCCTATTTTTGCAAAATTACATCTTCATTCTGGACCTGGCTTTTTTTTTTTTTAATTAATTAATTTGACAGAGATAGAGACAGCCAGTGAGAGAGGGAACACAAGCAGGGGGAGTGGGAGAGGAAGAAGCAGGCTCATAGCGGAGGAACCTGACGTGGGGCTCGATCCCACAACGCCGGGATCACGCCCTGAGCCGAAGGCAGACACTTAACCGCTGTGCCACCCAGGCGCTCCTGGACCTGGCTTTTAAACTGAGGCCTCCCTGTGCTTAACTCCCATCATGGGTAGTCTCTCCGGAGTATTTAGTAGTCATCATTTGTCGTCTTATGTCGCTGCAAGGTTTTCTCAAGTGGCATTCAGGCCCTCACAGTATGGGATCATATGCAGTAAGTTTTTTCTGGTTGATAAGAAAAGTGACCTGACTACATTCAACCCTACTCCCGAGAATTTAGAAACACAAAAACTCTGACTTTTCAGGAACACAAAAAATCTGAATTTGCATCGAAAGAAAAAAAATATTACTCTGTACCACGATTGCATTTTATTCAGTCACAGCGCATCTGACTTAACTGTCCCTTGCCTCCGCAAAAGATGAGCACCTTTGTGCTTGTGAGTACCTTGCTGTCAAGGAGACTTCAAAACTGAAACAGTTGCAGCCCCTTTCGTCCCTCCCTTTGACCCATTTCGGTACCAGGGATGGATTGCTTTTGCTTAGCAGATGGGTGTATTGGCTGGATCAAGTTGGTGTCCCAGGTGGTACAAGTGAGCGATCATGCTACTGAAAGCTTGAGGGACTTAAGAGCCAGCATTTCTTTTTTGTACATGAGTGACAAAGAAGTTTGTCTCAAAATTTCGGGAATCTGCCACATGATTATCTACCATAATTAAAAAGGAAAATCAAGATAAAACAACCTAAGTCATTAAAAGCTATGAGAGCATAAAACAGGAGGAACCGTAATTTCTGTTTCATTACCTAAGTGTGACCTAGCAGTTGGTGATAGTGCTTCTTTTTCAGTTAAAATGCCACATTATAACTTCAAAAGATGGATTTCCAGTGATAGACCATTTTTTTTCTCTTACTGTTCTAGCTTCAACATTCATTGTTGAAGGAATAAATAGGTGTTTCAATAAAAGGATTATCAGAAATTGGAAATATCCGGGTAACAGTGATGATCTTTTAGTCAGCACGTACTTGTTAAATGTCATTGATTTTTCCAGAAAGGTCTCTCAAATACAGACTGTGTTTTGGATGTAGTGCAATGTAATTTTGGATATTCGTCGCGAGAGTCCACTCTCTTGCTGCTCAGAACGCAGCACGCTCTCCAGTCACGCACTAGCACCATGAATATCATGATGTCACTTACCATGCACTCTGTTCGTTTCTGGGGTCCAGACAGTTAATGGTGACGCTGCTGCTGCTTCGTTGTAACCCCTCGAGAAGGCTGATTTATCACTATAGTTTTATTTCATGGTTTACTTTTTATCATGGCAATGTTTAAACATACACAGAAACAGAAAATCCCATTACCTGGTTTCCATAGTTATCACCGCGTGGCTGGCTTATTTTGTATACACTTTCCTTTCTGACAGGTAGGCACAATTTTGTCTCCCTTACTACATCATTTTTCAGCACATCTTGAGTATTACACCACTTCATAAATAATTCAGTATTTATCTCCAAAATTATGATTTTTTAAACCACAATACCCTTTATTGCATGTAAAAAAATCAGTAAATTTAAAAAATATTATTAAATATCCTGTTGGCATTATCTCTATTTTAAGGTCTTTTCTATGTGAATATTACAGTTTGATTTGTTGTATTGGCTGTTATGCAGAACCTATAAGTGGTTTTTTTCTTTTGAAATTATGATATAAAAAGAATAGCTCTGTTTCTGGAATGAAAATGTAATATCATATTTTTGTAAAATATTTTGGGCTAAGAGCCCCCCCCCCAAAAAAAAAACCCAATATGAACACACACACATACACACACACACACATCCAGCCACTGGAAATCTATCTATAAGTAATAATCCTGATTAAATTACACTTGAATGATTTTATTTTCCTGTTGTTTGTGTACTTAATACTGTATATCTTGGGGAAGAGAGGAGGCTCTTTTTGAAAATTCCTGCTCCAGGTTTAGCAAGCTGGTGCTGACTAAGTGAAGAGTTTGTGGGCTCTTGAGTCCGGTGGCTGTCGGGTTCTCGGCGGCTCAGTGGTCTTGTACTGTGGGGCTTAGGGCCCTTAGGACAGGCATCCAGGTTTTGCCCCAGTTATTGGGTGCAGGCCATTTTAGCAGGTGCTTAAATGAGCACTTACTCTCTGCAAATTAAACTGGGGAAAATACCTCACAACTACTGAATGTGGAGTTAATTTGAAATAGTAATACTCTTGCTTTTGTTATAATTCAGAAATAGCACAGTACATAGTGCAAGTAATATTTGAACCTTTCAAAGAATAAACTGGGCAGTGACACAGAAAACAAAGTTTAAAACAGGTAATGATCTTCTGTTCTACACTCATTTCCTTCCTTCACTGGAGCAGTGATGTGGTTCCTGTGTTGGAAATGAGGAGCTGCTCAGTGGCCAGAGCACATGGAGTGTGAGCCGCCAGCCACTTTCTGTTGGATTCAAGATGTTTGAATGTGAGAGATTCTTCTGCTCAGGATGACCTGAGGATTTAAGAAAAATTGAGGTTTCTGGACCCTTGATTTTTATATGCACCTGTTTAGGTGGTAATATAACGCCTCTCCCCATGTTGATATTACTGAGTTTTAGTAAATTGATACAATCATGCAACTGTCACCAGAATTTAGTTTTAGAACACTTCCATCACCCCACCCCCAAAATGATCTCGTGACCAGTTACCAATAAGTCCTTCCTCTGCTCTAGCGTCAGGCAACCACAGATTTTTTTTTTTTTAAGATTTTATTTTTTTAAGTAATCTCTCCACCTACTTGGGGCTCAAACTCACAACCCCGAGATCAAGAATTGCATGGTCTGCTGACTGAGCCAGCCAGGCGCCCCTGTAAGCTTTTTTCTCTACAGTTTTGCCTTTTCTACAAGTTTGATGTAAATAGAATCATTCGGTATGTAGTCTTGTCTGTCTGGCATATTTCATTTCATATGATGTGTTTTGAAGTTTATCCCTGTTATTGCATGTATCAGTAGTTCATTCATTTTTATTGCTGAGAATTATTCCGTTGTGTAGATACACCATTTTTTGTTTATCCATTTACTAGTTGATGAACATTTGGGTTGTTTCCTGTTCATAGCTGTGAACACTTGTGTAAACGTCTTTGTATGGATATGTTTTCATCCCCCTTTGGTAGATACCCAAGAGTGAAATTACTGGGTTGTATGTAACTGTATGTAAACATACAGCTCTTAAGAAGTTCTTCTTAAGGAACTGCTGGACTGTTTTCAGAGCGGCTGTCCCATTACCCATTTTCACCGGCGTTGTGTGAGAGCTGCAGTCTCTTGTGAACATTTGGCTGTTGCTAGTCTTTGACTTTACCCATTTTTGTTGGTATGTAATGATATTTCCTTGAGGTTTTGATTTGCTTTTTTTTTTTTTAAAGATTTTATTTATTTATTTGACACAGAGAGACACAGCCAGCGAGAGAGGGAACACAGCAGGGGGTGTGGGAGAGGAAGAAGCAGGCTCCCAGCAGAGCAGTGAGCCTGATGCGGGGCTGGATCCCAGGACCCTGGGATCATGCCCTGAGCGGAAGGCAGACGCCTAACAACTGAGCCACCCAGGCGCCCTTGATTTGTTTTTCTTAATGACTAACAAAGTATCTTTTCATGTGATTATTTGCCATTCTTACATCCTGTTTAAGTGTTTATTCACATCTTTTGCCTATTTAGAAAAAAAATTGGATTGTTTATTGAGTTGTAAGAGTTTGATGGGCTTTTCTTTTTTTTTTTAAAGATTTATTTATTTAGAGAGAGTGAGAGAAAAACGAGAGTGGGGGAGGGGTAGAGGAGAGAAAGAGAGGGGAAGCCTACTCCCTGCTAAGCAGGGAGCCCAGACACAATGCGACCCTGAGATCATGACCTGAGCCAAAACCAAGAGTTGGAGGCTTAACCGGAGACTTAACCGACTGAGTCACCCTGGCGCCCTGTAAGAGTTTTTATATACAAATCCTTTACGCGATAAATGTTTTGTAGATTTTTCCCCCCAGTTTGTGACTTGTCTTTTCTTTTCTTAATAGAATCTTTGAAGAGCAAAAAAGCTTAAACTTTGATACGATCCCAGTTTACTGAATTTTTGTTTAGTGTTTGTGCCTTTTTGGGCGTCATATCTAAAAAAATCTTTGCCAATCCCCAGGTCAAAAAGACTTTCTCCTATTTTTTCCTAGGTGTTTTATAATTTTAGTTCTTTTTTTTTTTGTAATGTTAGCTCTTACATTTAGGTTTATGATTCATTTTGAGTTTTTATGTATGGTATGAAGTAAAAGTTGAGGTCACCATGGTGATGTTTATCCTGTTCCTCTGACTTCTCTAGTGGATCCAGAAGTTCCATCCCATTCTGGTTTGATTTTTTTTTCCCCCAAGACTTTTTCATAGTTGGTGTTGTATTCTTCCATCAGGGGACACATGGTGTTTAAGGTTGTCTTTTTCTCTCTCTCTCCCTCTTTTTTTTTTTTTTAAGATTTTATTTATTTGAGAGAGCAAACATGAGCAGGTAGAGGGACAGAGGATGAGGGAGAGCTGAGCACAGAGCCAGACGCAGGGCTCAATCCCAGGACCCCAGGACCCCAGGACCCCCGAGACCATGACCTGAACTGAAGTCAGACGCTTAAGCTCCTTAGCCACCCACGTGCCCCTCGGGTGGTCTTTTGTTTTGTTTTTGATGTGAGCTGTTATTGATGGCCAACACTTAGATCCATTAATTGATTTTATTAGAGATTCTCTCATCATTTATTAGCTGGGTTATTTTTATTAAAAGAAACATCTCTTTCTCTTCTATTTTGTTATCCAGTGGTATAGTTGTGTGTGATCTCTTCAGTTACAAATGCAGTGACTATTTTAACAAGTTGTTTGTGGTAGGTATTTTTTCTAATGCACCATTTCCCAGTTGAATTGGCAAACAGTTTCAACTAATTAGCAAATTGAGGGGTTTTTTCCTCTCTCTGCATTAATGTCTTCTGAACAAACCCTTCTGTTGGAAACTCTGCTTAAGAGTGTTCTTCTTGGCTTCGTTTGTAGGCAAAGACTGTATGGTGAATTATTGAGCAAATTACAATCTCGACTGTATTTTTTTCCAGCATAGTATTTTGTAATGAGCATAGAGTAATTGCTTCTTTTTTTTACAGCTTTGATTTATGATGCTGCTGTCTCTTACACTGTTTTATTGTTATGAAATGGTTTTCTGTTCTTTCCTTGATCTTAACTACAAATAAGAAAAGTTACAAAGTTGATGTAAATTCGATTGTGCTTTTACTATTATTACTTTTTTCACTTTTTGTATCTTAGTTGTTAACACCATTTTCACAATTCTTCCCAAATGGGATGGTTTTTTTTTCTTTTTTTGGCTGTCATTGTATCTGTTTTAAACACTAATCTAATGTCACAATACCTTTGTAGCTTGTTGTAAGTAGATATACCTTGAATAAAAGGATATACATGTAGCAGATGCTCAGAATGGTCAGAGCTAAGTGAACGGAGGAGACGAGGCCACGTGGAGAAGGTTTGTGTACTAATTGATCAGCCTAGAATTAGCCCTTGGAGGTGTAGAAATTTAGTGCCAGCACATAAAGATCTTGTGTTTTGTAGGTAACTGCTGTGAATGTAGCAGGTGTTTAAATAGTGCAGCAGAACAGCCAGCCTGTGTCACATATGTAATAGGTCAGATTTTAAAGTAATTTGTTTTAAAATGGACTTTTTTGTGTTATGTAATGCATCAGATGTAACAGCTATGCCACAAATAAAAGGTACTGCCAAAGCGGAGTGCCTGGCTGGCTCAGTTCGTAGAGCATGACTCTTGATCTAAGGGTTGTGAGCCCAGGCTGGGTGTAGAGATTACTTAAATAAAAACTTAAAAAAAAAAAAATACTGCCAAAGATAGCTATAATTAACCATGTGTATTTAGCATGTGGATTGAAGTTCAAAAACTGCAGATTCTTACGGGTTTTTAGTTGGAGTTTATAAATGTTAAGGCTTTTGTTTAGAAAATAATTTTTTCGTCTCTTTATTTATGTGATATTTTGTACATTCTGTATTTTTTTAAACTGGTAAGAGATGGCATCAGATTTTCAGAGTTTGAGATGCTTTTCAATAATTATTTTAGTTTCTTGGCACTCCTTTAAATTAAAGGATGATTATGAGAAGTATCGAGAGTTGAGACTCAAATTCTGTCTGAGTAGATGACAGAACTATCCCCATTAATTTCATTGTGCAGACCACAGACTGTATGCTTCCTGCGACCAAGCAGGGCGTCAAGTCACAGAGACGAGGAAAAGCCCGGCCCTGAGATGCAGCTGGGCTGGAGGGCTCCTCTAGAAGCTCCTGCAGGGTGCGGTGGTCACTTCCCAGAAGGAGAATTCAGTTTGGCACAGGAGTGTGTATTTAGTCACTTTTCCCTTTATGTTTTCGGGTATGTAGATCTACCTATGATTTCTCTTAGTTTCTCCGGAAAGATACTCTGCTTTTGCAAAATGATTGGTAATTTTTTTTTTAAAAGATTTTATTTATTATTTGATAGAGACAGCCAGCGAGAGAGGGAACACAAGCAGGGGGAGTGGGAGAGGAAGAAGCAGGCTCCCAGCAGACAGGGAGCCCAATGCGGGGCTCGATCCTAGGACCCCAGGATCACGCCCTGAGCCAAAGGGGAGTGCTTAACGACTGAGCCGCCCAGGCGCCCCGTGGTAATTTTTTTTTTTTTTTTTCTGGAAAGGCAGTGCTCAGACTTGGGAATCTGAAAATTTAAAAATCACAAACCAAGCTGCACCCAAGTTAGACCACCTGAGAATTGGCTCCTTTTCCTTCTGTGGCCTTTGTTTCCACCCAGCTCTCCACTTCCACAGTTATAACCTCATAGGCTTACTGAGTTCCTGCCAAGAGAGCCAGCTTCTTCCCAGACTCTGGGACTAATCTTCACCCCAAAGGAGATATAGACATGAATTGCTTAAACGTGGCAAGAAGTCACTAGAGCAACCTCAAGGTCAGTCTTACTGTTGAGTCTTTTTGACCTTGGTAATAAGGTTTCCAATAACTAGATCCTTGCTGTTTCCCCCAATTATATAATGATTAAGTCAGTGCCTTGAACTCCTGAATACCAGTGGCTAGATTTCGTCCTTGAAACTTAATTTCCCCAGTATTTGTTCTCAGTTTCTACATAGGCCACCAGCCTGTTTGCTTGTAACTGTTAGTTACTCTGCACTCTGCATTATCTTGACCTGCCTAGATTTTCCTTTCTCACAGAAACAAATCTCTCAGCTTTAGAGTTAAGTTCTCATCCCTTTTTCTCTTCCTTCCAGACATTTATTGAGTATCTATCTGGAACTGGGACTAGAGAGAGAAAATAACCAAGACCCTGACTTTAAGGGTAACTGTAGGTATCAACATCAAAATCCCCCCCCAGTTTTATTGAGATATAATTGGCATATAACATTGTATTAGTCCAAGGTGTACAGCGTAGTGATTTGATATGTGTTTATATTGCAAAATGATGACTGCAGTAAGTTTAATTAATGTCTATCACCTCACATATTTACACATTTTTGTTTCTTATGATGATAACTTTTAAGATCTACTCTCTTCGCAGCTTTCAAGTATACAGTACAGTGTTGTTAGCTATAGTTACCATGCTGTAAATTACATCCCCAGGATTTATTTATCCTGTAACTGGGAGTTTGTACCTTTTGACCACCTTTACCCATTTACACCCCCCCCCCGCCTTGCCTCCCCATCTCTGACAACCACCAATCTATCTGAATCTATGAGTTTGATTTTTTTAGATTCCACATATCAGTGAGATCATACAGCATTTGTCTTTCTCTTACATCCTTTAGCACACTGTTCTTAAGGTCCATCCATGTTGCAAATGGCAGGATTTCCTTCCTTTTTATGGCTGAAGAATATTCTGTTGTAGATGAATAACCACATTTTCTTTATCCAGTGATCCGTCGATGGACACATAGGTTGCTTCCATGTCTTGGCTATTGTAAATGATGCCGCAGTGGACTTTACTATTCAAGTATCTTTTGAGGTAGCGATTTTGTGTCAAGATACTTAGAAGTGGAGTTGCTGGATCATATGGTAGTTTTATTTTTAATTTTTGAGGAACTTCCATACTTTTGAAAGTGGCAGTACCAGTTTACATTCCCACCAACAGTTCACAAGGGTTCCCTTTTCTCCACACCCTCACCAACACTTGTTCTTTCTTGTCTTTTTGGTAATAGCCATTCTAACATGTGCGAGGTGATCTCTCATTGTGGTTTTGATTTTCATTTCCCTAAAGATTCATGATGGTGAGCCACCTGTTCATGTACCCATTGGCTGTTGTGTTTTTTTTTGGAAAGGTATCTCTGTGGTTCTGTGATTGGTTGACTTTGAAGGAACAGCATGAGAAAGAAAGAGTTCTTTGTTCCATCAAGCCTGATTACCATGATCTCAGGATCCAGGTCTAATTAACTGAGCAAACTTAGCTTTGAAATATTTTGCCTGGTCACATAAGTAGCAGGGTATTTAAAGTGAAATCAGAATCATTTTAAGGCTTTAATTTATTCTTTTGTGTTCTTTTGGAATACAGATAAACTAAAATGTGTCTCACAGGAAGACCAGGATGGTGAGGGAACTTAAAGGACCTGTCTTTGGAAGAACTGTTTGTTCTCTCAGGGGTGTGACGGGCTCTTGTGTGAACAAAGTCTCCATGCAGCATACTACTTGTGAGTGGGAAACACCTATAGGTAGAAGCCTTTGCAACTTGGGGCAGTTTAAGGGTAGACTTTATGGTGAAGCAACTCAGATGTGGAATAGATTACCCCAGAAGGTGTTCATGGGAGCTTTCTGTCACTGTATCATTGGTGGTGTTTGACATAGAACGGACAACTTCCTCCTCAGGGATGCGTGGGGAGGAATGTGCTGGAGAAGCAGCCTAGGTTAATGGAGAGGTGTTCCTTGTGGAAATGTTGAGGTGTGAGAATGGTGGTTAGATAACCACAAAACTATGAGGACCACTGGACTAGGTGCCACTTAATAAAGTTTGTTCCGATTTTTAGATCCACCAATCTCCATTATTTAGTGAAACAAAGTTTTTTGTTTTTTGTTTTTTTTAATTATCCAGGCAGTTGGGTTCATGTCCGTGAAAGTGTAGCACGGGGGGTAGTCCCTGATGGCACTAATAAGCAAATGTTTGAAAATGGGAGTGAAGTGAGCATGATGTACTTAATTAAGGGGGGGGGATGAGCAAAAGGAAGAATGTTTATGTGTTAAAGTTCATCACTCATCATTTGAGTAAAGTAGAAAAATTATTTTCTGCTCGTACTTCACCACAGTCCGTCCGTGTCCGTCTGAAGTTGCAGGATTGGTTGGGCAGCTGCCCAGCAGTGACGCCTGTTCAGTAGGTTTATTCGTTCGCTTTACAGATGCCGCCATTTCCACGGCCCAAATTCCACGACATGTAGTTCTCACCACAGTATCTGTTAAAGTCAGGAAAACCTTCTTGACCAGACTTTTCATTAAGGTGCCTCTTGGAAGTCTAACTCACTGGCAGTCTGAATTTGACATTTTGTTAAAGATTCGGGTAAGAGTAGCACTCTGCTGTTTGAATGGCTTATTGATTTTTTTTTTCCCCCTAAAACATTGTTTTGAGAGGAATTTGATGTAAGCTCATGACTTTGGGTAGTTAGATTTGACATGAGGCCTCTTCGTGTCCTGGTCAGTGAGGACTGACCGAGCGTCCTGTCCCTTGCTCTCTGGCTGAGGCCACGAAGGTCCAGACGCCATGCAGGTGAGCTTGTGGTTTTATCTGCTTTTATCTGCAGATGATCATTTTGGAGGCATTTAATGTGAGCTTAGACAACGGAATTGAGTTCTTTTTTATACTTTATGTTTTAGTAGAGAATAGTACTGCATTTATAGTCTCACCGCTTGTAAGAAAATATTGAAGAAAAACGCATTAATGATGTAGAGCGTGTGCTTTGAGTTGTTATTATCTTGATAATGATGTTTTTCTTGAGTGCAGGTTTTAACCAGCTAGCTCATTTATTTTCTCAACAGTTTAAACACAACAATTAAAATAACAACCTTCTTCTGCCCTTCCCCTCATCCCACACTTCGGAATATAAATCAGAACAGTTCTCAGAGATGATGCTGGAAATTTTGCGCCTCTTAAAGAGACATCAGTAACTGTTCAGTTGCCTCCGGCCTCCCTTGTGTTAATTTGCAAAGAAAGTTTTGAATTCTTGTCAGCTTGCTTTGATTACTTCAGTCACCTGTCTCTGTTTCAGTTATGGTTTTATCCAAGACTGGAAGTAGTTTTATATTTTGTAAAAACTATTTTTGCTTATACAATATGAAAATTAGTGTAGCATAGTCAGTATTATTAAGAATTGAAAATTATGGAGATATTTCTGTACTACACACTGGAAAGTGGAGTTGATAAGTGCTAATCTTGGAAAACTTGGAATCTTTGTAGTACTGTATTTAAGTTTACTTAAATGGTAATTTAATGGTAGAAAAAATTGTTTTTAGAGAAAGAATAGGAAAGTGGAGGAGGAGGAATCATTTTGTTGTTGTTTAAAAGGAGTAAAGATTTAACCCAAAATTTCTGTGTATTTAACATAAGCACTTATAGTTTTCAGAGGAAGTTTACTGAGTAGATGAGTATGTGTGGGTATTGCAGTCTGCAAAAGCAGACGACAGGCTGTAGCTAAGTTCTGCACTGAACAGACAACAGGCTGCCAGGCATCCCGCTGTGCTCTAACGTAACAGGTGAGTGGACTGTTGCTCTGCCAGTTTTGGTTTTACATCTTACGTATGAGTTTAATTAGTTTCCTAATTAGCATAACTTAGGCTCTTTTTTTCCCTTATGCCTATTTAACTTTTTGCACTGAATTATTTTTACAGATGTAACATGTCTCCCAGCCTATTTCCAGTAGTAACCAGAGGTTTACTCCTTTCCTGGAAGCACTTATTTTAAAAACTACTGAAGAGTTGTTTTGTTTTCTAAATAATTTATTCTATTTCTAAATAACTTATCCTTGTTCCTTGTATCATTGTTATTAAATGTTCAGCATGCGTCTTAGGTTTGTGGACCATGACATGATGGCCCGGAGTTTTGCAGTGGACTCGGGGCCTCCCAGGGATGCCCCAGGGGGCAGCAGCATTGCCCAGGAGTTGGGAGGCATTTTTTACCTGATCATGCTGTTAGGTGCTTGTAGTGATTTTGAGGGGTAGAGCCTATCCAAAGGTCCTTGACATTTACAACTGATAATCTGCTTCTTTTAGGGCCTTAAGTCTTAAAATATCCTGATGAATTAATTGTACAGTACATGTGAGTATAGTCCAGGAGTCTTTAAAGTCTGACATAAAGCTTTTAAAAATACCTGTGTGCTTAATACAGCAAAATAAAGCAGCAAAACCCCCAAAGCATCCTGCCTTAAGACGACACCTTCGGTTGAAGGCTTTGTGGAGACTGAGTGGAAATTAAAAGTTTGGTGACTGATGGACAAAAGCCAGCCTCCCAGGGGTCTGGAGACATTAGTCATGACAGCTCGCCTGCCACTCTTCTCCAGGCCTCTGGGGGAAAGGAAGAAGCCTCTTCACTCCCTTGGGGACAAAGGCTTTGTTTATGTGCTTTCCTGCTGATTCTAAGGTTTTTGATGGTGGCTGTTTATCATACTGATTCTTTTTTAGCCTTATGACTGTTCCCTAAACTCAATGTCCTTCCATTCCATCAAATAATTATTAAAGAAATGTACTTTAATTAAAGAAAAGTTACTGTATAACTTTGCTAGGAGGGGTTAGAAGGGTATTTGGTAAGAAAAATGAGAGTGTGTCAAGTCCTGAAGGGCTGGGAATCAGCCTTGCAACAGTAAGGATCTTCGTTCTACTGAGAGGTTTGTTAAAGCAATAATAGCCATTATGCTTTGAGGCCTACTGTACTAGAAACTTTAATATGCATTAATTGATTGAATAATCAAAAGTAACTTTATGGGGTAGGTAGAGTTGTTAACATCTCCGTTTTATAGATGATGACACTGGCCCTGCACAGCCAGCAGTCTGGCTCCTGAGGCCGCGTGCTTCCTTATCAGGACTGTCTAGTTATTTTGGATACAGTGGTGATCATTTGTAACCTTGATTTCCTCCCCTTTAGAAGACTAAGTCAACCCCTTAAAATTTATTTTGTGTGGTGCCATATTTTATGTAAATTATCATGTTGTCTTCACAACAACCCCTCTGTCTATGTCTATTCCCTGCTTAACAGATAAGGAAGCTGATCTAGCAGGTGCTGGTCTGGGGAGTTGTAGTCAGGTCTCCTTTTTATGGTTCGTCTAGTCCATGCTCACTGTTTACCATTCCCCAGCTGTGAGTCTTGTTTGCTGTTCAGAGAAGCATTTGCTAAACCAACGAAAACAAAGCACAAAGTCAAAGAGACCTGAATTCCCTTCTGAGCACCTCTACTGGTTTTGCTGAGTGATCTCTTTCAAGACATTTAGTGTGCTGAACTTTGCATAGAACAATTTTAGTTCTGCTCAGTATTCAGCTTCTGTTCTTTTTCATTTTCTTCAAGAGAATAGTTTGCTTTTAACAAAATATAATTGGCTTTTATGTTCCTTCCAACGGTTCATGTACCAGAGAATTTGCAAATATAATATCACATCTAAGGCCTCTAGGAATTTATATAGAGAGAAAAGCGTGGACTGTCAGATGGAGGTTTGTTTTGGTCCCGTCTAATACAGGGTTTTTTTTTCCTGGCATGTGTATGTGTACTTGGTATCTTTTCTGATTGACCTGCCTTTCTGATTTCTAACGTAGTTATCAGACCTTCCCTCTTCCCCTCCCATTGGGCTTCTTTTTCCCGGGGCTGCCTATAATGAGATGAGCACATGGGTAGCCATTTGGGAGGTAAAGACGATTAAGTAACTTTCTACGCCTGATTTGAAATTCTGGGTCTTTTTGGTTTGCGGTCAGTTCCTTAACCTTGAGCTAAGAACTTCAAAAACATGTGGAGGTCTTTATTTCAGATTTCTGTTTATTCTGCCTATAGCTGAGCTCTTACAGTTAAACTATATTAGTATCTCTGGTCTCTTGATGATCCCTTTTAAGTATTAACCTATCCCACTGCCAGACTCGCTTGTAGGGTAATGTAAATTTGATCAAGTGTCTGGGAGTTTTAGGCCACCCTTACCAGATGTCCAAATTACAGTCATGTGACTCGTTTTTCTTGGTCATGGTAATTGGAGGGAGAATAAGGGAATAAGGATATCAAAATTCATGAATAATTAAAAATATTCATTATTTTGTTCCCAGCTCCAACTTCCCCTTTATACCTTTTGCAGTAGTTTTTGTGGAGGGGAGGAGGCAGAGGGGGGAGAAGAAATCAGATTTTGAATTTTGATTTCAATTTTCATTGACTACTTCTTTGTATTTAGTGTACTCTTTAAACATATTCCTTAGAGGTATAGCAAAATTAATACTGAAGGGGCACTTTCTCTTTCAGTTAGCATACATATATTTTTTGATGAGACATCGGAAATCCTCCAGTTTGCTTATAATAAGTGTGATTGCCTGCCAATACTTTTTGCAGTAAATATTCTCTGGTATCCAAAAAAGAAACGTGTGTGTGTGTGTGTGTGTGTGTGTGTGTGTGTGTGTATTCGGCCATATAGCAAAAACTGCTTCGTCTAGAGGTCAATATATAAAATTATCTGAACACTAGTTTTAGTTAAACTTACAAGTTTTACGATTTAAAAATAGTTTGTTCTACCAGGGTTTTGGTTCAGTAATTAATGATTTGAATTTACAGTTCATTAATTCAGCAGGTAATCATTAATATCAGCTCCGTTTTAGGAGCAGGGACCTTCGTCTGATTTGTTCATTACTCTACCCTGCTGCCCAGGACAGAGCCTGACACGGAGTAGGCCTTCAGTAATATTGGTTGAATGAAACAGTGCATGTCCTCATGGAGTTTACATGCTGGTGTTACACCCACATCTAGCACTGGAAGTTTTGCCGGCCCCAAGAAAAGTAGAATATATAGTCTGTATACGTTTTAATGCAGTGTATTTGCTGACCTGAGTTGTGGGACGTACTATTGCAAGGTGAACATTGGGTGGTATTAACAAGACTCAGGATGTTTTGACACTATCTTGCCTCTCTTATTGGGAATCAGGATATATTTCCCAGATCCTCCCAGCAGACTTTCTCTTCTCTTGTAGCCAGGACTGGGTCACATAGCCACACAGAAGGTCTGGAACACAGTTAATCTGATAGCAAGGAATGGACTGACTGACTGGTTGAGTGGGTCACTTATGTGGAACAGGGTTTTGACATGCTGAGCACATCTGGGATTCAGGGCAAGGGGAAGAGAGTGAAGGACTGACCAGGCCACTAGGAGTGACTCTTCTGAATTGGAGAGTTGAATGTGGACTGGGCTTAATTTTGTGCAGTGATGTGAATAAAGTGGTTTCTAGGTGTATACAAAGGTAAACTGGAATTTTAACCTATTGAAGAACAAACTTTAATCTTAACACTTAAAACAGTAAAGTGTTACAAATTAAATAAATTCTTTTAAATTATTTTCTCTGGAAATACTGAGAGAGTAGTTTATCCTTTCATTTAAAGAATAAAGATCTTTGGGGTGCCTGGGTGACTTGGTTGGTTAAGCGTCTGCTTTCGGCTCAGGTCATGATCCTGGGGTCCCGGGATCGAGCCCCGTGTTGGGCTCCCTGCTCAGCAGGGGAGCCTGCTTCTCGCTCTCCCTCTGCCTGCTCCTCCCCCTGCTTGTGCTCTCTCTGTCTGGGGCAAATAAATAAATAAAATCTTAAAAAAAAAAAAAAAGGACCTTCTATTTCTTTTTACAAGTATTCAGTAATTCAGAGATTTTTTTTTTTAAAGATTTGAGCGATTGAGCTTGTGGGGGCGGGACAGAGGGGGAGAGAGAAAGAGAATCTCAAGCACACTCCCCACTGAGCAGGAAGCCCAATATGGGGCTCTATCCCAGGACCCTGGGATCATGACCTGAGCCAAATTTGGGCAGACACTTAACCGACTGAGCCACCTGGCACCCCTGTTTTAATTAGGCTTTTAATCTTTCATATGAACTAATCTAGTTTAAGGACCTACCAAAATAACATTTTAGAAGAAGTTCATAAATGGTAACACATAGGTGCCATTTAGACTCCTGGTTACTCACCATTTTACTAGAATAATATAGAACTTGAAGTTGAATAAATAATAAAGAACTAGAGTATAAATCATCTAGAGCCATCACTTTGTGGTACAGGAGTTGAATAAATAATAAAGAATAAAGAACTAGAGTATAAATCATCTAGAGCCATCACTTTGTGGTACAGGAGACATACCTCACAGTCGTCCTCACAGCCTGAGCTCTGAGAAAAGCCTGGAAGTCTAGGGGAGTTCAGACTCTGGAATCAGACTGGGGTTCAAATGCTGCCCCTGCTGTTTGCTTACTAAATGAACTGACAGGTTATTTAGCTTCTCTGAACCTCAGTGTCCTCTTCTGTAAAATGGGGAAATCATATATGGGGTAAAAAGAATGGTTAGGTTTGAATAAGATATAATTTGAAGATAGTTCACACTTAACGTTATGCTTACCATACACTGTCGGGCAGCATTTTATTTACTATATAACACACGAACAGTGCTAGGCACATACAGAGTAGGTACTCAAATATTACTTCTATATTTTAGATAAATGGCTAACAAGCATCTGTTGAGTAGGAATGAAGTTTCTGAATTGTCATTTATATGTGAAGAGGCTGAGAAATAGCTACTAGGAGATTACAGAAGTTTCAAGGCTTTTCATGACTGAACATAGTCTATTCATGTAATCATTTTATAATATTGAAATGGGTACATTTTTGGCAGTGTTTATATTGGTAAATCAAATACCTCCTTATTTAATCAGAATAAGACATATTGACTGTTTCAACATGTGCTTGTGTAATTGGCTCCTATAAATGTAGCCCATAATCCATGAAAAATGTGATAATATTTGGACTCTAAAAGATCTGCCATTTCTCCAGCTTATAACATAAAGAGTTGATTTTCAAATGCTTCTGTCATATCTTGGTACAATGAAAGAAAATGTCAAAACTATGACTTAGTGATCTGGTATCTGATGTAGAGATGGTGCTCGGTACTCTGGTACTGACTAGCAATTGCCAAGGAAACAGGGCTGCGAATGGTCATACTTAGAACTGTGAGTCAAGGATTTATAAGTTGGTTGGTGTGAGATTCCCAACTTCTTTGTAGTATGAATCAGTTTTTAAAAATTATTTATGCTTGACATTTTTGAAAGACGTGTAGTGAAGAGTTAGAAAAATTGACCTTGATGTTTTAATGGGAAGTTTATGGGTTTTGAAATTAGGATTTAAAACAATAAAACAGCATAATTTACTGAATTGGTGTGACAAAATGCCTTCATGGATGATCAGTAAACCTAGAAAAAAAGATGAAGTGTGAGAGCAGGACTGAAGCTGACGAGAAGGTTCCCAAGGTGCGAAATCAGGATGGAAGCCATTCTAGTTATTTCAAAGATATTTTTAAAAAGATTTTATTTATTTATTTGAGAGAGAGTCAGAGAGAGAAAGCATGAGTGGGGGAGCGGGGAGCTGAGGGAGAGGGAGAAGCAGGCTCCCCGCTGAGCAGCAGGGAGCCTGACACTGGGCTCATCCCAGAACCCTGGGATCATGACCCACTGAGCCACCCAGGCGCCCTTTGAAGAGTTATTAGGCTTGAATGAAGTATAGCATATGGAAATAGCTTATAAATTGGGAATGCTATTCATATAAAGAGTGTAGTAATTATGCTTTTGTTGATGGTAAAAAGTTTTCCCTAAAATTCAGAGAGCAAACCTTTAATAATGAAGAAATTAATCATATTGGTCGATTTTCTAATGAAACCCGTGCTTTTTCTTCCTCAGACCACTCCTCCTTCAGACTTTACCCCCAAGTGGCAATGTCATCCTTTCTATTGCTTAGGCCAAAAAATTGGAGTCAGCTCAGACCCTGCTCTTTCTCTCACACCCCGCATCCAGTTTCCCTTCTACCCTTCTAAAACCCTTTTCACCACTGGACCTGGCAGCTAGCACGCTTGCCGGGATTGTTCCAGAATCTAATTTATTGGTCTTTCTGCTTCTGCTCTTGCTCACTTAACAGTCTGTTCTCAACATAGTTGCCAGGGATCCTTTTGAAAGATAGGTCAGATTACATCCCTCCTCTGCTCAGAATCCTCCAGTGACTTCCTCAAAACCAAAATCTTCACCGCAGCCTACACGGTTGTATATAATCTGGTGCCTGGTACCTTTGTGAGCTCCCCTCCTAGCGTCTTTGCCTTGATCATTCTGCTCCAACAGCAGTGCCCTCGGAAGTGCCACACAGGCTCCCACTTTGGGATCTTTGCACTTTCCATCTGGAATGTTCTTCCTCAGGTACCCACTTCCTTATTTCCCTTAGGTTATTGGCTAATGTCACCTCATCACTGAGGCCTTGGTTACTCTTTTGAAAGTAGTAACTCCGTGTCTTCCTTCCTTCCCTCATTTTCCCCCCTGACTTTTATTTTTGTTCAGCATACTTTATACTTTATTATTTGTCTTCCCACACTAGATTGTAAGATCCATGAGGGCAGGTTTTCCTTCCCTCTGTTTGTTTACGTAGAACAGTATGTGGCAGATAGTATATGCTCAGTAAATATTTATTGACTAATTGCAGTTCCACGGCTGTTCTTTAGTATCACTACTTTTGACTCATAGAGCCTTCTTTAAACAAAACCTCTGATAGTATCTATTAATGTAAGTTCTAAAAAAGTGGTAGTACTAATTCTAAATACTCATATTTAATGGTGGGAAGTGCTGCATTATAGTTCCCAGCTTCCCTTGTAGTCAGATGGGAAACAATAGAATGTGGGTGGAAGGCCTGGATCAAGGAAACCTCCGTGAGTGATCCCCCTGGACGAGATGATCTGGGGAGCCTGTGTTGAAGGTGCAGAGCTAGGAGGTGGAAGGTGCTTGGCCTGGTGAATTACCGTGCACAGGAGAGGTGCCTACTTAGCAGGATCACCTGTTTGGACTTTCTCTGAGTGAGAAATACCTATTGGATTAAGCAACTGTAATTTGGAATTTATTGGTTGAAGTGTAGCATTCCCTTAACTAATACTAACCAATGACAGCTAAATTCTCCTTGTTCCATTGCGTATCCTAATGGTACCCAGATTTCTAGTCTCTTTTTTGTTCTTGGCTTCTGTACTTAAAGATGGAAATAATGTTATTTTAAAGATTTTATTTATTTAACTTAGAGCAGGGGGAGGGGCAGAAGGGGAGGAAGAGGGACAAGCAGACTCTGTGATAAGAGTGGAGCGCTAGGTGGGGCTCCATCCCACCACCCTGAGATCACGACCTGAGCCAAAACCAAGAGTTCAGACGCTTAACCAACTGCGCCTCCCAGGCGCCCCAAGAAATAATGTTATTTTAAAAGCACAGTTGTGTTCTTAATACAGATGACTTTATTTTTTTATAGCTTGATTGAGATATATTTCATATACCATAAAATTCACTCATTTAAAGTGTACAGTAGTGCAGTTTTTTTTTTTAATGGATGAAATATAGTTGATATAGAATTAACTTATTACTAGTTTCAGGTGTACAATACAGTTGAGTGGTTTTTATTGAGAGTTGTAGGGCTGTCATGACAATCTAATTTTAGAATGTTTCAGTACCCCCAAAAGAAACTCTGTATACAGTAGTAGTCCCTTCCCATTACTCTGTCCCTCTAGCCCTTGGCAGCTTCACTAATCCGCCTTCTGTCTCCATGGACATGCCTGTTCTGGCCATTCTGTACAAATGGAAGCATTTAATATTTGGCCTTTTTTTCCTTTTTAAACAATTTTTATTTATACTCAATTTAGTTAACATTTACTGTATTATTTGTTACTGATTAGTGATTTCATCAGTTGCATATAACACCCAGTGCTCATTATACAAGTGTCCTCCTTACTGCCCATCACCCAGTTGCCCCTTCCCCCGACCCACCTCCCAATATGTGGCCTTTTATGTTTGATTTCTTTCACTTGGTATATTTTCAAAGTTATCTAAATTATAGCATGTATCATACTTCATTCCTTTTTATGGCTGAATAATATTCCATTATATTAGATGTACCACATTTTATTTATCCATCCATCAGTTGATGGACATTTGGGTTGTTTCATACCTTTTGTCTGTTATGAGTCACGCCGTGACCTTTCCTTTATGTGTTTTTTGTGGACATGTTTTCAGTTATCTTGGAAATACACCAAGGAGTGGAATTGCTGGGTCATATGGTAACTTGATGTTTGACATCTTGAGGAACTACCAGACAGTTTTTCAAAGTGATGGCAGCATTTTACATTCGCCACCAGTGTTGTCTTTATGTGTTATCACCCCCCAGAGGAGTAAGGTCCCTGGTAAATACCATAGTTCCGCTAGGGCTGCAGGCATGAGATGCTCCCAGAGCGGTCTGGGAGTGGCCAGCAGTGTGCCTTATCTCCTGCTGCCCTCTCTTGCTTGCTCCCTCGCTTCTGTGGCCTCTACTCCCCCGGCTTCTTGCCGTTCTTGGAATACAGCTCATGTGCTCTTACTGCAGGCCTCTGTGCTGGCTTTTCCCTCTGCTTGGCATGCTCTTTCCTTCCATGTCTTCTTCAGGTCTTTGTCCTTCTTCACTGACCTCTCTCTCATATTTGTACAGGGCCCAACACATAGTAGGTTTCTGGTAAATATTTGTTGAAAAAATGAATAAATTTCCATTTTAATAAATACAGTTTCTTTTTCTTAAAATAAAAATTTGTTATAGAAATACACATGTGAATACGTTGTCATCCTAAAAAATTTATCCAGTGCAGATAGAGCAAAAATTCCCTTTTGCTCTGTAACTGAGTCTGTCTCATAACCACTGATAGTGACTTGGATATATTTTTCCAGAGCATTTTAAAGGCTTCTGCATGTATGTATGTGTATCTGTAGAAATACATAGTTTTGTATGTGTTTGAGTATATGTACATATACAGATACCGGCATACCTTGGAGACTGTGCATTCGCTTCCAGACCACCCCAATAAAGTAAGTATCACAATAAAGTGAGTTACAGGAATTTTTTGGCTTCCTAGTATATATAAAAGTTATGTTTACAGTATATTATAGCCTGGTAAGTATGCAATAGCATTATATCTCCAAAAAGCAGTGTACATACCTTACTTTTAAAATATTGCTAAAAAATGCTAACCATCATCTGAGCTTTCAGCAAGTCATAATCACTAATCATAGGTCACCATAACAAATATAATAACACAAAGTTGGAAATATTGCCAGAATTACCAAAATGTGACACAGAGACACGAAGTGAGTATAAGTTCTTGGAAAAAGTGGCGCCGATAGACTTGCTCGACATAGGGTTGCCACAGACCTTCAATGTGTAAAAGCTGCAGTATCCGCAGGGCACAGTAAAGTGAACGGCAAGGAAATGAGGTCATGCCTGTGTGTGTGTGAACCACTGTCTGTCCCCAACTGTGGAGCACCCCCAGCATAAGCTCTGTCCCTGTGCAGCTATCCACCCCCAGCCCAAGCTCTGTCCCTATGAAGCCATCCCATTCTTTTTAACCCTCATGATAGGAGGTGCCCCGATCTACAGACGGATGTTAGATCTTCATTTCTCCCTTAGTGTGGACAGTGTTCAAGCACACAGAGGCCCTTGCATTATACACATGGGGGTGTTTCTCCATGTATGCCCTGGAAGAGACAACAGTTTCATCTCTTTCCTTGAAAATGTTATGCTGCGTATTTCTTTATTTTCTTTGGGTATTTTTCTGAAGTACAGATTGGAAGTGGAATTGTGTGGTTGTAGAGAATGCAAGTTAAAATTTTTGGTGGAACAAAATTTCTCTCTAAAAGGGTTGTAGCCATTTGTGCTCTTCAACTAGTAATGACAGCATCCATTTCTCTCTATATTTTCACCTGTATTGGATGTTCCTAATCTTTTATTTTTGCCGGTCTGAGTGAGAAATAACTCATTTTAGCCCTTGACATTGAACATATTTTCATATGCTTATTATTTGCATTTCTTCTCTAAAATTCCTGTTCATACCTGACTTTTTTCTCCATTAGGTTTGGCCTTTTTTCTTTATTGATGCTTTCTGTGATTTATTTCTGTGATTTGTTGGTGCTTTCTGTGATTATGACTATTAATCCTTTATTTTCTTCTAGTCTGTGGCTTGGTTTTTAAAGTTGTTTATGGTGTCTTTCTGCTAATCAGAGGTTTTAAATGTTTTTAAATGTTCCATTTTATGGCCTCCTTACTTAGAGATGTCTGTGCTGTCCCAGGGTTTAAAACCATATTCCTGGGGTGCCTCGGTGACGCAGTCGTCAAGTGTCTGCCTTCGGCTCAGGGCGTGATCCCGGCGTTATGGGATCGAGCCCCACATCAGGCTCCTCCGCTATGAGCCTGCTTCTTCCTCTCCCACTCCCCCTGCTTGTGTTCCCTCTCTTGCTGGCTGTCTCTCTCTGTCAAATAAATAAATAAAATCTTTAAAAAAATAGGGGCGCCTGGGTGGCACAGCGGTTGAGCGTCTGCCTTCGGCTCAGGGCGTGATCCTGGCGTTCTGGGATCGAGCCCCACATCAGGCTCCTCTGCTAGGAGCCTGCTTCTTCCTCTCCCACTCCCCCTGCTTGTGTTCCCTCTCTTGCTGGCTGTCTCTCTCTGTCAAATAAATAAATAAAATCTTTAAAAAAATAGGGGCGCCTGGGTGGCACAGCGGTTGAGCGTCTGCCTTCGGCTCAGGGCGTGATCCTGGCGTTCTGGGATCGAGCCCCACATCAGGCTCCTC